>NW_020653850.1:21179668-21369867 GCF_003589595.1 Hyposmocoma kahamanoa | reverse complement strand
GATTTTCTTCAAAATTAAATGGGACCACTATGGAGGTACCCTCTTTCCAACACAAAAGAATCATCAAAATCGGTTCACAAATGAGTTATCGCGTAACATACATAAAAAAACACACAGTCCAATTGAGAACCTCCTCTTTTTTTTTAAATTGGTTAATAATAACATTCTACTCTAGTATCACAGCACATTCACGAAAATCTAATTTATGTTAAAAAAAATAGTAAATTATTAATGAGTAGACGTAACCTTAATAAGAGGAATGGTAATAAACTGGCTGTTCTTGAGTGTCGTCTTTACAAAGTCAGAACCAAATTCATTTAGGTGGCAATGTATATGCTTCTGTGATAAGATTCCGGTTTATATTCGGAGTTCCATATAAGGGGTTTAAAATTGTTGAACAAAAACGTTATACAGCCTCTGCATACATGGACTATAACAATCTATAGAGACCCAACCTCTAGAGTTTCTTACTCATTCTTCTCAGGAGAATCTACCTTACGAATGAGTAGTAGATTTTAATTTGTGACAATTTCAAATATAATTTACTTTATTATGAAGTCAATATTTGAGTTTGAGGCCAAGTTTCTTTACAATACGCTCGCTGTCTCCATATTACTTTCACTTTAAACTGGTCTGTGTAGCTTATTGCAAATGCCTAACTCGCCTAACTCGTCTTTGATCTTTCCTTTCAGAATATTTTACCAAAATTTATGTATTACTTTCGAAATAACTTCGAAGAACATTTCTGCACCAGGAAATTTCATTGAATTGTCGTTACAATCAATAAAATCAATCTGTTTCATCGAATCGTCGAGCTGGATCAATAATTTCAGGTTTCTGTCCCGCCAGCCGTTCAGGTTTTGCTTAATGATACTTTTTACCGGAAAGATCATTATTTACGCAATTATTTCGTTTTTTAATGTACAGCGATTGTTAATGAAACCCTTTTAACTACAAACCTACAATTTTCCAGTAGTTACTGAATACCTACACTGAAATTAATAAATAAATAAATATTAGACAACATCACACACATTGCTCTGATCCCAAAGTAAGTAACCAAAGCACTTGTGTTTTAGCAATCGGAAACAACGATGGCATGACACCCTGGCCCGAGACAATACAGAAAAGTTAGTTTCTACTACTTTCTACATTGATCCGGCCGGGGATTGAACCCGGGACCCCAGAAATGACGACACCATGAAAACCGGTATGCAAGCCACTCGACCACTGACGTCGTCAAAACTCTCACCTAACTTATCCATTTATGGTTTAGGTAGCTTTTTTCGCTTCAGTTTTGTACCTAGGAATGTAATAACTGCCTCTCTGGCCGGACTGCCACCCAGAAGTCCCAAGTTCGATTCCCGGGCCGGGAGAAATATTTGTATGGCCTACGTTTATTTCTCTCGTGAGTTTGGGTGTAATTTGTGGTTGTCTATGTAGTGTCCATGGCACTCGCGACACAGGGGTTCCGTAGTACGGGACTATGTTGAGTGTGTGCGTATTTATAAAAAGTAAACTTATGCCTCAGGTAACAGTAGTAACAATACCATAAAACCTAAAATAAAAATAACCTTAAGAGTTCAGGACTTTCTTTAAAGCTTTCCTCCAGGTTAAAGGTTCTTAACAAAACAATTTTGTCTAGTGACATTTTTAATAGCGTACAATGAATACATGGTGTGTTAGTAGGTGATAGAAAAAACCCATTTCCAAAAAGAGAATGCTAAGAAACTAAGTTATATAATCGTCACAAACAAGAACTGCATAATAACATCTTTATTTAAAATCGTTACATTTACTGATTGCTTACTGGCTAAATAATCTTATGCGTTGTGGAAAAAACTACAATCATTATAAGTAATAGACGATGATCAATTAGTTTCCAATTACGATTAAAATTTACACAATATTCCCACAACAATAAAACCTAACACCAAATTTTATTTAGTGTCCCAGTGTCTTCGATCAAATATATTGGCTCAAGATAATATTATTAACAATCTGGTAATGAAATCAACAAAGTAATGTAGGGACATGGATAATTACCATATTTATAGAAATTAATATTCAATATCCGAACAAAACAAACAAGACAGTGGTTTAAACTTTCACTTACGTTAAACGTGTATAAAATCTATTGAATATAAAAACACATAAAAAAACATACATATATTGCAACGTCGGTGGTCTCGAAGGGACATGGACAATAATAAAAATGCAAATATGCTTTTATACACGATGAAATCCCGAATTTAAAATCAAATAAAAACAAACAATGTCAAAGATCCAGGAAGCAAAAGCCATAATCTTATGATATGGTAGTATCTACTCAGCCTATCATTATAATAACCAATTTATAATACTTAAGATTTACAATTAGATATTAGATTCAAATTTCTTTCTATGTTGTGCATGAGACACATACTCATTCTATCAACTAATGAAGTTTGTGACGATGATGATGAAGCAAAGCAATGGACCGGCGCATCGTCGGCAATGGGCGATGGGTGGTTCAGCAGAGGTGCATGTCAGTGAAGGTCTTCTTGTCCTTGAAAATTGGGCCCCAGGCTCCGTAGTTTTTAGGTTCAGGTTTCTTCGCCGTGTACGAAGATGTGGCTGGTGCGGTCACAGGTTTTCTGGAATGATACATTGAAATGTTACACGTTAGTTAGCTCTTTAGGCTACTCTACAAGACATACAGAAAGAAAACTGACTCAAAATAGTGTCGTGTAAAGGCGTTTTATGTAACAGTTAACAGTAAAAGTTAGCGCAGTCTTGGATGTTGAAGTTAGATTGGTTGACAATACGTCTACCTTGGCCAAAATATCCAGATTGGCAAGCACAACTTCGAGAAGGAAGCTGACAGGTATTTGGGAAGCTTAGCCACATTTTCAGGTCGTCAATCCCACAGAGCCTAAAAACTAAGGCATTTAACCAGTGCGCTCTACCAGTTATGTCATACGCAGCCGATACGTGGACATTAACAACAGGCCTCATCCACAAATTCAAGGTCGCCAGCGTGCGATGGAGCGAGCTATGCTTGGGGTTTCTCCCGAATCTCTAACCGAATCTCTAACGAGGATATACGTCAGAGAACTAAAGTGACAGACATAGCTCGCAAAACCGACCGACCGATGATGGAGCAGACTTGTTCTGGAATGGCGACCGTCGTGGTCGCCATTCCAGAACAAGGAAAACGTATTGTGGGAAAACGTATTGTGGGACGCCCTGCGGCAAGATGGATGGACGACCTGTGAAAGGTGGCCGGCAGCGGCAGGATGCGGACGGCATAAGACCGGGAGAGTTGGCGTGCGTGAGGGTAGGCTTATGTCCAGCAGTGGATGCGTATAAGCTGATGATAGATAGATAATAGAACATGATTGTCATAGCAGTGAAACGGCGCTGACTCAGCAAATGCCAAAGTTTCCTAAGGCGCTGGTTTTCAGTGAGAACCAACGAGAGGGATTAAACAATTTGAAAGCAAAAATATAACGACTATGAGTAAAGTATACATTGACAATAATAATATACATAGCAAAGTGTAAATAGTGCATCTAAAATAACCTGTTTGACAAATAAGTGCATGAGCGACTGTGAATATAATTACAGCTGTAGAAGTAAGTTGTGACTGTACAGAGGTTTTAATGTTGTGTAATGTATTTACTATTTCATATAATTATACACATAATAAGAATAGATCAAAGCAACAACAAACTTCGATTCTAGACAAACTACGTTAAAGAATAAAAACACACAACACAGATTTATGAAGTGAGAGTAGGTGTTACCGGTACAGTGCTTTGAATTTGGGACTGGATGATGATGGTTGACAAGAAGCTTAAAGACAGCGAGTGAAATATATAATCACAAAAGATTTAAACGTACTCAAAAATTTTACTTACTTGAGGGGACTTGCGACGTCAAGGTGCTTGCAGACATAGTTAGCCTTAGTGGCGGTCTTGCATTCATCACCTCTGGCCATGATAGCTAACACGGAATAGGTGCGCCGGGAAAAATGGATGGGGGTGCGGGAAGCAGAGTACAGGCAAGTGATCTAAGGGACGTGCTGGATATGAGTGAGTACTGAGTGTTCCAGACGGTTGCCGGTGTTTGCTCGACGACTACCCTTCCTGGTGCACAGGTTTTTAGCGAGTCTGGAAATTAAGATATTTGAATCATTAAAATAAGTATTATATTTGCATCAGGAACGAAATCTGTTTCACCGATATATTCACTTATCGATTCAGTATCAAATGAATCGATCCAAAATTCATTAGGAAACTTATGCTATTCAAAGTCGGTATGTTGGTTATTTTGGACGTTTGAAAAGAAAAAATAAAAGATATTACGTGTGTTTAATTATTTTAGGACATTTCTACGAATGATAATTTGAATAAAAGTTATTTTAATTTTTATTCTCACTGGAATCTTCTTTACGAACGTGTTGTAATGGTTGTTTAATTACGAATTATTATTTAATAAATTTGGCGATTTTAAATGCAATTTGCTTATTTAGGAACAGGCATTTTGATTTGAATTAGGGAGGTAGGTACTCAAACTTTGAACAGGTTTTCTTAAATAGGTTTGCATGTCTGCAAACCAGTAAAAAAAGAAAAGAAAATTTAAGAGAAAATAACCTTTTACAACCGTACAACCTGTATATTTCAAATAACAAATGTGTATGAAAATACTACGTAAAGATTTTAAACAAAAAGATGTTTACCACATTGTACACCTAATAGAGAAAAAAACATTAATTAACCAGCTCCAGCTATTGAAGATACATCTCAAGAAAATAAATATAATAAATTTCCATTAACATGGAATAATCAAAGGTAGTATATGGGCAGAACTGGACAAACTAGCTGATGCAATTCTGGGCATGGTTGGATCATCTTAATTTGCATAAACGTTGATTATGTAACCAAGTAATCAGCATATTGTATTTGCAGCAGTTTTGTGATCTCAAGGGCATGGAAAGATTTAAGCGACTTCGATAATGTGACATCGATTTAGCTTTAAATAAAAATATTTCATCCATAAATAGCCTGTTAAATTTCGAATTATCATATAGTTTACGAAAGACCTACATTTTGCCCAGTTTAACTAGTTTCGGCAAAGGTGACCAAGGGCGTTGACTGCTGTTTGTCGTTTGTCACACACCCGGCGCGTGCACATGTTGCTCACCGGCAGTGTTGCCAGTTCATCTAGATTATTTTGTTTAAGTTTCCCATAGTTTGTACTGAGTGAAAAGCTTATCTGAGTAAGTACGTATAATATACAATAGAGTTCTGAAGAATTGTTTTCATTACTTTTACAATTCAAAATTTTCATTACTTCACGTAGCTCATTATTACAGCTCCAAAAGGTTTATTATCAGTTGTACAGATCGATTTTTAGGTTTTCGCGATTATTACACATAGGATATGTAACTATTTTTTCGAATCTATATCGTGTTTGTTTTTTCATACAAGCCTACGTTTCGGGCCCTTTACCCCCGCTCACACAGCATTGCACTGCACGTTTTTTTGCAGTACTCGATGTGCATTTGTACGTGTGTGCGCTTTTTGCGCCACTGTTTATTCGGTTCGGATTTATACTGCAAAAAACGTGCAGTACAATGCCGTATGAACGGGGGTTATAAGTCTCATGATCACGACTTACTCAAAGTCACGGATCGTCCCGCAACGTTGGTTTGTATGCGATATCCTAAATCAGTTACATAGATGGTAGATAAAATTATTAAATAAATTTTCTTTTGCCTGAATGGTTAATGTAAAGATTAACAAAATCAAGCATTATGTATCCACGGTAACCGTAGATATCATAAGAAAATTTAGTAGCAGTGGTGCTTCTTGTGAAAGAGTTTGTCCAGGGAAGTACTGCCGTACCTATTTCTGTCGCCAGGCAGTAATGTGAGCATAAGACAGAACTAAATACTTTGTACCACGTCACCATCGTCATTGTACATTTTTGTCAAATTTGGTCTCAGCGCCAGATATTCAAGGCAAAAGAAGACACGTTGAAGTACCTATAATCGTCATTAAACTAAAACTTAAAAAAAAAAGAAAATAAAACGTTGCATATCTTTAAATGGCAACATTGACGGAATAGCAATATGCAAAATGTAGCTTGTGGTGAACACGAACTGGTTATTTGCACGGTCGATGAATTAATCCATAAATTTTAATATGTATTTGTTATCCTGTTCTTGTGAAGAACCTACCTACTTTCATGTTTAAATAAATGTATACTATAGGAAGAGGCTCTCAATGCGATTGTATTTATAGTATTGTGAACGGATTTTGATGATTCTTTATATGTTAGAAAGAGGGTACCTCTAATAATAGTAAATTGGATTTCCGTTAATGGGTTTCTCTAAAACTTGACAAACACACAAACTTTTGAAAACGGTTTTTTTATAAAAAAAGTTATTGTACCTACTGTTAGAAATATAAATGAAAGATTTCTTTATAATCATTAACAAACCGAAAGGTACAGAATTAGTATCTAAGTAGTTGGTTTGAACAGAAGTAGCTTTAGTCTGTAGTTAAGGAACGCTTGCTTGAGTGGAAGAGCGAGTTCGATCATGAGTTTAGAGTACCTAGTTAAAATCGCGAGTTTAAACGTGTGTAGAGAATAAGGATGGAAGAAGAGATATCTCACCTACCTCAATAGTGATCCGATTTAAATTTGAAGAAAATATTGTAACTCTGGCAAACTAGAGAATGAACCCGTTTTCGCACACTTTCCAGTAACCGATTTCAATAAAACTTGGCAAATAGATGTAATTTCACGAACTTTTGAGAACAGTTTTTTTTTTAAGTTATAATTATTTTCACTCCTATTGCAAGGACTCAAAAGCTTTTCTGACCAACTTAAGCCGATTCTGTGCTATAAGTGTGGTAACTCCCATATGGAACTCATAATTCCTGTAAAAATTAGCTCTATCGTAAACAAGAAGCCTAAAAGTAAGTAGTAAGTCTATAATTATTATACCCATAAGAAAACTGACCTCAAAAGTTTGTGGAATTACATCTATTTGCCAAGTTTTATTGAGACCGGTTATCAGAAACTGGGTGAAATCCAACAACCGGACTTATCTCCTAATAATCTCCTTTGCCACTCTTAGAAGTGGAATATCTTGTTTAAATTTGAAAAAACTACTACTACTCTTTCCAATAAAAAAAGAATTATCTAAATCGGTTCACAGATATCGGAGTAATGGCATAACAGCGGAACCGCGACTTCAAAACCCGAGTTGCGGAAAACTGCAAAGGGCGGTAGTAAACCCCGAATGCCTGTCTCTGGAATCGCAGGTGCCAAATCTCAGAGGCAGACCGACAGGTGCGACGAGGACGGCTTCACAAAGGTGGAGAAGAGAAGAAAGAAACCCACCAGCCGAAATCTATGTGGCACAGCTCCAACGGGACAGAACTTCTTGCTTCGTGCGGCCATACCGACGACGCAGTTGTACCTGTCTCGACTGCATTACTCCACGAAGTCTGAGGATATAGTGGAGTATATCCGGTTGAAAGCCAAATTCACCCTGAGGGTCGAACGTTTGGAGTCTCGCCACAACGTTAACTTTAATTCGTTTGTGGTGAGGGTCCCAACGGTCCATCTGTCGACCTTCATGCAGGCAGAGTTTTGGCCGAAGGGTGTCATGTTCCGGCGGTTCAGAGGAACGATACATGACACTTGTTTGCGTCGCACGTCGCCGAATAGTAATTCGTGTAAATAGTTAATAAGTTTATATTATTTTATATGTATGTTAGTCTGTAAGGTATGTATCAATAATAATAATATGTATGTTAGTCTGTAAGGTATTTGTTATATGGGCCTTAGTTGCCTGAAATAAATGAATAAATAAAATAAATAAAAAAAAATAAAATAACATACCCACTCAAAAATACAGTCGAACTGAGTACCTCCTCTTAAGTACAAATATAACTAAACGTTATTACCCTACTAGATAATTAAATATTAAAATGGTTTTAGCAAATTCTATTCCAACGTAAACAGTCATATATAGGTAGGTACGTTTATAAAAAGTAACTAAACCAAAGGTACGTGAAAATATTTAAACAGAGAATTTGAAAAGGCTGAGAGAAACTGAAAAAAGGCGCCCTAAACGAGCGAATAGACCAAACGGATTTTTATGTGATATTAGCAACCATTTTATTAACAGTAGCGCTCCTAATGCAAGACTTCGTCTAGGGAAGTACTGGCTCCTTACATATTTCTGCCGCAACGCAGTTATATGACCATTACTGTGCTAGTGAAATTACAGGCACATGGGACTTGTCAACTTACGTCTCACGGGGACTCTATCGTAAATGGGATTGACGGCACAGATTAAATATTTAAATAAGGACATTTAATATCACATATCACAAATTGCTACGATAAACAACCTAAAAACTCAGGAGTTCGCAACCTTTAAAAAGATGGACAGTTAACAGATAAATTAACATGTGATTGAATTAAAGAGTACGGCAGTAATACGACGTAACTCGAAAACGAAACTCACTTCTAAATATTGTACTCACTCAACTCAACTACGCTTGCTTTGCTTGCAAGTGAGAGTTGAAGTTTGTTTACATTAAATTTAGTTAATTATGTACAGTTACATACACTGCATTATCTATAACATTATAAACTCTCTATGATGTGTTCAGGAAGTGCATGTTACGACCGGCATTGCGGCATTGTTCAGAGCTATTAGCAGTAATTATCAGTAAAATATTGCAAAAAACTTATTTCTCACGCAGGCCACGCAACCGTAGTCTTTTTTTAATTCATTGACAAACTTTTACAAACGAGTTTTTCTGTAATTAATTTATATTCTTTAGAGAAATAAATATTCTATAATTGCCTAAACTTTTATACTTAAGTCAGTACATCAGAATAATGTTTTCAATTGTAATAATTATTTAATCGTATTTTTAGTAATCCACTAAATCAGAACACGTGCAGCAAGAATTAATAATCAATAACCGATTTCCTCCGACTTGAGAACTAGAACTTCGTGAATATATTCCAAGTTTGCTTCATGCTTAGTTCCAATACGTACTTGCTGTATAAAATAATGACGAAAGTAAGGAGGTAATTTAGCTACTAAACTAGTTTGACCACTAATCGATAAAAAATTAAAAATTACCGCTAGTTTTTTTTATTTGACGTTACGATTGGTTATAGACATTGACTTAAGTTAATTGCTATAGACATTTTAATTGCTTACGTAAATAGATAGGACCTTTTGATATTGCATGGCCTAAATTCAATTGCCGAGCAAAAGGACATCGTGCTGAATATTTGGAAATGTGATTTTCAATCAAATTGACTGGAAAGTGGAAATATATCCGAAAATAATCTAAACCGGTTCTGAAGATTCTTTTTTTGTTGGAAAGAGAATACCTCAGTATTGGTCCCACATATATTTGAAGAAAATATTCCACCTCTAAGGGTGTCAAACTAGGGGATGAAACTTGGCAAATAGATGTAATTCCACGAACGTTTGAGGTCGGTTTTGCTTTTATAAAAATTATTGAAACCAAGTGACCAGACGAACAAGTAGTGCCACTGGTGTTAAGCGACACGCCTGTCCATAGCAACACTCAGAGCTTTAAGTTTCAAAGATCTTAGGAACACTGCCACTGCTCGTATCACCCAGAGACACAACACAAAATGTTGACAAATCTCATGTGCCTATAATTTCACCAGCACCCTTCAAAACCGGAACGCAATAATGTTCTCATTACTGCTTAGCGGCAGGAATAGATAACGTGGCAGTACTTCCCTGAACGACTCACACACAAAGTACTCTACTGCTACTAGTACATATACAATATATTATGTACCAACGTAACCGGATTAGATCAATTTTGTGCTACCAAGTTCTTTATCGTATACGTATAACTTACCTCTTCAGCAATATAGCATAAATTTAATTGTAAAAAATAATTGTATTTCGTGTTTGCTGTACATAATATCGCTATAATTCTAAAAGAGCAACAAAACACTTACCTAGGAAGAAATTTATCGGTGATGGCAAATTTTCTCTTGGCTTTTGTCATTGACACACAATTTTAGTTGAAAATAATTAAAAACTCCACACAAAAACAAAATTTTGCGGCCGATTGATCAGAGGAACACGTCCCAACTGGTCGGTGAAACGGACAACTTGTATTTAAATGTGGAAATCGACAAAGGTGCGTGTAGAGACGGCCAAATGTGGAACTTAATGCTGCTTCCTTATATGAGAACGTCCCCCCGGATACCGCAACCTGTCCCTTCGTCCAGTTAGACGCCGCTATACAACTTTTGTGTTATGGAAATCCTGCGCTTGATCACGCCACCGGCTGCTGACTGGAGCTGGACACATTACAGAGTCGATCTTTATATGTAACATTTTAAATAACTCATTCTAATAGTCAGTAAAGGAATTTTCCATTTTATTGTTTTTTTGGAATATTCTAATGTTTCTTGTTGAACTTGTTTTCAACTTTTTGGATAAAAATGGTTCTTCCCATCGCTATCATTGAGCTTTTGATATATTTGAAGTTTTAACTTCACGTGTTCTCAAAGTTGTACTACCGTATGCTAGCTATTGTGTTACAAATGAACCTTTTAAACAACCATAAAGTGATAACCTCTCTTGTACATTTTTATTGCCTAAAGTTTCTTATTTATTTACATTAAGTATATTCTATGTTTTTATAACCAGAGATGTGAATAAACAAAGTATACTTATTTAAATTTCAAGTAATATACCTGGAGCGGATAATACTCAAAAGAATTAAAAAAAAGATCGAAATCCATTCATATAATACAAAGATAGCACTGCTACCCGATATTTAAACCGAACAGTGTGTTATAGAGCCCATTTTTTGGACATGTGCTTTTTTATTCCAAAAACCTATAGACCTCATGATTTAAAACATTAGACTAGAACTCCCGCGTGAGTTTGCTTAAATTTTAATCAGATAAAGTGAAAAAAAAATTCTAACACAATAATTAAAATTATTACAAAAAAAATGGCGTACATAGTTCAAAAGTACTTCTTATTATATATATATACACTTGGTATATATATATATATATATATATATACCAAGCTCGTAACGTTATTAGATCCAGACTAATAAATTATTGTTAAATTTTCGTTTCAATGTTTTTGTCTCCTGAGCATCTCTCAAAAAACAGATTTAAACATGAATCTAGAAGATTCGCTCTGGGCCTTTTGGAAGGAAAAGTGTCGTTTTTATTTTGACTTTCAATTATTTTGTGAAATCTAGTTTAAAGTGGAATAGGATAGTGCTATTGTGCCTTAATCGAAGATTAAAACGCGAAATTATACGAATCTCGAACTAAAATACCCGTATCGGCCCGTTCTAAGGAATCCCGAGTCAATCCAATCACGCCGCCTCAAATTGCCTATCCTCTTTGTGGTGGCCATATTTACAGAAATATAATTAAACGTTTATGTTTTCGGCTGAAGGACTTTGTTTCCATGGCCAGCAATAAATTAAAAAAAAAATGAATCTAGAAGTTAAAGTCAATTTTAGTTATATACGGACGTCGTTAGGGTTGTCACTTCCAACACTACAAATAACCTGGTATATCTTATCTAGACACATATCATCAGCTTTTACTAAAATCCCATGTCAATGCATTATTTCACTGAAACACAGCGAAAGCGGACCCGTTCTTCTAAGGGATATCCTTCTAGGCCCCGACCACAGGACTACTAAGATTTCAAAACAATTTTATTAGGAGATGGACTAGCGCCCAGTTTTAACCCGGCATTTTGAAAATGTCGAGTTTCAATCGGGTTAAAATCCATTAACCATTGAAAACGAGAGCAAAATTGACCTTGAACCTGTCACTTGGTGATCCCAAATTGATAATTACGTGGGAATAATTTCGGGAATATTGATAAATAATATCTGTGAAAGCCATTTTCGTGAAAATATCTTATATCATCATCGTCAGCCCACTCCACTGTAAGAGATATACTTCCCCAATGTCCGTCATTGTGCCGGGTCCTCACCTTGTCACAACCATTGCCTTCCAGCACCTGGCCGGAGGGCGTCTCATATTTTTTACTCACACGAATTATCAGTTTGGGCCTACTGTGTGTTGTGTCAGCGCGGTGCCAGTACGAGCATAGATAAGAAAGCGGGGAAGGGGGTGAAACCGCGAGCTGAGACAAGAATCTTGTTCTTGATTCATTGCTAACGCTAATTTTGTAATTATGCAGCGCAGTAAGTGAGAGTCTTTGCGACGATTGCGAGGAGGACTTTTTGTGAAGTTGCTTTTCATTCATCTAAAAAAATCTAAATTTCAAATAACTTTGGTGTTATACCAAATCCATATCATTTAACGCGTATAATTTATTTATTAATTTTATTTATTTATTCATTTAACATTTGTAACTTAACAGACTAAAGTCCAAATCGCTACAAACACAGAAACAAGGAAAATTAAAAATTAAAATAAAATAAAATAAACATAATACATTTCACAGAACTGAACATACAGTTCATTTGTTAAAATGTATTCCTACATTCACTCATTAGATATCCAAACGTGCTATCAAATAAATCAATATGTGGTACCGCCTCGAGAACGGAGTTGAGGAGTGTGATGGCGCGCAGCACCGGTGTGTTTCGGTGTGCCTGCGTGCGCGCCGCGCCCCGCGCTAGCAGCACGTGGCGTCGCGCGCGCCTATACTCATCCGGCACAAATAGCCTTAGCAAACGCTGCAGTAAATAAGAGGAGTAAATTTTACCACGAATAATATTCACAAAAAAATTCGCCAGTGCGAGGAACCTACGCAACTGTGAAGAGAAAAGCGTAGGATACAAGAATGGGTAATAACCATAGCGCCTTTTGTATAAATGGCGGAGAAACTCTTTCTGCACCTGCTCCAACATGAGGTTATATTTCTTCTCACAAGGAATCCAAACAACTGAGCTTGTCTCCAATATACTTCGTACTAATGATACGTAGAGCGTGCAGGTCGCCCGGTCTGAGAGATGAGAAGCATTTCGGAGTACAAACCCCAGTCGTCGCTATGCTATCAACGTAACTCACTCTATGTACGCGAGGAATGTCAGACGACTATTGTAAACAACATACTCATCAGCATACTTCCTAACAAAAATACAAACTTACGCGGCTGTGGTGACCGCGTAAAGCTTATCACCTCGCACTTTGCAAGGTTGAAGTATAATTTATTATTTTTACTCCAATCGTACACGCTGTAAAGATCCCTCTGCAGCACCACAGTATCCTCTCTACCCTTCACGCACTTAACCAATTTCACGTCGTCAGCGAATACATAATGTTTTCCACGATTTTGGGCAGAATTCGGTTATAACTTGGCGCTTTGGGTACGAGTCCTAATTAAAACCTGAGCGGGCAGATTGGGTTTTAATCCACATCTCTGGACGTTTTCACATCCACCGCACTGTCACGAGCTTTTCGCCAGGTTGCACCGGCCGAAACGTCGGGGTAGTTATTAATAAGTAGGTGTGAAAATACATATTAAAATTGTTTTATCGCGTTTCTTCCCGTTTTGAAATGTTAATATAATGCAAGAAGACATACGAAGCAAGACGGCGCTAAACCTCATGCTGGGTAGGAAATGATAGTTAAGTAACACCGCAGTCGGGTCTCTACATCTTCCTGGAATGATTGCCAGGTCATAAGGAAACGAAACAAAAAAAGCAATGTTTTGAACGTGTTCGAAATGCCTTGGAAAAAATCCAAATATATGTCATCAACTGACAGTTTTTGCCTACTTTGGGGATAACGATGACATTTCTGCGTTCAAAAAAAAATTTGCGCCTATTATTTCAATGGTTGTATGGAAGTGTATTACAACATACAAACAATGCTAATATATGAAAATGACAAACGGCAATGAACTAAATAATGATTAGGGACACCTCAAAGTGATGCCTAATTTTTTTGTAACCAAAAAGTGGTGCATTGTTTAGATACTTTGAGCATAATATGCTAACATTTAAGATCGCGTCGAAAGCTCAAAATACGATTAGAAAAAGAACCTTGAGTAAAAAGTCTAAGCTTTGGCGACGTCATCACTGCAGTCCATAATGAACCCCATACCAACACAGCAGCTAAATGAAAAGGTGCTACTTGCGTGTTTAAAAAAAATGCGTCTACGACAACGGTTGTAGAAGTGTTCAAACAAATTATAACATTGTTTAAATCAACCTTTGTATTAATTTTATATATTTTTTACACTAACTTGTACTTTAGCAGGTGTGTAGGTACTGTTACTAAAAATAATCAGCAAAAAGAATGTTTGAAAAAACAATCACATAAAAATAAAACTGTGAAAAGGACGTACGTAGATAGGAACGTTAAAATTTCAATTGTATGGACATATTGTATTGAAATGTAGTAAATCATTAACGAAAAATCTGATACTTCATTAAAATAAAACAAAGTTCGCTACGCTGATGTTACGATGGCCAAATTCATCGGCAGCAGCAGCAATGTTGAAATTTTCTACACTTACTATATCCTGCATTTAAAACGAGATGCAAGAAACATGAAGATACCTTTACCTGCAAATGCAGTACAATTACTGAGCTTAAAGAAAATATTTTGAAGAATTTACACGTCCTTCATGCTAAAGAAAAAAATATTAACATTATTTAAAAAAATAAAGCCCATGTTGTTTCATAATATTCAGACATAAAAGTGCCATGTGAAAGTGACAACCCTGAAAAAACGTAATAATTGGCTATAACTTTTAGACTCCATGAGATTTAAATCCGGTTTTTTTGTGAGGTAATAAGGAATATGAGACCTCAATAATCATATAAATAACT
This sequence comes from Hyposmocoma kahamanoa, assembly GCF_003589595.1. NCBI lineage: Eukaryota > Metazoa > Arthropoda > Insecta > Lepidoptera > Cosmopterigidae > Hyposmocoma > Hyposmocoma kahamanoa. The sequence goes on along the minus strand of NW_020653850.1, from coordinate 21,354,997 downwards.
TGTCCAACTTCATCGGAATATTCGAAAAAAATTAAAACGAACGAACAATCACCTATGAACTATGTATGCTATTTTTTTTGTAATAGTTGTAATGGACGAGGGGTCTAATACAAAAACCACGAAAAAAATGTCCCAAGTCAACCTATTCGAAATTTAAATTGTAATGTCATCGCAGTATCGCGCTGTCAGTCGAACAAATGAAGACTAAAGCGGAGTTTGGCGCTCTGTATACGATTTTAGCGCCTTAGAAGTGCGGACACTTTTTAGCGCGGACCCGACGTCCATATAATTGTAAGTCAATGGATCCAATTTTATATTTTCTTATCTGGTTGTCATGGTGACGGCGACTTGTTGATTACATGTATTGTGTCAAGTGAAAAGTCGACTTATAATTGCGGAAAATAATTAGTAACTTGTGATAGCCGACAGCATCAGGGGCCACCACCACCCTTTCAAACAAAAAAATAATTTTCAAAATCTGGGCATAATTGATGAAGAAATTGGTGAATACACGGACATGCCTATAAAATTTGTGTATTTGAGGATTTTCATGGGATCCCCTCACCAGATTCTGACTTGGTGACAATGGGACCACCACGAGAGTGCACCCTTTTAAACAAAAAAATATTCAAAATCGGTCCACAATTGACGACGATATCTGAAAACATACATACAGCCAAACGTATAAACTCCTCCTTTTGTTTTGAAGTCGGTTAAAAATACATCCTTGTCGAGTACAATTTTGGTAATAACGACTATTAAAAATGGGACAATCATACCTAATTATTATTTTTATTTTATTTTAATTTATTGATTCACCAACAACTGCTTACACTAAAACTACAGCTAGAGAAATACATAACATTGTTTAAAGGCTAAGTGCAACAGTTAATTACTGGTGAACACCTCATGCCATAACTGAAAACTCGTAATTAAGTACCTATATTAAGATTAAGGAATAATAAATAAATAATGTCTAACCATTTAACAGTAAAAAAGAAACAAACGAAAACAGAAACAAAAAATTACTATATAGATACTGTTACACGTAAACAGCTAGAATAGGATGCGACTGTGTGCACAATATCCCCCTAACATGTCGACGTAAGCATGGGTAGCACCGAGAAAGGCCAACCGTCCACCACCGCCAGAGTACCAGCTTTGTGCCTTTTGCCTGGCTCTATGGAGGCCATAGGTGAAACTTTGTTCTAAACAACTTTCATTTAGACTTGTCAAAGCCTCTGGAGACTAGAAGATCGATAATCCTGCCAAAGAGTAATTTTGGCGAAATCAAAGGGTAAACGTCGCCAATCTCCTGGTCACGATGCTCCAGGGTGTGGCACTCAATGAAATTTTCTACCTATAACTGAAAAAATTAAATGTAGATTTTTCTTTTCTTCTATGTGAAATATATCGACAGGTTTCTCGAATAGCAGCCTATCTCAAAATTACCTAATTCATTACGAAGATAGCTTAAAAGCTACTATTAAATAAAGAAATAAAACGTATGAAAGTTGGTCTATCTTTTTAGGGTTTAGGCCACAGAAGGCGTATTTATGTGGTCTATGGTTTAGAACTAGAGAATGTAAATGTAATACAAGGGCAGAGTTACTATTGCAGATTTGTAGGAGATGTTTCTATATTCGACTGTACGTTTTTTTGTTACGCGATAACTCCGGCTTCGAAAAAAATCATTAAGTAATTATATCGCTCCTTGTAGCTATGTCTATACATGTATTTATATATGTGGAACACCTTTTTTTGACCTATGGCCATGATGCTTCTGAGCAGGAAATGCCAGGAAAGACGTCTTAACTGCCGCTGGAGTAAAGAAGTCAACATCTTCCAAGAACTCCAATCGAAAAGTTAAAACATGCGTCTGATCACGTTTGCCATCGAACTATAAACATGTTATGCAACCATACGCGAACTAGCTACCACAACAAAATTTGTAATAATATTGACATAATATTTACCTACGTAGACGCCACTTGTGTTTTTCAAATTTCAGTAGAACTATCCTTCTTCTTATCGTAAACAAGGACCAGTTTCGAAACACGAAAACAAACCAAAAATATCAGTAAAACAATCCTCGAAAACATGTAGAGTAAACACAAAATCAATGGTATTTTAGGTAATCGCATAATGACGGTTTTTAAAGTCGAGTACCGATGAGATTTTAAGACCTATTTATGTAATGATTGCATACAATACTTTTTCTACGAGTAAAGAAAAATGAAACAATCAATATCTCTTAGAGGCTTACACTATGGAAACTAAACGACATGTTATGTTGACATATATAAATCAGACGTTACGTGTATATGATGCACTTCGACGTTGAAAACATAAACATGTTATTGTCTTTGTTTAACTATTGCGTGCCGTCTTAAGCCAAAAGAGATAGCATTTCACTGGTCTGTGTCAAACATGAGAATCGAAAATGAGTAACGTCATCTTAAATGTCAACCGTGTCCATTTCGCAGTACATGAGGTCTTAGAGGATGGAAAAAAATAAAAGAAAGGAGCTGCCCTAAGTACAGAATCAACGTGCATATTACCAAAATTTGAAAGTTACAAATGGCGGATTTCTTTAGTGTTGTACCATAATCTATCGATAAGTCATTATCGACATGCAAATGTATGGCTTGAATTTTTGTTTCTTTAGTTTACTGTAACCAAAGTATGCCTAAACAAACACAAGTCTGATAATTTAATCTCGAGTGGTATACTATTATAAATGTCAACACACATTTTTAAACTTCAAAAAAAATTTATTTTCAACATTACAACTGGTAACTTATTTAGTAAAAGTCACCAAACTGCTGTGCAGTTTGTTGGCGACATGCGCATTCTTGCTTAATTATACCTACTTTACTTGTATTTAACATTACGTAGTATTAATTGTACTTACTAAATAAAATATAAAAATTACTTTAAGAGGTACGCCTTTAACCTACATTTTAGTACATATTTACATAACGTAAACCAATAAACCTAAATAAATAAACCTAATACCAATAAACCTAATGATGGAATAGCATTGTCATGGAATCTAGTTACATTTAAAGTTCTGTTAAAATTTGACTCTTCAAAATGAAGCGAACAAATGAAGATGGTCTTTGATCCAACGTTTATATTCGGCAGTCCTATGATTTCCAACCATTCTTTCTTCCTTTTTTCATTTGTAGGAAAATTTGAAATAATAATAATAAAACAATAAAAACCTCATAGTGAATTGTTTTAATAACAGAATATCGATAATATGTATGCTTACAAGATCAACACTATCTCAAAATAATCGTTAACAACAATCATCAAAATATACAAACAAACAGGCAATCTAAAGTAACAAAAGCAAAATTTGGCAAGATTTATAAATAAACTACTTAAATAAGTCTAATTACGTAAAATATTCGGGCTATTGTGTGATTTATAGACAAAAAAATAACACATGCCTGTGCAATGTAACATTCGATTGATTTGCAGTTTTTCTAAAGCCGCATCCTTTAATGCTGCAGCGTCGCATTTTTATTAATACCTAATTATTCTCACTGTCAATATTTTTGTCCAATTTAATTATAATACATGTGAATAATTCAATAATACATTTGGAAAAACATTTGTTTTGACATTTGATGTACTTCCCTTTGACAACGGTATCCTGTACCTCATGTACTTGAAATGGCCACGGTTGGCATTTAAAATGACGTTACGAATTTTCGATTCCCGTGTTTGACACAGACCAATGTAATGCTATCTCTTTTGGCTTAAGACGGCACGTAATAGTTAAACAAAGACAATAATATGTTTATGTTTTCGACGACGAAATGCATCATATACATATAACGTCTGATTTATATATGTCAACGTAACATGTCCTTTAGTTTCCATAGTCTAAGCATGAGGTACATGGTACGGTTGTCAAAGGGAAGTACATCAAATGTCAAAATAAATGTTTTTCCAAGTATTTTATTGAATTATTCGCATGTATTGTAATAAAATGGACAAAAATATTGACAGTGGGAACAATTAAGTGTTAATAAAAATTCGTCGCTGCGGCATTACGGGATGTGGCATTTGAAAAAGCGAAGATCGACCGAATGTAACATTGTACTGGCACGTGTTATTTTTCTGTCTATAAATCACACATAAGCCCAAATATCTCATATAATTAGACATATTTAAGTAATTTATTCAAAAATCTTGCCAAGTTTTGCTTTGGTTTCTTCAGATTGCCTTTTTGTTTGTATATTTTGATTATTGTTGTTAACGATTATTTTGAGATAGTGTTGTTCTTGGAAGCGTATTAACATATAAGCATGTTATCGATAAACTGTTATTAAAATAATTCACTACGAGGTTTTTATTATTATTATTTTTACTATTTCAAGTTAACCTACAAATCATAAAAGAAAAAAGAATGGTTAGAAATCATACCGCCGTATAATAGTGCCGAATATAAACATTGAATCGAAGACCATTTTCATTTATTCGCTTCATTTTGAAGAGGCAAATTTTAACATAACTTTGAATGTAACTAGATTACATGATAATGCAATTCCATCATTAGGTGTATTGGTAAATATTTTTATATTTAATTTAGATTAAACAAGACTCATTTTCTATGCATTCTCAGTTCCTGAAAACAAAATTATCCACTCGTTTCCGATTTTTTCCCACTGACAGCTCTAATTACTAAAAATTATTATTTTATAAAGCCAGCAATACAATGACCATGTCGGTCCAATGTTGCCGGGTGAAGGCCAATACCAACGTATAGACAACCTATTTGCCTTGCCTTGCCTTGCCATCGTTCGGTGTCACTCGACTAGCTGACCGAGTGAAGGCGAGCGCTAACGTGTTCGTTTGACGTGGCTTGTCACAACTTGCAGTCGCTCGTGGCTACTTGCCTCACGTCATAGAAGTGTTGATTTATCTGTACAAATCAAAGGCGCTCGGCCAATAGTAGTCAATTGACGTTGTATAATCAGACATTTGCATGCTATTTAATATATGCGAAACATGTTTATACTAACACTGTCTCTTGGTACATCTCCTGTTGTACCATATTTTAAGCAAATAAACGTGTGATAATAATATTATTATTGATAATATAACTACTTTCATTTATTTCCAAAATTAAATGGAAGTATTAAAGATTCACGTAATCAGTCACTGATATTATTAATTCTATACCAATGCATAAATACAAAAAAGCCTACACTATTTGGAATTTGTTTAAAAATTTCTCTATGAAAATATGAAGCTTGAGGTTGGAAATGTATAAGAGTTATATTTCATAGTTTTATATTTTTTATATACTCTCAAATTACATTTTTTCTGTGCAAATTCACTTTTTGTAATATTTGAGTATTTGTAAACGCAAAACAATAAATTCAAAATTTCATGTGACATTCCCGGATATTCCCATTTAACCCAAAATATTCCCAAATGGAATATTGATCTACTTTAATTAAATGTTTTCATGTCGATAATGACTTATCGATAGATTATGTTTCGACACTAAAGAAATCCGCTATTTGTTCGTTCAATTTTTGTTTAGGTATGCACGTTCATTCCGTAGTTAGGGCACCTCCTTTCTTTTATTTTTTTTCTGGAATATATTTTATTTCGGAAAATATTATCAAATATATTTTTTTCGAGAATGAATTGAGATTTCACCACACTATTGTAATCTGTCAAAACGGCAGGCAAGGTACAGCAACAGCAAATAGAACAGCGACAACAACTGACTAAAGTGTTTAGAAGTTTTATATTTCTAATTATATATTTTCTTTAGTATCTCATTGGTTAACATTAGATTTTTAGTGATGTATACACCTGTAGTGACTTGGCACCTTGTATAGTCAACCTGTGTGTATTTTTTTAAAATATTGTTTTGTGTTAAGTTGATGGTGTATCTTTAAATAAATAAATAAATAAAAGTGAAACAATTGACGACACCCGTCAATTGTTTCGAATTCGGGCTGGTCAATGGAGCGCTTTCGTCTCTATTTCTGGTTACGGTTGACGGTTTGTAGTGACCAGAGTTAAAAACTTCAGCTCCTTATACAGTTAGAAAGTATATACATAGAATCTTTAAGCGTTACTTTTAAACAATTTTTATTAAAAAAGGAACAGAATTCAAACTTTGCTTATGTGTTTCATTATTCATTCATGTTATTTCAGTGCGTGAAACCGGATTCATCCCCTAATTTGCCATCCTTAGAAGTGGAATATTTCTTCAAATTTAAATTGGACCTACCCTCTTTTTCCAACAAAAAAGACACACCAAAATCGGTTCACAAATAGGAGTAATCGACCTCCTCTTTTTTTTGAAGTTGTTATTTTCCAGGTGTGGTCTTATTACATCAAAAGTGCGAATTTTGGATTTTGACATAGTTCTAAATGTTATAGAATTATACATGATCCACTATTGTGTAATACAATACGTTGGTCTTAATTTATAAGTTTAGTTATATACTTGTGTCATTCTCGAAAATTCTGACAAGTTTTGACTCTAGCACGTATACAACTCGTGGAAACAACTTGGTGCCTAACAACAGCAACTCATTCAAGGATACGCTCCATGACGACAGCTCTTAATAATACTGAATAAATTTATTCTGTATCTACACGTGTACTATAAATGTTATTGTCTTTCTTAACCGATTTTAGAAAAGGAGGAGGTTCTTAATTTGTCGTATTTTTTTGTGTATGTAATTCTGATTACTAATTTTGACGACGAACCGATTTTGATGATTCTTTTTTTTGTTGGAAAGAGAGTACCTCAATATTGGTCTAAGAGTGGCAAACTAGGGGATGAAACCAGTTTCGCGCACTTTCCGGTCACCGATTTCAATAAAACTTAGCAAATAGATGTAATTCCACGAACTTATGAAGTCGGTTTTTTTTTATAAAAAGTAATTTCTATAATATTTAGGGCGTGATTCTGAAAGTTACAGTGTTTATGATTTTGGACAGTTTGACAAAGTTTTCAAGGTGGCTGTTTACTTAACCGAAACCTAACATAAAACTATTATCCTAAAATAATAAAATGCAAAATTGCATAAACTTATTTGAATGTTTTTTGGCCTCAAATCTGTTTGCTCAAAGTCAACTAATAAAACAAAACTGGTTCCTGTTAATGCTTTAGAAAAAAAATCTTTTTATTCGACGCAAACCTGTCAAGTTTTTTTTTTTGCTAACACTAATGAATATTAAAAACTATTTTTACTTAATAATTATATTATTATTATTAATAGTTCTTTATTCTATGTACGGTTTTATGATAATTTCGTCACTTTGCCTCTTTCTTCGATGATAGAGCCATTCAAATAGCAACACTGAAGAAGCGGAGAAAAATCCTGAAATAAATGGAACATGGTTATTACTTAGATCATATTTAAAATACGGGACGAACAAGTCGCACCGTACACTGGCGATGCGTGTCTTTGAATGTTACTAATAATAATCATTCGAATGGGCAAATAATTCGCCCAAGTCGAATTCAAGCAATCGACTCGATTTTAATGATTACCGATACCGAATTCCCCTGCATTTAGGTCGAATGAAAGAGTCGAATGATTATGTCGGAACTCTACCATAACAAAACGTCCCCGTCCCCGTCACATTTACGGTACTTACCATATGTCAGAGAGGACTAGTCGATCACGAGTATACATCGTAGTTTATATTTTTTCATAGACTCATATTAGCAGAATGCGATGACGACCAATTTTTTTCAGTAGAAATAATAATTTTCGTTCATAAGAATGAAATAGAAAGATTTAAAAAAGTTACGTAAAAAAAGTGGAAAAAAAAAACGTTGACTTTGGTCATTCGAGTACAAGAGTCAGAAATGCTCTATGGAATCTATGGATTAGTAATGAATGATCATTCAAATCATTCGGATACAAAAATGAGTAGGTTACTAATTTGTCATTCGAATGACAGAATTACTAATTACTAACGAACCCGAATATCGAAATCATTCGCAATCGCGCATCGCTACCGTACGCCTGGTACCAAGCGACACGCCCGCCCATAACAGCTACAGAGCTACTCATAGCCTTAAATGTAAGGGGCACTACCGCCGTATCCTGACACTAGTTGACAAGTCCCATGTACCTATAATTGTACCAGTACCCTTGCCCTTCTAAACAGTAATGGTCACATTACTGCTTAACGGCAGATAATGGTAAAACGAAAGTGGTGCAAACGCGATGCAAAAGCGATGCAAACGTAAAAGTAATCGTCTACCTTTACATACACGCACGACTTTAAGCAGCGACAGAAACGCGATGCAAACGCGCGACTGCATCGATACAAACGCGCAATTGCATCGCTACGCTTGTGATTTATAAGCAATTGCATCGATGAAATCGCGCGTTTGTATCGATGCAGTCGTTTGCATCGCTGCTAAAACTCTAAGGTGACAGTATTTTTCTGGGCAAACTTTTTCACATGTAGCTCGACTGCAACAAAAATTTAAAACACTATTCCGGTTTTGAAGGATTAGGGTACTGGTGAATAGGCACATGGGGCTTGTTAACTTACGTCTCAGGGTGACCAGCGCAGTGGCAGTGCCCCTCAGATCTTTGCGATCTAAAGCTATGATTAGCACCGCAAGTGCTGTGGACAGGCGTGTCGCTCACCACCAGGCGCACGACTTGTTCGTCCCGTCACTTGGTATCGTAAAAAATAGTCTTCTTTACCTAAGAAAAGCACAAAGAAGGAGCCCTGCATGTCACTCAAGTTGACGGTGTGGTTGTTGACCTCCTGCGCCATTGAAGTTGTCTTCCAACAACGGTCGCGTTTCGGCAGATACGCACTTAGCCACTTTGTTGTCAGACCTGCTTTCTGCATTCGGTTTATCCTGCCAAAGAGTTAAACAACTAAATAACATATACATCTGAATAACAAACAATTTAATTAGTACGTAGAGTTCGCAATAGCAAGGACTTCTTTAATATGTGAGAAAACTTTTTAGTGCCATCAGAGCGCTCCATAATTCAATTTTGTGAAGTACGTATTAGCGGAAAATTAAATTATAAAACACAACTTTTCAACCACTCAATCTGAGAACTAAAAATATCCGTAACAGAGTGAAATCATTAAAATTCAAATTATTTTATTAAAAAATGTCTCAAAATTTTACTTAACAGGTACAAAGGCGTTATCATTCGGCAAAAAAGAACTATTTTTAAACAATATAAAATATCAAATATGACGCTCTACCTACTGCCATCTGATTTGTTAAAATATAAGCGGTAGGTACTTGGAAGTTAATTTGCGTATTCAAAACTCTTCGTAACAATTAATCTTACAAGAATACTACATAGACTCCGTAAAATTTAGTTTGATTACAATGATAGTTTGACAAAATTCCGACGACGTAAATTTGTAGCAGCGTCTTACTAAAGTATAGATATTTAAATTACCACGTATTAACATCATTATTGAACTCCACAAATTATTTATAAATTACTTTTAGAGTTAATTATACTTAGATATTACTAAAATTTGTTTTCACAACTACGCACGATTAAGTTACGTCTGACGGAGAAAAGTTTGTGAGGGTCACGTCCAACATAGAGAGTCATGAAACTCTTTCAGTGATTCGCCTTAACATCGATTCTCGATTTCACGGACCGACGTCACTGCGCACTATTTCATCAAGTTTATCAGATGTTATTCACAAAGTTAAATTTTACGGACTTATAATCGTAATAAGGACACAAATAAACGGACGCACGTTGCACATCTAAGGCACTTACAAACATAAATAAGTGGCGGAAACTTTAACCGAAACTCAAACAAATTGACATTAATAACGAACAGCTCCAAAAAACTGGCCGAAATCAGGAAGTATCAAAAGTAACCTTATTCCAAAGATCTGAAGATGACATTGGCTAATTACATACTTACTCTTTATTTATCACAGACAAATACGGGCTTCCAGCAGGGACAACCATGGCTATTTGCTCATCCAAAAACTCTTCCACACCTGTTGACACATTGGAAATCCGTATCAATTACAACCAATGAGGTCTTCTTCCTTTTTGCTTCGCCAGTGAAAATGACAGACTTACTTAGGGCAAAATCGCAGGTGTCCTTGACAAGATGATCCGCTCTCATTAGGTACTGCAATCGTAGTTTCCAATCAATCAACACGTGCCTTTGGGAGCGCACTCGGTCTAAAATATTTGTCCCTGAAACGTTATTATTAATGGTTTGGCTGATTTAATTATTTTTGTTTATTAATCTACTTACATTAAGCTGCTAACAGATTGACTTCACGCATTAATTGCGTGAAGTCGATCTCGACTGCATGAAGTCGTTTTCGACTTCCAGTTAATGCGTAAAGACGGTATCAACTCCATGTAGTCGAGGTCTCGAATAGCGACTTCACGCATTAACTGCATGAAGTCGAAACCGACTCGTGAAGCCGAGATCAACCACATGCAGTTACTACGTGAAGCCGTTGTCAACGTCATACAGTCGAGGTTTCGACCACATGAAGTTGATTACGACTTCACGCATTAACTGCAAACATGCAAGTAATCTGTTAGCAGCTTTAGGAAAACGTTATGACATTTTTTTGACAATTGCTGCGCAAGTTACTAGGTAATGTCCCTTTTTTGTATATAAGATCATTTATTTTGTTACATTGTATTTGGAGAACTTGGTGTTGAATATCGAGTTTTTAGGTTTTTTATATATCTAGTTCTTAGGTATCTAAATCTTGAATATTTGTTTTTTCAAACAAACTGTAGTTTTAGGCCCTTATTATTATGTGACGTATAACGAGCCCAAAACATTTTATTTTTGTGTTTGAAATACGCGATTTAGAACCATCGAAAAAACAGTTTCATTTCCATTGAAGTGTTGAATCTTATGATGACTATTTCATTTTGACATTTGCAATGGCAACTTCGCGCTGCAAATCTTTGGATTCCATCTTTTAGCTACAGCTACAACAAACTAATTTAACTGTATTTTGTACGAATTTAATTATACACTGAAAGGTCTTACCCGATTTCAAGGTCCCCTCAATGCCTCCTGCTCCTACAGTTAACTCAGCTCCTTTTAAGAGTGACGTATATTTTGGCTGGTCTGAATTCTGTACAAAGGTAACACTAATGAAATGCAGTTTTATGTAATATGAAGAATAGTTCGAAAGTAATGTGACACGGTCGTACGAAATGTTAATCGACTGACTGACCAATGAAACCGACTTCATGCAGCCGAGATCAACTGCATGCAGTTAATGCGTGAAGTCGTTATCAACTTCATGCAGTCGTGGTCTCGGCTGCATGAAATTGATTACAACTTTGTGCATTAACTACAAACATGCAGTCAATCTGTTAGCAGCCGTTTAATTTCGTATCATAATAGAACATCAAGAAAAATGGTAAGTATGTACCTTAAGCTCACTCTCCAAATAAGATCCTTTATTCAAAGACCAAGTATAAGTGGCGCTGTTCTCCAGCAGTTCAGACACAGTGGTGACTGGAACCTCCTGTTTAGGGAAAGTGAGAAAGGCGACTAGGTTGCCGGAATACGTGGTCACTACCACGAGGACCACTAGCCACCACGTGCCGACGACTAATCTACCACTGTCTGCTCGGGGCAGATACATTCCACCTGAACAGAGATTTAGATGATAAAATTAAACTCTTAAAAATTGTTTTTCCAAATAGCTGCTGACGCATCATTTGAGACCTTTCTTTTCCAACTTACATATATTCGGGTTTAAATATTGTTTTTCTGTATATTTGTTTATTCAAACAAACCAACGTTTCGAACTCGTCATAAATCCCATGGCCACGACTGACACGGATTATATACCTGGTGTCCGAAACATTCGTTTCTTTGAAAAAACAAATATACATACAATATAGATCCGAAAACATAGTATAATTTCTAAAGTCCTTACATATTTTACGAAGAAATAATTGTTATATAGATTTTAAGGCTTTCGTGGTTATTCATTAAATGATGGCCATAGAGTGAAAACCTAGCACACGCATTTTCACATAGTTCGTTTTTTTTACTAATTTTTGTTGTACAATAACTTTTTTTTTATTATACCAAGTGACGGGGCGAACAAGTCGTGCACCTGGTGTTAAGCTACACGCCGGTCCATAGCAGTTGCAGAGCCGCTGCACCTGTCACCCTGAGACATAACATAAGCTCATCATCAACCCTTTTGTACGTCCGACTGCCGGGCAATGGTCTCCTTTCAGACGAGGCTTTAGGCCACAGTCCGCCACGCTAGTGCCCAATGCGGGTTGGAGACTTCACACGTTTTCCGAGGGTTGTGAACTTTCTTAGACGTGCAGATTACATCACGATGTTTTCCTTCTCCGAAAAGCTCATGATAAATTTCAAATTAAATTTCGCACGTAAATCAGGAGAAACTCAGTGGTGCGGGCCCGGATCCGAACCCACGACCCTCTGTTTGAGAGGCAGTAGGTGAAACTATTAGGCTACCACGGCTTAAGAGAAAGGAGACTCAAGTTGACAAGACCCATGTCTGTAATTTTACCAGTACCCTAACCCTTCAAAACCGGAACGCAATAATTCTCACATAACTGCTTAGCGGTAGAAGCAGTTAACGTGGCTGCCGGGTGCTGCGTTCCAATTTTGAAGGGTTAGGTTGCTGGTGAAAGTACAGGCATATGGGACTTGTCAAATTTATGTATCATTGTGGCGAGCACAGTGGCAGTGCCCTCAGATCTTTGTGACATAAAGCGTTGAGTGGCATTACAACTGTGACGGTGCTGACCTCCCAGTTTCGCAGCTATAGGGCTGGTTGTGAAAGAGTACGTCCAGGGAAGTACTGGCACCTTACCTATTTCTGCCGCCTAGCAGTACTGTTAGCAGCTTGGAAGGGTAAGGGTGCTGGTGATATTACAAGCACATGGGACTACTTATGTCTCAGGGTGACCGGTGCAGTGGTAGTGCTGTTCAGATCTTTGCGATTTAAAGCTCTGAGTGGCACTGCAACTGTTATGGACAGGCGCGTAACTTGCCTTCAGGCGCACGACTCGTTGGTCCCGTCACTTGGAATTATAAAAAGAAATCTCATCATAAAAAGGTGGTATCTTCTTTTCTGGTACTTGCCACTTATTTTTTAAATTTTGAATCGTTGTCATATTCTTTTTCCTTCACTATTCATGCGTTTGTTATCACAGTGTCGTGACTCCCGTAAAAATTGTCTTGTGCTTTTTATAACGAAGTACTACAAAAATGTGAGGAAAATTGTTTGTGCACATACATTATTTGCAGAGAAGTTCAGAATGTCGAAACTACCGAGTACCTGATACGTCATGAAGTGATAGGCCTTCAACACTTCTATAATTCAGGGTTCTCAGACAAATTCAGGGTTCTCAAACAAGTCTAGGATGAGCAAACGAGATTACATACAGGCTTCACAACTCCTATGGTTACAACCACCAGACCCACAACTTAATACCCTAAAAAATTCATACAATATTACAGCACTCACCTTGTTGCAACAAAGCTCCGTATATGTACCACAAGCAGTTGTGAATGGTAGACAGTCCACCCTGACGTGTGATCTCCTTGGCTTCATAATATGGACTTAGTCGATGGATCACAAACAGTACAGGCCCCATGAGGATGACTGCTAGGCCCAAGCATAACCAAGTCTGGAAAATTTACAATTACTTGTTATTACGGTCATTCTCTGACTACTTAGTGATCACGACCTAATTTTCGTGGCATTTTTTATTAAATAATAATATATTCAAGTATAATTATTATCGTGTAATTATTAAATAACATTTCACGATATAATACTCGAATATTAAATAATATTCCAAGACAAAAAATAGAATACTTAATAAAAATTGACACGGAAATAAGGTAGTGAACATTAGTCCGAGAATGACCGATTACTAGAATAAGTTAACAAAATAAAAAAAACTTCTTTTACAACCATTGACTTACAATTATATGGACGTCGGGTCCGCGCTAAAAAGTGTCCGCACTTGTAAGGCGCTAAAATCGTATACAGAGCGCGACAGTCTTCATTTGTTCTACTGACAGCGCGATACTGCAATGACATTACAATTTAAATTTCGAATAGGTTGACTTGGGACATTTTTTTCGTGGTTTTTGTATTAGACCCGTCGTCCATTTATTTGTAAGTCAATGTTTACAACGTAAATGATAAGCACAAAAAGTGTTACAGTTATAACTTTTTTATTTATAAAAACCGCTCTCAAAAGTTTGCTTATTCGTTTTCGTTTGTGTAAGTCATCATAACATTTATTTTCATTGGTATTAAGTACATCTATACGTAAAGTGAACATATGTACGTCCCGCTTTTAAGGTTCGTGCCCCGTTCTCCCCAAAAGACTAACGCTCTGGCCACTCAGAGGCGGGCGCGGAAGCGTTCCGGGCCCAGGATTTTTTGTAATGTACGAATTCTTACGAAACCTGCCACACTGCGCGGCCGACGCGCGGGCACCGCGCGTTTCAGTGTCGCAGGGTTTATATAAACTCGTACATTACTAAAATTCCCGGGTTCGAAACGCCTCTGTGTGGCCTGAACATTAGGGCTCATTCAGAGTGCAGGCGCGGGCGCGGCGGCGGTTGCGGGCGCGCGGGTCTTGGCGTCTTCCATTTGACAGTGCCAAAGCGACTACGAGAATGTAGACCCACACATCGAAATCTCAAACAGACGCTAGATGTTAGACCAAGCACTGTGAAAGTACGGGCGGACCGAGCCGACACGCTTACCCGCGCGGCGCGTGTGGTCACTAGAGGTTTAACGAAAAGCACTTCATTTATTTTAAACGTAAGCCTCGGACAGTTCTATAGTCAACAATTTCATTTTTTACAACGTGCCTAAGTTTTAAGTCCCGCCATTTAGGTTTCGTCAATGTGAATAATAAATAAAAACGTGTCTTACAAATAAACTTACTTAACTTAAAACCTTTGGTGGTCTACTCTTGCTTTTCGCTATCAACACAACGTAGCAAGTTTTTTAACTTAAAAGTCTATGCTCTTAAACGTTTTTCGAAACGATTTTTTAAGCTTCAAACCAAAAAGCGTTTAAGTGAAAGCTTCTAACATCCGTTTAAACGTTTATAATAATAAGCAGTTTTTCCCATCTCTAGCGGCCACTGTGAACGCAAGGAGCGTCTACGTACATTTAAATGCACCCGCGCCCGCGTCCGCACCCGCCGCCACTCTGAATAAGGCCATAAAAGTGTGCATTGACAAAACAGGGCACATATGAAAATAAATTTGGTTTGGAGGTGCGGTTGGCAGTCGCTGCCGTGGAATACATTTAAAATCTAAACCTCAAGTATTACAGACAATTTCTTCATCCCTAAAAATATGTAAAGCCCGTCAGACCACACAAGATTAGTTATTTTTTTTTATTTTTGATCATTAATCATTTTCAGTACTTTTTAAAAAAAAATTACTCATTAAACATTTTGTAACTGTCAGACACATGTATTTTATTTGTAAATATTTTTAGTAGCAATAGAGCTCCTTATGAAAGATTTCGTCCAGGGAAGTACTGCTTTACCCATTTCTGCCGCCAAGCTGTAATGTCAGCATTACTGTGTTCCAGTTTTGAAGGGTAAAAGGGTGCTGGTGAAATTACAGGCACTTGAGTCTTGTCAACTTATGTCCCAGGGTGACGGGCGCAGTGACAGAGCCCTTCAGACCTTTGCGACTTAAAGCTCTGAGTGGCACTGTAACTGTTAAGAACAGGCGTGTCGCTTGCCACCAGGCGCAGTATTTGTTCGTCCCAGCATTTGGTATCATAAAAAACTAAAAGAACAAAATACAGACGAATTGAGAACTTACTCTTTTTCGAAGTTGGTTAAAATGAAATAGAAGGCGACCGTAACCTTAGCAAGAAGTTTTTAACCACATCACAAAAAACTAAAACCATAATCATAATTGTCTTACGTCCGTAGTGAAAGGAAGTAGAAACAACAACGCTCTGCTAAGCTCCCGAGGCCTCGCCACCATATAAGCATATGGTTGTGTGCTTACTGGAATAGTGTAGTTGACTCCTATAACATGAAACAAGCTTTAAAGATTGTTGTAAAAGAAACTAAATTTTCTTACTAAAAAAATAGGATCGCCTAAGAAATTTCAAGATTCGCTTTTATTCTAAAGAATATGTAATAAATAATATTTATTTGACCTCACTAGCTCGGAAAGGCTTTCTTTCTCATTAGAAATCTGTGCGCAAAAGCGTTTTTTCCATGCTAGCTAGCGGAAAATGTTTTTGAAATTCGAACTTGACGACAGATCCACCTAACTTTTTCTTTCGATGAAAAAACAGCCTAATGAGACGTTCACCTACGCGATTTGTCGTACATTATTTACTTATGTAATATGTTATTATGTAGTACGTTGACATTAAATTGACAACGATAATTAATTTTTCACCTCACTAGCTCGGAAAGGCTTTCTTTCTCCTTCGAAATCTGCGCGCAAAAGCAACACGCACGCTAGCGTGGAAAAGATTTTTGAAATTCGAACTTGACGATGGACTGAACAAATAAATAATGATACGTTCAAATAAGCGACTCGTCGTACAGCGTACATTACTTATTTATGTAATATAAATCCGTTGGTATATTTCATTCTTATTATTGTTGACATTAAATTGACATTGGTAACTAATTGTGTTTATTAAATTATTTTAATAAATTTCATTTGATGAGGTGTAAATACAGAACGCATCCGAAGGTAAACTTATTCTTTCAATTTATAAAACTAATGTTTTATAGTTCAATTGTTTTTCTTTCATCTACCATTTTCCTCGCTATAGTGAGGTGAAAGGTTGTGTGTTTCGCTCGGCAGCAAAGTTGTTTTGCGTCTCGTGCCTTGAAACCCGCACTACACTCAGGAATCTATTTTTGAACCGCTCGCTTCGCTCGTGGTTCAATCTTAGCTACATTCGCTTGCTCAGGTTTTAATAGAAGCACCCGCGTCAAACAACAACTTTGCAGCCTTGCATAACAAATAACTATTGGAATGAAACTATTTTTCCGGATTTAAATCGCGTATATTTGTTTTTTCAAACAAACCGACGTTTCGGGCCCTTTACAGGTCCCATGGTCACGGTTGACTGTCCTTCTGTCTTGTGTTCAGTCAACCGTGACCATGGGACCTGTAAAGGGCTCGAAACGTCGGTTTGTTTGAAAAAACAAATATACGCGATTTAAATGCGGAAAAATAGTTTCATTCCTATGTGTAACAATCGCGAAAACCTAAGAACTCGATAAATAACTATTGTTTATTAAAACTGATTTGTTATTGTTATAGTTCAACTGTTTTTTGTAGTTGAAGTTGTTTTGGGTCTCGTGCCTTGAAAACCTCGCTACGTTCAGGATTCCATTTATGAACCACGAGCGAACATGCTCTGATTTCAATAAAAGCCCTCGCTTCAAACAACAACTTTCAAACATTGCATAACAAATAACTATTTTTCTTAATGAAAGACTTGTCAGACTAATTGTCTCATTTCTGCCAGTGTCCGTTTCATGCTAGTTCCATAAACATCATGGTGGGAGTATATAACAGAAAATTTGTTCGGTGACTGAGAGGAAGTATCGAATATAATTATATAATATTTACATATCGAAATAAATACAACTCAAAAGCTTGTGGAGTTACCTATATCTATTTGCCAAGTTATAGAAAATGAGTGAAATCCAATAAACCTGATTCATTAAATGGGACCAATATTGAAGTACTCCCTTTCCAACAAAAAAGAATCATCGAAATCGGTTCACGACTGTCGGAGTAATTGCGTAACATTTCTAAAAACTGAGTTGAGTACAGTCGAACTGAGTGTCAGTATAAAAATAATCTTAAAATGATATGTTTTGACACTAAGTGGACGAAGACGGTTGAAAATTAGTAGTGGCTAGGGAAATTAGTTTCTGTCCAGAAAGACTTCCGTGTTTAAATAATATCTAACTACGAAAGAAAGATTTCTAACTACGAAAGACTTCTAACCTATAATATCAATTATTATATGTTTCCAGAATGATTTCCGTTCATATAAAATTTTGAAACTTATAAGCAAAATTCGCTAAAAACGCCATCGCTTGTAGAACGGTATAGTACTTATTTTATAAAATTGAGAGTTAAAAAAGTAAATCATAACCAAGTAAGTAAATTACTCGTAAGTCATTTCCTACAGCATGGTAAAAACGTTTTTATAGAAGAATGTATATTTTTCGGTTAGTTAGTATTTCTTTCGGAAGTTAGTATATTATACGGAAGTCCATTTTTTCATAGAGTTATAATTTGTTTGTTTGCTAAATATGATTCATTTTATCGGTATATTCTGTTTATTTTCAGTAACTCATTTTAACGCAGCTTGGTTAGTGTTACGGTTAGCCTTCGCTGCCATTTAATTTGTTTTTCGGAATGTTTATTGTTTCTCCTATGGAAACAGAGGCATGAAGAAATGGCAGTTAAAACCCAGACACCCGGGTTTTTACCCAAAGCGGATGTTACATTTCTTTCTAAAATCGTGGGCGGAAACCATTATATGCGTAAAATAATACGGAAGTTGGTATAATTCCATGCTTATTAGGAATTTCGATGTAAAAAAATTTTGTTACTCGAAAAAGTGGCAACTCCACACAACCCTGTGGAATCGCACTCACTAGTAGGGATGCATTATGAATCAATTGTTATGAAAATCAATACAAGCCGATCTAATGATTTTTTGTATCGATTCATTTAAATGCGATTTTCAAGCGAATCGAAATCAAAGTATGCGAGCAAGCAATAAACATTTTGTAATAATTTCATTACATTTCAACAAAAACTCAATTTACCAATATTTAGTTGTAAATGGTTTTTAATCTCTATTTCGGGCGTTAATGAGTTTTTAACCCGATTTGAACTCGCCGAATACACCGCCGGGTAAAAATCCGAACGCTTGCCTATCTCTGGAACCATGAAATGCGACATTAAACTTAAATGTGGGATATTAATGTTCCTGGAAACATACAGACCTGGAGTCGGATTAGGAAAAACAGTCAAAGCTGCAGCGCCTAACGCCGCCTGTCCTTTTGCTATTGCTTGTAATGTAAGCAAAGTGTTCTGACTGTGGGACATCTGTAAACAAAACATAAAGTGAAGGAAATACATAAAGTGCAATAAAGCCACATGTGATCATACGTCAAGTTTTTTATCAATTGAAAGACATAAAAATAGTATAAAATCGATCTACGAGTATATTACTCTTGAGTTATTACCAGCGATCGGAATAGGTAGAGTTTTTTACCTAAATTTCGAGGAACATAGACAGAAAATGGAGACTGCCTTACGACAATATTTTTTAGGTCCTGAACCTGTTCGGGATTCGGGAAATCATTTAAGTACATTAAAAATTGACGTAATTGAGGACAGACAGGTGCATTATATTTATTTAACTTTGCGACACAGTGGGTCGGATGAGCGATATTGCGGACATTGGATTTTGTTCACGATACCACTCTAAAAAAATGCCAATCGAGAGATCTTATTGTCCTAATTATATATTGTCATGTCACATTTTGCCATAAATCTAATAAACTATTATTAGTAGGAAAAAAATGAAATGTTTATTTTTTGTATGGGACCATACCTTGTCCCTTGGACCATACCTATCCAGTCTTGGAATCACTACAGACGTATTATTAGACCTATCTTCTGTAGATTTACACATTAAACGCGCGCCCAAACCTGCCTATTCACTACTTATAGATATTGCACATTTTCTGACGCGTATATATATATAAGCGAAAGAAGGACGTCAGAAGCGTAGCGCTTAGTGGTCCGTAGGCTCTCCCAAATGGGAGACAGGTGTAATCGAATGTGTTGAAAAAAGTTAAGCCTTTTTACTTACATCAACTGAACTGTCATTGAAGAGATCTTGTTTTATAATATTTGATGGCAGCAAAATTTTTATCCTGAAATTCCAAATTTTGTTACCAAAAACAAACCCGTAATAAACAAGCATAATAACGACACATAGTAATATATCCTTCAACCTTCTCTTCTCCAGTTAACCGTGACCATGGGACCTGTAAACGGCCCGAAACGTCGGTTTGTTTGAAAAAACAAATATACGCGATTTAAATCCGGAAAAATAGTTTCATTTCCTAAATATATCCTTTCCATAATATACCCTAGGGCCCGGGAAAATAAATGCCATTTTTTAAATTCAAAATCTCTTACGTGAAGTTTTTATTCTTAGCAAGCTGGGTGACAATGTCAAATATCAATCCGCTGTACTTAATAACAGCTCCAGATTCGTTGGTCTGCAGAATAGTCCAAGGAGGATTCTGAAATAAAAGAGCTGGTACTTCAACCAATTATCAACTTACTGGGATGAGATTATGCATAAAAAGTACTTACGTGAAAAGTTATGACAGGCAGCTCTTTCCCTCTAAAGCCCTGTTCAATGTGAGGAAACAGGACGTCGAAGAATCTTATGCCATCGACCGGACGCCAGTATCCCACCTGAAATATAGCCGTTTTTCTTTGTTTGTTGTTGACCATATCACACACCACTCAGGTGCTTTCATACTCGTGTTCAAAAATGTTTTAACTGTCCAAAACACCAAAATAAAACCACTAATTAGTCTCTCAAAACTAAATTACCTCTCTCAATCTCTCAAAATAAAATTAATCTCTCAAAACTCTCACATCTAAAAGCTGAATTTTATCTATAACGCCAGTTGTTTCATTGGTGTCCCTGCCGACGATGGAGCCGTCTTGCGACTCAGCTAACTCCCTGTACGTGGTACCCCAGGTGTCTGCCGCTAGAGCACGCCAGGTGCTGCAGTTCCCGCACCGGCTTTTTGTTGCTATATGTTGCTGAAAAAATTTGTAAGTACTTAAGTAAACTAAACTGAAGTTAAATACTATAGTATGTAAAAATGATTTGTTCTAAATGAAATATATGGCGATAACGAGCAACAGGACAAGATTGTTTTGTCAAAAATAAAGTCAATTTTTTAGGATTTGTCTTCAAAGTCTTGGAACTCCTCTTATTTCGGGTGTAAAAACCTACACAAACACTTAAACCCAAAAATGTCGGTACCTGCATATGTTTTAGCAACATATCTCTCCTTTGCGATTTAGTAGGCCTGATGGCTTCCCATTCCTCGTCAGATACCTGCGCTGCCACGTCGAATTCGTCCTGCACCGCTGCGTCCAGGGCTGACACGAATGCATTCATCATCTCTTGGCAATAGCACATCAGACCGTTCTGCAAAATTTGCCTTCACTTCTGATAACATATCTCACTTTAGTGTTGTTCTCTAGTTCGACTAGTGAAATTGAAGAGACCGATCTATGTAACTAATTAACACATGAAATGTCTTGTATTTATCTTGAAGTATATCACCTATGCTATTCACTATCTCCAATACTGACACTACCCAAGAAAATCCCCGTTCAGGTACAACCTCGGAACCTTTGTATCTCACCTTGCAATCAGGGCTATTGTCCGTAATGTTATAAATATATGCTAAGTTTTCCCCTTCATACAAAGCGTTGATCATGCTGGTGAGGTTTCCATTATGAACATTGGTGTCAGAGACTACGTAGAGCCATTGAGCCATTGTGTGCGACATGAGAAGTTCCCGAGCAGTTTCTATCATGGCTGACATTACATCAGATGTTACGATTGCTATGAATTTTTCCCCTAGAAATAAAATAACAGTTCTAGACTAGTCTATCAACGGATGACGTCGACGAATTAGCTTTTAAGCACGATTCGATTTACAGTGAAGTCAAATGTGTTCTAAAGGGGCGCGCTGTTGTGCTGGTGATATATTGGTAGAACATGATGTATGGATTAAAGCAAAACAAATACATTTTTATGAAAATTCTTTACCAAATTGTACGCAAGCATAGTTTCACAACAATTTAGAAGCGGATTTTTGCGACCCAGTATTTTCGCCTCCGTAGAGATCTTAATATACTAATACTAGCACAGATTACTTATTAGGTACTACGTAACTTATAGTAGGCAACCAAGCACAGCTTCAAGCTTCAAACTTACCAATGTACTTGACTGGCAATTTCGAAAGAACTCTACGCATCTCTTTACGTCTGAGATACTCGTTAATCTCGTGTTTCATCTTAAAAACAGTTACAGACACAGACAGGACACTTTCTTTATCTATTTGAGATGTTAGAGATTGCACCACTCGGGAGACCATGTCACGATCTAAAAATTTTTGTTCCAATTTATACCACAAAATAAAGGGTTCTGAGAGATTATCTAAACCATCTTTACTTGGATTTTTTTTACTTGTTTCTATATTTATGACACTGTTTGTATAAGCACTTTCCTTTTCCGACTTTCCTGCTCGAGTAATTCGGTTGATTCAATCAAAACCAGTGGAAACTATTTTCTTCCCACTGACTCAAATGGTGAAGCAACCAAATTACCGTCTGCGTATTCCGTTTGTCAACAAAAATTAAGTAATTTCCAAGACATTATTGATACTTACTTAAAGTATCATCGTGCAATATCACGGCAGACTTCCACTTAAAAGCGTTCATTGTCCTCAAATCCAGTATCAACTGAGGTAACTCCTCACCCGGATCGGCATAAGTGACCGTAATTGCAATGTTTGTAGGCAAACGTGGACAATCAACTTCTGTCAACGCGAAAAGAAGAAGTTCTTCTTCTTTGGCTCGGGAGAACAAAGACCAGGTGTCCTGGCAGGATGCGATGCTAAAAACTGCTAAAAAACCTGTGGTTGAAAGATTAATAAGTGTCATGTCGCTTTTAATATCTTAGTTCAATGCAAATTAAATCAGATTCAGAATTAGAAAAGGTAAAAGATGTTATCAATTAAATACTGTGCTTAACTCAATGTGAAAATCAAACACCTGGTACCAGTGCACTGACTCCTAAATCCAGGCCAGAAGTAGAATATTCTTACTTATTTATACCTCTTTTGAGATTTATAGCTGTCCAAGAGTAGTAATGGACGATGACGCCGCCGTGTTGAAGTTCTACCCTGGCCAGTTCCTTGATGTAGTCTTTCAGCTCGTCCAAGACCGCTTGGTACTTGTCGCCTAGATATTGACGGTCTAGCACTACAGCTGAAAGAGTAAAAGTCAACTCTTTGGTGGTAACCAACGTAATCACCTTATTGACTTGTTCAAAGATGGAGTATGATGACAGCGAGTTCTAAAGGCTTCCCTATTTTTAAGAAATGTTTGTGGTACATATTGTATCTGTCAAAACACGTACAATTTTGGGCACAATTTCCTCTTAGGAGTTAGTCCAGTAGGTAACAGCCTACACGTCTTCTTTTTTTAAAACTAGTTGTCTTTTTTAAACTAGTTATACCAGTTTTTTTTAAACCAGACTTAGTATAGTTAAATGTCGAATACATTGCCTATATTTCCGAAACCCTCTGTGACCTTTAGAACCTGGTAGAAATAGAAATGAATTTGATGGAAATTATTAAATATCAAACTGGTTATCACTTTTGATCAGGCGCTGGTTGGGACTAACTTTTCTATTAAGTACTATTTTTAACTTTTCGTTATTGGAGGAAACGTAATTCCGCCGTAACGTAAATTAGAAAAAAGTCGATTTACTGTTCCAAAAATAAAGTCATTCAAGTCTTAAAATAGCCTGACTAAAAGGAGTTTCTTTACGTAGGTAACAAATACAAGTTAAACGTTTACTTGACCTGCAATTAACGATTACTGAAATGGAGGCATTTGCATGTATATTATTATGATGTAATAAAAAAGAACAAACGTTTTACCTATATATCATAATATCAGGTTTGAATACGAAGGCATCTTCGCAAATACACAAATGATCTAACTACCACAGTTCCTATCCTAAAAGACGCACTGATTTGAGGATAGAACATTTCCCGTTTTGACGGGCTCTGCTGCACCTACGCCGCGCTAATCGCTTTGACGCGATATCGCCGTAGCAGTATCCAACGGCAATACGGAAAATCATCAGTCTGTGAGAGACCAGAGTGGGCAACGCGACAACATCTGGGCAGACGCATAAAGACCGGCAATTAAAGAAACAACCCAAGGTCAGTCAGTGCGTTCACCTACCGCATTTTGGCCCCGTCAAATACTAAACCGGTTTATGAGATATAAATACTAGGTAAATAGATGGCCTCTGTGGCCCAACGATTTATGCTACGGGCGCTACATGAGGAGGTCCCAGGCAGCAAGGTAGCGTTGATTTCTGCCACCCGGAGCCAACCTTAAATTTGTTGACCCCTCTTTTTTAACGATTTCAAAAGTAGTCCTTTCGGGCAGACTCGGCTCGATTCTGTATTTGTGTTAGCCAGCGGTCGTCACTATTGTGTTGTTCAGGATATCGTTTTCTCAAATATTGTTGTGAATTTATTTTCTGATCACTATACAGTGTGAAAACCGATTCCAAAAAATTTTCACTAAAGAAAAGAAAATAAAACAAACACAATTATTGTATGTAGCGTTCAATTTCATGATTTATTTATTAGATTTTATTGCCGAACCAGGAGCCAATTTTCCTTTCAATTATTCAAAAGTTAACCTGGAAGAAGTCCCTTTATGGGATAAACTCGCCTTTGTACAATAACGTTCTATTACTTTGTTAAAAAATTACAAAAACAAATTACATATTTGTTTTTGTTGTACAATAAAATGTTTACATGCACAAACTTACCTCGAAATTTTACAAGAAAACCGCTTTATTCGATTGGTACTTTACATATACCAATGATTTTTTAAATATCATCTGAACTAAATAGGAAATGTTTAGTACAAGATATACATTATTCAAAAATGGCTTTAATGTCGTTTGAAAAAAAAAATTCTGAAATAAAGTCAGTATCCCTGCTGCTCGACACAGGCAAAAAGAACTGTATCAGCACACCCCGGACAGCCCATACAACACTCGTAATTATTTACCTACAACTACTATATAGAGCAAGGCGCTATCTGCACACGCGCAAATGTGTGCGTGAAGTGGCAGGGTTACCCATCACTTCCTCGTACTATTTATTACGTTACGTGGTCAGAGCGGCAATCTGTTATCTATAATTCAATTATAGAATCCTAATACTAACCTAACACATGTTCATTACGTATATTATATTTTTCATTAATTCACTAAACTGGAATAATATTGAATATTTATTTTAATAATTAAAAGCACTTAAAATGTTATATTTTGAGCAAGTACCTTTAAATAAGGTAACCAAAGTATTTGAAATTGCGTGTCCAAGTTTATCATTACCTCGTTAATAATTAGGTAATTCACTACGTAATATTTTATCGGCAATACAAATTGAAAATTCGAAAACCATTCTCTAGCTCACGAAATTATGGCGTCTTATTATGTTGATATAATAAATTTGTATTATATATTACTCTGCACTAAAGAAAACAATAACTGAATGAATCTCAGACATAAGTTTTTTTACATACTTCGTTTCATCTTTCAAAAAACGAAAGAAACCCTCTCTTTATCCCGTTTAGATGATTATAAACAGCCGTACTTAGTACAATTTATGACCATTATAAATAGTAACGTAAAATGATGTTATTTATGTATTAACGTACAAATTTCGTAATGACAAATGAAAACTATATTCAAGTATCAAAGCCGTCTTAGGGTTGTATTCCAGAACTCTACTCAATGCTCAAGCCAGGAATAGAGCAGACTTGAGTATGATTTCAAGCACTGGAAACACGACCCTAATGGCAAGGACTTGAGTATGATTTTCAGTGCTCACTGCAATATTCAAGTCCTGACTTGAGCATTGAGTTAGAATTCTGGAATACGAACCTTAGAGCGAAAACGGCTCGCCGACAGCCTTGTTCTCGTTCAGTCAATGTGCGGGACGTGGTGCGGTATATAAAGCTAGGAAGGGGCGGAGAGTGTCCGTTCTCATTACTTATTTGTTCTCTGGTATTAGTACGGGAAAAATTTTAATTCGAGCGGAGGTTAGTATCGACTGCCACCCGGCCATGGCGCCCTCTGCACCTCCACGTCACGCCACTAGTCTCAGGATTGATTCCCGGTAAGATCAAATTGGGAAATGAACTTTTCTGAATTGGTTCTGGTCCGAATGTTCAGGGAAGTACCCCAGAGTGAATTCCATTGCTCTGGTACTCATAGTACAGAGAATTCCCGAGTTTGAGACCAAGCAAGTGTGGTTGTCTGACACATTATAAATACGTACTAGCCATATGAGTTTTATTCAAGCACGTATAATCACTATAATATATGTAGCAGTAGAGAAGGAGCTCTAAGAGCTCAACGAATTCGTTTAGGGTAGTACTGCCATCTCACCTATTTCTGCCGCCAAGCAGTAATGTCAGCGTTACTGTGTTCCGGTTTTGAAGGGTAAGGGTGCTGGTGAAATTACAGGCACATGGGACTTTTCAACTTATGTCTCAGAGTGACGGGCGCAGTGGCAGTGCCCCTCGAATCTTTGCGATTAGAGCTCTGAGCGGCACTGCAACTGTTATGGACAGGCGTGCACAGCTTACCAAAAAAATCACGAAGTAAAATATTATAAATTTTTATTGAATTGATATTCAATTATTTTTTGTGAAATTACTCCACTACTTTGTTATAATTATTAATACAAAGATCGAACACTCAGAAAAAATTCCTTCGATTCGGTCGGATTCGAACCGACGTCTTCTTGCATACCGTGGCAGACGCTATACCAACTAAGCCACGGAACGAACCAACGGACCCAACGAATTTTTCTATGTGCTTGCGTCGTGTCTTTGTCGCCATCTATGAGAAATCTATGAAAGGGTGATAAATCTTTCATAGATTTCTCATAGATGGCGCTACGACTAAAAAGTCGTTGAAAAACCAAATACAAAGACACGACGCAAGCACATAGAAAAATTCGTTGGGTCTTTTGGTTCGTTCCGTGGCTTAGTTGGTATAGCGTCTGGCACGGTATGCAAGAAGACATCGGTTCGAATCCGACCGGATCGAAGGAATTTTTTCTGAGTGTTCGATCTTTGTATTAATAATTAAAATATTATACTTCGAACATAACAAAATTATGTTGTTTACTACGTGGTACTTTACCTCAATCTTTCCCATAACATTAGTAGCGAGTAGTAGAGCTCTTTGTGAAAGAGTTCAGCGAAGAACTGCCACCTTACCTTCTTCTGTCGCCAAGCAGCCATCTTCGAAGGGTAAGGATGCTGGTAATTTCACCACAGGTACATTGGACTTGTCAACTTATGTCTTAGGGTTACGGGCGCAGAGGCAGTGCCCCTCAGACATTTGCAATTTGAAGCTCTGAGTGGTACTGCAACTGTTTTGGACAGGCGTTTCGCTTACAACCAGGAGCACTACTTATTCGTCCCGTCTCTTATTTCTATTATTATAATGTAAAAAAATACATAATTTAATACCTATCTACAACCTAATCCCGTATATTACAAATATAAATTTCATACAACTTACCAATAGAAGCATTGGCGGTAATCAATGAAGGAAAATCTTCTCCATTTATCCGGACAAACAAACAAAATACACAGAACACCCATAACGGCATGTTGCAGCCCCAAACCACTGTCACTACACGAGTGTGACAAACCACTCATAATTCGTTCGTAATAACCTCAGTCTTAATCAAAAATTATATTATTTAGGTGTTAATTAAAAAGCGCAGGTGTCTCATAGTTAAGCATTGATGTGGTTCGGTTGAAGCTACCACCTTGAATGTGTGCTAGTTTCGTGAAAGGGGTTTGTTGTTATGAGGTGATAGAGGAGGTTTCTCTTTCACAGTTAATTACTAATAGCTGGAAATAATTTCAGTTATTTATTAATGTAGAACATAAGTTTTGTATAATATAGGATAATGTTATAATATTTATAAATAACTGTTAGTTCGCGTGGCATTGTTAATCAATATTTTTCATATCTAAAAGTGCCTAGTTTTTTAATTTACTTCGAGTGCCTTAGACAAACCCAAACAGCCAGTACTTGCTCTAGTTTGTGCTAAAAGGTAAAAGTTCAATAAGTGAAACAATATAATACAAAAAAGATAATTATAATGTAAAGAAACCTACAGTTTCACAGAATGTGCTGAAAAAAGTGCTTGTGTGTGGAGCATTTTCATCACGAAAATGCTACCTAGATTCTACTGCCGCCCGATATCTAAAACTCGGCTAAATGACAAAATATTTTTTTTAGATAACTAGGTGTCATAAAAAACCATAAGCCCATTTTAGAATATTGAAATTGTTTAATCATATTTCAGTCATACGTTAACTAATTTTATCTGTTTTTTTTGAGAGTTTTGTGCTCTATTTTTTGCTATTTAAAATGGTTATTTAGCCATTGTCTAAGACTACGCTCGGTTTTAGTTGCTTGCCTAGACAGTGGCGCCATGTTATTTTCCCGCGATTGCGTTTGTGTAATGACCATTCGTAGCACTTAGATCGTTCGAAAGACGCTCATGATTGCCAAAGACCGCTAAACGTGGCGTTTTGTTGCGTTTGTTGTCTCTACGTCGGGTTGAAAAAATATACCGCGAAAACTTTAGAATTCTGGCTCGTGATTTTGTTGTAAAGTAAACGATTCAATTATTTTTTTCTCGCAATAGAAATGAAAAGTAAAGAGTTCGCAATAATTGTAAGAAAAATCGTGTCAATGCGAAATATAACAGACAATATGCATATAATATTTATGGAAATCGAACCCAGGAGTGCGCCAAGGCAAGTTCCTAAGCTCTGTAGACTACTGTGCTCTAATAACAAACTGGTATAGTCAAACGACTTACATTTATTATGAATGCATATTATTCATATTTAAACTACTCGAGCCTTCCGTCTAACTAAAACTTAATTTCCACCCACAGTGTGGCATATCGTTCGGATTTATATGTAGGAACAACGCAGCATCATCATCACAACGAAGTTGAGTATTGCAGTGAGCACTGAAAATCATACTCAAGTCCTTGCTATTAGCGTCGTATTTCCAGTGCTTGAAATCATACTCAAGTCTACTCAAATCCTGACTTGAGCATTGAGTAGAGTTCTGGAATACGACCCTGAGTGCCACCATCGACGCGCGCTGTTTCAACGCACCGTGTAGTATATTGTTCTGATTTATGTGTAGTACAACGCAGTTGCGACGATGCAACGCCCGTGTGGCATCTCCCTGAGTTATTATGTGAATAACTTTCATGTAAAATATTTGCCATAAACTTTGAATTAAAATTTATACGTCTACGGATTGAAAGCACCCCTGTACCTGCAGTGATATCATCCACTGCAAAAGGTCAGGCCTTCGTTAAAAATGTATGATAATTACAGGCGCGGGGAATATGCGTGAAACATCATCGTCTTATTTAGCTGTTGTTACTGCATATTTCATAATAACTGATAATTTATAGTCGATTTGCACTGCAACTAATTTTTAACAATGACTTGTAAAATTTCCCGGTCCGGTAGAAATATTTGCATGGCCTGCATTTATTTCTCTCGTGAGTTTGGGTGTAATTTGTCGTTGTCTATGTGTGTGTCCATGGCACCCGCGACACAGGGTTTCCCTAGTGCGGGGCTATGAATGAGTGCGCGTTATTATTATTATTAATTTGTAACAAACATCTAATTCCACATTTTATGTTTTACCGAAACTATGAAAATATTTTACTTAAACAATTTCGTTCCGTTTTCCTGTAGTACTTATGTCATTATCTGTAAAAATTCCAGATATTTTTTTTTGCCGTATAACGACAATATATTCAAATTTCAAAGGTGTTTTATTTCATAGGATTGAAGCAAACATTTTTATACTTGAATAAGTTGCGTCGTTGATTATTAAACACTTCTACTTATTCGTAAGGAGATTCCTTGTCAGGGGTTGCTTCTTTTAAATAAAGATTCATTCACGTTTATCATTTATCTACAATATTTATTACAAATATAGTAGATAGAAATAGCGGGCAGCTAAACAGGTCACTACAATGTATTTTTGTCATTCAAGTGCGTACTTAAACATGCGTATAAAAATATTGTGAAGTAAACACTTCCGCGTAGAAGTGTTTCATGTTTTTATACGGCGTAAATGGTAAAATTTTAATATCAACAGTAATTTGTTATAGAAGCACGTGTACACATTTGTGACTTTTTAAAGACGACTGTTGATAACAACCAGTTTGTTTAGATTTCTTAAATAAATTTTAATCACTATATTTCATGTGAAAATTACTGTTTTTGATCGATTTCAAAATTCAATTCGACTATTTTTTATGTGTATGCATGCGTTTACTCCTACATTGTGAACCAATTTCGATGATTCTTTTTTGTTGGAAAGCGGTACCTCAGTGGTCCTTCCATAGTGGTCCCATTTCATTTTGAAGAAAATCATCCACCTCGAAGGATGGCTGTCCACGCATGAAGATTCATTTTTATAAATAGCGCCTAACTTTAATTTAGGAGCAATTACTTTAATGATTGATTTTGCTATTTCCTAATTTCAAGGCGTTTTTCTCTCAATATACTTTGAGTAGTGAGAACCGATTTTTATTATCTCCAGTATCAAGTCCTGTATAGTGGCGAACTAGGGGATATTTCAATAAAACTTAGCAAATAGACGTAATTCCACGTACTTTTGAGATCGGTTTTTTTAGTACTCTGTACTAAATTTATTCATGTTTCGTGTCTATTTGTTTATTAATATTTTTTTTAATGCACGCTTATTGCACACTTCACACCACTCTACCTTTTTTGCTATGCTTGTTATAGTAGGCACTTTTGTGTTTGTTTTTTTTTTCTTTTTGAGGTGTTAACTTTTACCTTACATTTACCATAAGTTAGATACTTGAAAATGAAAATGTAAACAACTGTAATTGGCGCTGACTAGCTTCACCTAAAAATATTCAATGTAAATCGTTATTAATAGCTGTTGTTGTTCCGAATAAAATAAAATAAAACAGTGTATCTACAGCGGCTTCATTGTGTTTGGGCTCATAATGATTCGTTCCAGTTTATTGTTGAGGAGACCGCGGTAACGAAAATACCGCGTAAGCTGATAAACAAACTTTTAAGATCGATTTTCATTTTATAAAAAAGTTATAATTAAGTTCACTTAAATTACTTTTGCATAAAATATGTATGGCGCTAGTGTAAGAATGTGAATTTGTCCAAACGTTTCTCACAGAATCACTCAGGTTGCCAGTTTGTAAATTGCTACAACAGCACGTTTTTACAGATAAAGATTCTACAAATGTCGGGGTCATTAAACTGTGAAGTGACCAATATACTTACGTAAAAGTTTTCATATTTAATTGAGTTCACTGCATTTACTAGCACTAGAGCTCCTTGTGAAAGAGTTCGTCCAGGGAAGTACTGCCACCTTACCTATTTCTGCCGCCAAGCAGTACTGTTAGCAGCTTGGAAGGGTAAAGGTGCTGGTGAAATTACAAGCACATGGGACTACTTATGTCTCAAGGTGACCGGTGCAGTGGTAGTGCT
This sequence comes from Hyposmocoma kahamanoa, assembly GCF_003589595.1. Lineage (NCBI taxonomy): Eukaryota > Metazoa > Arthropoda > Insecta > Lepidoptera > Cosmopterigidae > Hyposmocoma > Hyposmocoma kahamanoa. Next base: position 21,323,470 of record NW_020653850.1, on the reverse strand, counting down.
GTTCAGATCTTTGCGATTTAAAGCTCTGAGTGGCACTACGACTGTTATGGACAGGCGTGTAGCTTACTATCAGGCGCACAACTTGTTGGTCCCGTCATTTGATATTATAAAAAAAACTAGCCCAAGAGGATATGGATAGAAATGTAAGAGGTAACAAAAGCCGGGTGACGACCACCTTATCATCACTTAATAGTGCCGACTTTACCTATGGTGCAGGGCGTGCAGCAGGGCTCCGAACGCTGCTCGCGACGCTTCCAAAGAGCCTGCGTCAAAGCGGAGCAAGGAAAATAAGGAACTGTTGCTTCCCAAAAATAACTTATGATTGCGCTATTTGCACCCGAATTTCCGATCGCTGGGGAAAACATAGCTGTACTTATTCCATTTTGATTGCGTGCCTACTAGAGGCCGCCAGGATATTGATTGCACCCTGTTGCTACCTGGGCTAGAGCTGCACTGTATGATAATGACTTTCTAGACGCTGGAGAGGCGGGATGGCGACAGCTGAACAGGAATTATTGGCACCTACAGTTAATACGGAGTACTATATTAAACCATTCTGCGCCATCAATACTTTGAAAAATATGATTTTCGTGTATTATAGAGATAATAATTGCCACAAGTGTGCGACATATGTAGAACTTCTTAACTCTTTTTGTTATAAAACTGAGAAACGACCAATTTACAAAGCTTAGAAATTGAACAACAATTTTTGTCTCGTTAAACTTTAATGTAGGTATTGAGCAACTACTACCTACCGTCCAATCAGTCTTTACGTTGTGGGTGGGTAACATGAGGAAATTAGCGCAAGGACGGGACAGTTTAGTGTCAGTGATTGTGAAAATGCCAAGGATACCATGTCTGACTCAACTTCTGACACCATTGGATTGAGGTTGGGTCCAAGAACACTTAGAAAAATTTTACAAATTGGTTTAGAATTAACAAGCGCCCAATGTAGTCCATATGTTGTTTTCATACACGCTACAAAATACTTCACGCCCCTTTCCTATCAGATTAGGAAGAGACCACAACCTTCCACTTGCTACAATCCTTATTGTTATCCAATCCTTATATTATATACATATTTTTTTAACTCATCAACACGAGTCAGTTCTTTCATTGACTCCCATCGGTACCTACCCGGTTTGTTTTAGAATGTCCTAAATTTTGTTTTCTAAGTTTATATATATAAATGGATTACTACGTGGGGCGCACTATAAGTTTCCAGAATGAATAAGAAAAAATACTATAAATGGTCAGAAATTAATTTATTGTTTCTCAAAATATTCTCCGTTAGCGTTAATGCACTTTTTCATACGAATTAACCACTATTTAAAACATTTTTGCCACTCCTCCGTGACAATCCTTGAAACATATTTTTCATACTCTTCGACAGCCTCTTCAGGTGATGAAAATCGTTGACCGCATAACTGGTTCTTAAATTGAAAATAAATAAAAGTCACAAGGTGCTAGGTCGGGACTATACGCGGGAAGGCTCATACGGTCAACGTTGTTCACCTTCAAAAGTCTGTCTGGCCGTGTGAGAACTGGCATTATCGTGGTGCAAAATGATACGGCGTTTACGGTTATTTTTACGGAGTTTGTCAATAACTTCCGGCAAACAAATGGTCATCTACCAATCACTATTCACACTACAACGATACTCCAAAGCAACAGTAGCCACGTGTCCAGTTTTATTTAAAAAAGAAGCAATCATCCCCTTAGAGGCACTTTGCACGTGCGCCACTTTAGTTGGATTCGGCTCATCTCGAAAGATTCATTCGCTCGATTGCTGCTTTGTTTTGGGATCGTAACTATAAATCCATGTTTCGTCACCTGTTACTATGTCCCATACCAAATTTGACGCCCCTTCGTTGAATCTGGCATGGGATTGCACCAAGTGACGTGATCCGTTTTTTGAGCCTCATCAAATTGTGTGGGATTCACCGAGAGCACTGCTTTTTCACACCCAAATGTTTGTGTAGTATTGATTGTATTTGACTGATGCCTATGCCTAAAGATGCCCGAATCTCATGGTATGTCACATGCCTGTCAGTTTTGATCATACGGCGCAAAAACATCGATTTTTTGTTGTTCACAGCAGTGGACGTGCGACCATCACGAAATTCGTCACTGATATTCTCACGACCGCCTTAAAATTCTGCAAACCAACTATAAATAGTCGTCTTGCATGGTGCTTCATCGCGAAAAGCAGTTTGAAGCCGAGCGAAGCTCCGCTGAGCTGTTAAATTTCACTTAAAGTCGTAGAAACTCATAGTATGAAAATTTTCACGAGTCAATCCATCGTGTTGTAGAGAACCAATTTCTAAAATGACGCCACAATATAAAAACAAGTGACAGTCAGATGAAACAAACTGTATTCTACAGCCAAAGAGTTCGATTTTCAAATGTTATAATTACTTTATAAATATTGTGTGTAAGTGGCCAATTCCGGAAACTTATAGTGCGCCCTAAGTATCTTATTAGATATTATGAAATGTGTGTGTTGAGCTATAGTGAGCGTCTAGCACAGACAAAGCAACATTGCCCGCGCTCCGGACCGTGACTAGTAAATTTGAAAAACAAAAAACAAAAACTCAAGCTCTCTTCACGAAACGGCCGCCGCCGCCTCACGCATCGCTAAATTTTATAATTTCCCTTTTTTAATATAAGTAAATCTACAGTTCACTAGCATTTTATTCAAACGCTGGGCCTAACTATGGTCCTTCAAGCCGGATCATGGAACATGGAGGGAAAGTACTTTAAATATTGTAGACATCTTAAATTAAAGGGACAACATAACATTTTAGATTTTAGTTTAGGAAAATGAATAATTGTTTTATTGTCGATATTCGTACTTCTAAAAATAACGGCATTATCATTTCATAGAAAACTTTGATTCTTTACTAATAAATATCCAGAAACTACTTCCTCGCAGTTTATTAATTTTATTATAAGTGCAGATCTAGTATTTCTATGCATCTGTCTCTGTGACTTAGACTGGGGGCGAATTCGATGTTGTAAATTGGGTGACGAGTACAATGGCCATGCCCCTAGATCTTTGCGATTGGAGAGGCGTGTCGCTTACTACCAGGCAATATCCTGTTTACAATATTTAAAGTACTATCCCGTAGCCGTGACACGTCCTGTATAATATCTACTATACTATACAACGTAAAACCAATTTAATTATAACCCATTTGCACAAAAATCTGCTACAAACGGAACGTACCAAATGTCACAATTGTGACACTGACTTTTTATTGTCATAACAAAAATTCATGCAGTTCATGCATCTTTCGAGCCTTTCCTAGTGCGTTTAATATTAAAATTTAAAAAATAATGGCAAATCAATACAAGAAAATTTTTGTAACAGTAGGAACAACACGTTTCGATTTACTATGCGAAACTATCACGACTTCGCCAGTGCTTAGGGCTTTGAAGAAGATTGGATGTGAAGAGATAAATTTTCAAATTGGAAATAGTAACTTCGAACCGGGTGATTATGTGAAAGAGGGAGTGAAAATTCATTCTTTCAGGTTTAAGGATTCTATACAGGACGATATTAAAAATGCGGACTTGGTAATCAGTCACGCCGGAGCGGGCAGTTGCTTAGAAACTTTAGAAGCCAACAAACCTTTATTAGTTGTTGTGAACGAAGACCTAATGGACAATCACCAATTAGAACTGGCTGAACAACTGCAAATCGACAATCATTTGTACTACTGCACGTGTGACACGCTAGAGAACACTTTAGATATTGTTGATTTTAGCATATTAACACCATTCCCAAAACCTGATACTACTCTATTTGTGAAGTTTTTGGATGACGTTTTTAGGGTTAAGCAAAATATAAATTAAAATATTTAATTTTGTGAATTTGTATTCTTTTTAGGATTGAATGTAAATAAACAATTTTTAACTGACTTCAAAGCGGAGTTTCTCAATTTGACTTTATTTTCTGGTATGTTAGGCTCAACTCACACTGGCCCAGAGTCGAAGCGTTGCGACGCGTTATGTTTTTCGCCTATAGTATATTAATCTCTATATTCCCAGTATTAAAGTACAAATTTTGTGTTATGCAATGGAGATGCACGCCGATGCCTGGATGCAGTCGAGCGGCTTCGTGCGTCACTTGAGCGCAGTGAGTCGTCACACGCCGACTACACAGTGATCTGGGCGCGCTAATGCGAGCGTCGTCTCGCGTCGCCAAGCATTGTAGTTGATGAACAGTATGTGACTTGATGCTTCGACTCTGTGCCAGTGTGAGTTGAGCCTTATGTGATTATGGCAACACTTGTGAACCAATTTTGCTGATTCTTTTTTCATTGGAATGGAGGTACCCACAGCTTTTAGGGAAGATATTGTAACACTGTAAAGTACCTCAATAATGGTCCCATTCAAATTTGAAAAAATATTCTAAGTCTTAAGTGGCAAAGGATGAATCTGGTAAATCTGGTTTATTGAATTTCAACCACTTTCTTGAAATTGTTTAATGAGCTTCAATAAAACTTGGCACACAGAATATGTAATTCAATGAAAATAAAATGGTGACCTAGAGCTAATCTGATATAGCAGACAGAGACAGAGGAACTCCTCAACAATGTACAGCAGGTCTCATTGCTCATTTTTATAAAAAGCTTTAATTATCATAACACTTAATATGCTTCCATTTTTGCTCACCAGTAAAATGTATTGATATTAATAAAGTCTATTTTCAATCATTAAAATATAAATTAAAAATATCAGTTACAGTCAATAGACTTTTATTTGGGAAAATACAGATCATCCACAAGAGTGCCTACAGAGCTAAAGGCTGTAGTGAATTAAAATAAAATTATACACATTTATTTGTTTATTTAATATAACACAATCTGTAAAGCACAACTATTATCTTAAGGGCCATTTGACGTGAATTCTTTTAGCACATACGGTTTTTTATGCTGATCACATTAAGTTAAACATGACACCTCTTAACACACACTAAACCTGCATGAAAACTCATGCAATTAACATGGCCAGCAAAAAATTCAGTACTGTATTTAAAAGTTCATGTAAACAGCTCAAAATAAAAATAAATGAAACATAGGAAGTCTTGGGACTGGACATATTTGCATTATATACAAAATGAAAACTAATTACAAATATGCTAGTGTAGATGATATATGTAAACCTATTTCCATGAACTTGTGCACAATACTTTCATACATAAGTACTTTAGAGTAAATTTTATACAGAAATTATTAGTTTTTATTCAATATGCAATTCCCATAATCATCATAATTTACATTCCAACCACAGTATTACAACCTTCTAGTCTCAGTTATTGGGTTTTTTGGTACTATCTCAATATATTTGGTAATTGGGATGTTTTGTAGCTATGTTGGATGAACATCTCTGTAAGTTACAGGTTGATTTTTTAGAGTACACTTCATATCAAGGGTTTTTTAAAATTCAAATAGTTTTTTTATTAAAAACTTCACTTACTTTTGTTCTATATTCTAATTATAGTAGAAAAAGAACAGTATGGTATAGTTGGCGAAATATTATTTGCACCAATTCGTCCTATCGCTTCGTCTTTAGTGTATAATAGGACAAAAGAGTGAACCGTTTTGGTAACGCACGTGCCACTTGTGTAGTGCAAACTTTCTAAACTTGATAATCTTTATGCGTAAATAACTTGTTGAATTATTAAGAAAAGAGTCGGCGTTCGGTATTTTACGAAGAACCTACTGTTAATGAAAAACGACCTGTTAAGTAAAGAAACAATTGAAAACTAAAATTCAGAAAAAGTATTTCGCGCACCCATGGACCAAAATCGTTAAATCCGTGTACTCTTTAAGTAAAACAAGTGTTAATGGTTTATTACCCTATTGTAATGGAAAGGAGCGTACCAGACGCTGTGTATGAACGCACACTCTTGCATGACCTTGAGTGCTCTAATGTTGCACATGCACATACAAGCCGCGCTCGTTGTTGGATACGAAGTCTCCCCTACTTGATCTCATTCTACTCTGTTCTAGTTGTAAGAAACATGTTGTCTCTATTATTGTTTGAGAAAGTAAAGAACTCTGTTGTAGTCAATGACATTCATTCTAAAGATCTTTTCTGCTATTTGATATTTTTCACGGATTAGTTCACGTTAATTATGTGAGGAAACATTTTTATAAGCCTGAGGCCTCCTATGTGAAATAATTTAATTTAGACTAGCTTCTTAGCCTCAAAGAAACTCTTGAGATGTCTCATCTGCCAGTACCCTATACCAACAAGTACACCGGTTTGAAGTAAACTCCACCAGAGAACTCGCTGGTTTGTGCTCTCTGACGTTTGGCGGAAACGTTCCTCACGATGCTGAAAAAAACGCATAATTAAGTAATTTTTATAATAGAATTGGTTTAAAAATGTTGTTAGGTTTATGTCATTGTTTATACCAAACATAAATTTAATTACAATAAATGTTTGGTTTTGTATCAAGTATAAAAAAAATCAGTAACAAACAAAAAACCGTGCAAGGTTTATGTGACTTTTGAAATTGGAAGTTATTTAAGTATGTTGAGATTACATAAGTTTGTTGCCTCACACTTATACACATACTTTATTTAGACTGACCAGTCTCGTCTAATATTCTCATCTGGTCTAACTTTGGCAGTTTTTGTCAAAATTTGTGTGTAGATCAATGTAAGAACTTAGGAAATGACATAATTAATGTGTAATAATGACCCATAAAGATGAAAAATATATGTTGAATTTATAAATTGCTTGGTGCAATGTTCAAGTCAACATGGCTCTTATGCTTTAAACATTTGACCTTATTGCCATAATCAGAATTCTATTTAATTCGATGCAAATGGAGAAATGCAACAATACATTCATTAAAATTTGTAGCTTACCCTTTGATAACTCTGCTCCTTAGTTATCTGATGAAGCTGGTCCAAAAGCTGCTGAATGCGAAGTTGCAGTCCTGCTAGCTTGTCTTTCTGTGCCACATTGCCATAGTCAATGGCATGCTCGCCTACTTGAATGTCAAGATGGACCTGCGAGTGAATAGACAAACTTTATAGCGCAAATATAGACAAAGCAAAAAGTAAAGAAATACGATGCAAAACTAAAGAGACCGATGATATCAAATTGTAATTGCAGTGTGGCGGCTGAACATATCCTAGGGCGTATTCAAATGAGAAGCAATGCGGGGCGCCACTGTGGTGCTGGAGCCGCGACATTACTAATTTTCATAGAATATTTAGAAGCCCGGTTGCAGCGCCATTATCATGACATGCACGCGCCGCTATTGCAGTCACAATCAGTTAACAAAAAATTACTGAAGTGCTACAGTAGATTATAAAAAAATAATGAAAGTAAAAGACTATATTACAATTATACAGTTACTTTAAAAACTAATAAGTTGTAAAATAAAAAATATTTTTAAAAATTTGCCAAAGAAAGATTGATGGCAATAATGGGTGTTATAGTTATAGGGTCGTATTCCAGAACTCCACTTAATACTCAAGTCAGGACTTGAGTATTGCAGTGAGCACTGAAAATCATACTCAAGTCCTTGCTATTAGGGTCGTATTTCCAGTGCTTGAAATCATACTCAAGTCTGCTCAAATCCTGACTTGAGCATTGAGTAGAGTTCTGGAATACAATCCTGAATCTCAGTACAGAGTACTAAAAAAACCGACATCAAAAGTACGTGGAATTACATCTATTTGCCAAGTTTTATTGCAATATGGGGATGTTTAGTTCGCCACTATACAGGACTTGTCACAGGAGATAATAAAAATCGGTTCTCACTACTCAAAGTATATTGAGGGAGAAAAACGCCTTGAATTAGAGAATAGCAACACCAACCATTAAAATAATTACTCCTTAAGTAAAATTTAGGCACTATTTATAAAAATGAATGTTCATGCGTGATCACTGATCAGCCACCCTTAGAGGTGGATGATTTTCTTCAAAATGAAATGGGACCACTATGGAAGTACCCCCTTTCCAACAAAAAAAGAATCATGAAAATCGGTTCACAAATACCGGAGTTATCGCGTAACATACATACAAAAAAAAAACACACAGTCGAATTGAGAACCTCCTCCTTTTTTAAAGTCGGTTAAAAACTGAATAAATTTGTTGTAAGTTGTTTCCAAATCAAACTTAAATGACTTATCAACACATAAGAACCTACAGTATATAAGTTTTACAAGAAAAAGAATCTGCTACATGTGAAATATGACCATTATCTCCAGGATCTATGTCAGGAGGTAGGGTTAAATTATGCTTACGTTACACATTACGAGGTAACATCCACCGCTAAAGTCTTTACACACATAGAACAAGGCATTACAAGCCCATCACATTCAAAAACCTAAATAAAAAATTATAAAAATACTCAACCTACCCAGACCAAGAACCAAATGGTCTCAATTTTGGTTTCTGAGTACCATGAGTACTAGAGTAAGAAATTAACTAACAAGTTGATTAAGACCTGGCTTTCAAAAACACTCGTCTTAAATTTGCCATAACTTGCTAATGAAGATTAATTAACAATCTTTTGAATGACTACTTAGGGTCGTATTCCAGAACTTTACTCAATGTGTAAGTCAGGACTTGAGTATGATTTAAAACACTAGAAATCATACTCAAGTCCCTGCCATTAGGGTCGTATTTCCAGTGCTTCATATCCTGACTCAGATCCTGACTTGAGCATTGAGTAGAGTTCTGGAATACGACCGTCAGTCACACTCTATAAAAAAAATCAATAACAGCAAAGTTATATTAAATTTATGCTCCCTTTTTATAACCACAATAACAATAGAATATTGGACAACTTTGAAAATAAGTTACAAATCATTAATTTTAAAAATAGACTTAAACTGATAATCAAATGAGAAAAGAACAATATTTCTTGAGTAAAAATCAGGTAACTAGCATTCAGTAACCATAAGTTACAAAATACAGCAATATAATAGATGTTTATTATGTTACACAATATTTAATCTTGCTGAATTAGCTACATACAAAAAACCGTAGAATTAAGAGCCATTTTATGAAAAGCTAAGAGTGAGAACTGATGTGGCGAATGTGCCTGTTTGCGAAAGGCTCGCGAACTGCATACATGCATTACATTAAATGATTTGTTAGAGTGTCACATACATTAACATGTGTTTAACAGCACGCATTTAATCCGTATGCTCCCTGAGCATCTCCTGACCACTTATTTGAACCAATAATAAACCATTTTTTTTTTTTTGGTTAATTAACATGTTCAAGTAAGTTGATGGATGCAATAGAATGTTACAGTAAAATTTGAACCAGTAAAAACTGACATATTGTGCAAACATTATTTATTCAAGTGTTAAAACCTGCAATTGTTAGTATGTACAGAACCAATGGACAAGTTCCAATGAGAATGTAATAAAATTTCAAAATGATATACATTTAAATTCATTTCTTGTAGTTTTTGAGTTGTCTTGTCATTCATAATTTTATATTGACATGAGGTTCTAATATGATTTTCTAGCGTAAATTTTAAGAGCGATTAGTTGCTTTTGGGCTACATGCATTTAAGGCACTTTAAAATTAGATGCTCATAGAAGCACTGAAGTGGTACAACTGTACAACAAGTGGCACAACTGCATGTTACCCCTTACATCACTAACTGTTACTGCAAAAGTGGCTGCGCCACTGCAGCACTTCTACAAGTGTCTAATTTGAAACCGCCCTTATTCATGTTTTTTGAAACATATCTCCTTGGGCCAAAGTTTGTTGTATGATTGTGCTAATAATGTGACCAAAACTTACTCTCAGTTGTGAGCCACTGAACCAAGAAGTACTGTTAGAATACATGCAGATGACGTGCTCTCCAGGAGTCGACGACGTGAAGGAGATCATGCCCTCGGACTTGTACACGCGTGATAGCATGACACGGTCGTTCGGGTCCCGTACTTCCACATGCATGCCGATACCAGGTGACGAAGGCATAAAACCGCCAGAACGAGGATCGTATAGCTCCACTTTGTACTTTACTGAAATAATACAGAGAAACAAAGTAGTTATATAGGGTTTACGATCTAATTAGTGTTAAAAGTCAAAGTTATAGTAAAAAAGGAAGAGAAAGAGTGTTACCAATAACCGTGGTGTCGTCGGGTATTTCCTCAATGAAACATTTTCTCTCACCCTCGGCTATGTGAAAATATAAAGCTGATGAAATATCTAAGATTAGAAATAGTGCTAAAATAGTAGAAAACTTGAAATTATCCATGTTTCCGTGGTCAACCTAAATCGCCGATTTTCAAGAAATTGACATGACACACGTCATCGCTACAAATGTCAAAAGAGAAAGTAGTTGCTATTTTGAAATAAAAATGACTAATTTCTGATAAATAAGATAAAACCTTTAGAATAACGGTTTTATTCCACAAAAATATTTGACAACAATGAACTAAAAGACTATCAAATGTAAAGTTCAAAATAGACATTAGAAACTAAAGAGTTAATATTATGACATTCTATCAGCCTTGAAAATAATCCTCGAGGTGGGCTGGTGGGTGTCGCACTCTTGCAGACCTTCGAATCTCTGGTTCGGTGTCCGCTGGAGGTTCAGGGTGGTCTATGTCTTCAATCTCATTTTCAGAATCAGAAGATCTGGTTTCAGAATTTTGAGATGTAGGATTAGGGTCCTCCACTTCATTGGAGTTTTCGTTAAGAGCCTCAATATTTGTTGTTTCATCTACCATTATCTGACTATCTAGGCTCAATGGTGCTAAATGTCGGTTGGAAACAGTTGTCTCTCGACCGTCCTCATAGCGAACATAGGAGTAGTCTGGATTTACGTGCAGAAGAGTCACTTCTTCAACAATAGGTTGATACTTGTTAGTACGATTAAATTTTCTCATTAATACTTTTTCTGATTCCGTCAGCCAGGTAGGTATAGATACTCCATTCGATGACCGCCTGGTATGTGTAAACATTCTTTCGTGCGGCGTACAACAAGTCGCTGTGCACAACAAAGATCTGATACAATGTAAAGCTTGGTTTAGAACCTTTTCCCAATTTTCTATTGGTAGGTTCTGCGAACGTAGAGCCAATTGCACTGATTTCCAAAGAGTTCCGTTAAAACGTTCAACCTGTCCATTTCCTCTTGGGTTATAAGGTGTAGTTCTGCTCGACGCAATACCACGTGAATTTAAGAAGTTCTTTACTTCAGTAGATATGAAACAGGTTCCTCGATCTGAATGTAGATAAGACGGCATACCGAATAGCATAAAAATTTCATTTAAATGTTTGATTACCGTTGAAGAGTTCATGTCTGGGCACGGAAATGCAAATGGAAAGCGTGAGTATTCGTCTATTACTGTAAGAATGTATTTATTTCTCGTATTAGAAGGTACTGGTCCTTTGAAATCGATACTCAGTCTCTCCATAGGCGACGTAGCTTTTATCAAAACTGGATCAATTGTAGGTTTGTAAAATCTTGGCTTTATTTCGGAGCAAATTTTACACGACTTAGTCATGTTTTTAATTTCTTCCGTAGAATATGGTAGATTCTTTGATTTAAGCCAGTGGGTCATTCGTGCTATGCCCGGATGACATAAATCATTGTGCAATGAATATAACTTTTCATTTCGTGTCGATATTGAGCTGCATACGCGTGAGAGTGCATCCGCTGCATCATTTTGTTTGCCTGGACGATATATAATGTCATACTTAAATGGCGCCAACTCCAGACGCCAGCGTTGTATTTTCTCATTCTTTATTTTGCTCGTTAGTTTATTGTTAAACATGAAAGATACTGATCTTTGGTCAGTGATAAGCCGGAAGGGTTTGCCGATAAGAAAATGACGCCATTTCTTCAGCGATTCGACGATAGCGTAAGCTTCTTTTTCTATCGCCGAGTGATTATGTTCACTTTTGTTTAGCATTCTGGAGAAAAAGGCAACAGGCCGAGAAGCCTGTGACAAAGTTGCTGCGATAGAATGATCTGACGCGTCTGTTTCCACGGTTAATGGTGCGTTATGATCAATTGCATGAATACTTGATTTGGCTATATCTGATTTGAGTACATTGAAGTTTTTGACTAAATTGTCGCTTAATGGAAATATCCTTGCATTAGTAAGATCGTGAACTTTTTCTGAAAAATTTGGAATCCACTTGCTATAGTGTGCAAACATTCCTATCACTCTTCTCAGTGATGATAGATCAGATGGTGGTGGTAAGTTCAGAAGTGGGCGCAAGCGGTCTGCATCCGGTTTGATAATGTTGTCTTCTATGTTATAACCCAGAATATTAATAGAGTTTTGTGAGAACTTACTCTTTTCTTTGTTGAGAGTGAGGCCATATTTCTGGGCAGCTGCCAAGAATTTCTTAAGATTTTTGTCATGTTCAAGCTGGGTCTTGCCACAAATTGTAATATCATCAAGATAAGCGAACGTTCCCTTGAGATCTTCTTTTCGGATTACCCAATCAATCGTCCTTTGAAAACTTGAGACGCCGTTTGTAACGCCAAATGGAATTCGGAGAAATTGGTATAAATTTCCTAAAGCCTCAAAAGCCGTAAAATGACGTTCTTCGAGCAAAATAGGAACTTGATGATAAGCACTTTGCAAATCTATAGCGCTAAATATACGATATCTAGATATTTGTGACACCAGCTCCTCTATGTTTGGTAGAGGGTACGCATCTAAATGAGTATATCTGTTTATAGTTTGGGAATAATCGATGACAAGACGCTTCTTATGGTTGACATTTTTTGTGATAAGGACTTGAGCTCTCCAGGGGGACGTGCTTTCTTCGATTATTCCATCAGCCAAAAGTTTCCTGACTTCCTCTTTTATAAATTCTTTGTCATCCTCACTATGTCTTCTCGATTTTATAGCAACAGGCTTAATTTCAGGACATACATTAGAAAACAGTGGTACGGCAGGCACGGTAGCTGCAGCAACACTGCATACATTAACTTTGATAGGTTCCTTCAAACCACCAAAAGAAAACTCTAGTGAAGAGTGTTGATGCAGAATATCATGTCCAATGATGAGATCAGCGCATAAATTCTTTACTATGAGTAGATTCAGATTTTTGTACTCATAATCTCCAATTTTGGCAGAGACGCTAGTTTGTCCCTCTACTTTGGAAGTAAGAGTAGTCGAAGCCATTGAAATTCTCTGGTTACTCGGTTTCTTTTTTAAACGACAGAGATTAAAGAATTCCTCATCCATAAAACTAATTGAGCTGCCTGTATCGATTAATGCTTGGGCGCGTATCCCTTGAACGTACGCCGTTACAGTAGCCTTTCTAAGTGAGTCCGGCGATGCCGCTATTATACAAGCACTAGTTTTATTACTTTCAGTTTCGACTACTGATGCAGCAGTCTGTTTCTTGCTACGACATACTTTAGCTAAGTGTCCTTTTTTTTCACAAATCTGACAGGTAGAGTCGAGTGCTGGACAATCTTTTCTAGGATGCACGCGACCCCCACAGAAGAAACATTTTCGCTTGAAGAAAGACGCTGCTGATGATTCTTCTTCCTTTGATGAACCTTGTACAGCATTCAAATTTGAAGATTCGTAACTCTGTGAATTCATCTCCGCCATTTCTAACGATCTCGCCTGATCATAGGCTTTGTCAAGAGATAGAGTTAGATTTTCAAGCAATCGCTGCCTGATTTTACTCGAATTGAGACCAGTAATAAATGCGTCTCGAATATTATCGGATTTATTCGTTTCAGCATCAACCTTTCCAAATTGACAATCTTTCGCTAATAATTTTAGCACCTGCATATAAGTATCAATGCTCTCATCGTGCTTTTGTCTCCTAGTAGCTAGTATATACCTGGCATAGACTACATTTTTTGGTTTATTGAATAGTTTGTCGAGTATGTCTAGGGCTTCTTCATAGGTAGTACATTCACTTATGTATGCGAAGATTGTTGGAGATACGTGGTTTATAAGTATGTCTATTTTCATACCAGCTGTTTCTTTTGTAAAGTTCGATAAGAAATTCTCGAACGTCCTCTTCCAGTGCTCCCATTCCTTGGAGGCGGAATTACCGGTTGGATCAATGTTCAGTTTATCGGGACGCAGAAACCGTTCCATTTTATTTATTCTGATAACATTTTGTGGAATAAATTGATAAATAAGATAAAACCTTTAGAATAACGGTTTTATTCCACAAAAATATTTGACAACAATGAACTAAAAGACTATCAAATGTAAAGTTCAAAATAGACATTAGAAACTAAAGAGTTAATATTATGACAATTTCAAAACAGTGAAAATTTTTCCATTTAGAAATATCTTTTGTAGTTTTATTTATCATGAATTTTAGAATAAGCTTGTTTAAATAAAATGAGGTATAAAATGATGAAATAGCGAAATAAAAACCTCCATCGTTTCCATTCAGTAACATCAACTTTTGACAGGTGTTCACGTTAAATATGGAAAATTGGAAAATTAAAGGAACATATATCCAGAAAAATAGGCCACCCTAAAGGAAATACATAATAATAATAATAATTCGGAAAAGTATTTATTTTTCTGAAAGATATAGTCATAGCAAAATGGAATTTTTTTTCATGACCAACGTGAAGTTGACTGACAGTACCTAATTAAGTGACATTTCTAAATTCTGTTGTATGTATGTACATACATACATTTACGTGGCTTTTTATTAGATAGCTAATGAAAAATTAAGTTCAATAAGCTCTATCATAATACCTGTTGGGAAATGAAACTATTTTTCCGGATTTAAATCGCGTATATTTGGTTTTTCAAACAAACCGATGTTTCGGGCCCTTTACAGGTCCCATGGTCACGGTTGACTGACTGTCAGTGACTGAGAGTCGTATTCTAGAACTACTCAATGCTCAAGTCAGGACTTGAGTATGATTCAAAGCAATATAAATCATACTCAAGTCCTTGCCATTAGAGTCGTATTTCCAGTGCTTGAAATCATACTCAAGTCTGCTCAAATCCTGACTTGAGCATTGAGTACAGTTCTGGAATACGACTCTGAGTGTAACAATCGCGAAAACCTAAGAACTCGATATAATACCTGTTAATCAGAGAAAGATAGCACATACTTTTCATTTTGCTAATCTCATGACCATTCCATAAATTATATTCTATGATATTAAAAAAGTTTCCCCGTTTTAAAAACAAGTTATTAACCAAACCACTTTGTAAGTGGCTAAATCGCTTACCGCAAAAAGCCGAGAGAAATGAGAAAAAAAAAGTTCGTCGTTGCTACTAAGTAGTCTGTGGCGTTGCTGTGGCTGTGGCATATTGCAGTCCGTTGCACTCACTGAGCATATAACCACTACGTCTTTGCAGTCGTATTTCGCAAACATATTTTTGTCCGTAACTCAAAAAAATTATTAATAAGAAACAATTAAATATTGCAGATTTCAGTTCCTAATCATACTTTTCAAACGTTATTGTAAAAAAGTTAATTTTTATGACGTTAACAGTGTAAAAGACATCTATAGCTATGGATCCTTTCGTAATTGCAGCTATTATCAGTGCTATAGTCATAATTATCCTCTCTATTGCTTTTGTGAGAGTCTCCAAGCCTAAGGCCCAAGGTACGTAGTTTCGAGAAAATTATTTTTTATTGTAAACATAAGGTTTTCGAAGTAAACACGTCTTTAACCTTTATAAACTTGTTATTTAGCCCGAGCACAGCCTAGAGCTGTCCAGCAGAGAGAAGGGGGTCCTGGAAGAGTACAGGCCGTCAGAAACCAAAGAGCTCGCATGAGAGCAAATGGTAAGAAAAATACAGATACAACAACAAAATACAGATATTTAGTTAGCAGTAGAGGTTAAACCTAAGTTATTAATAGATTCCGGCGTTACTTTGCGGATAGTCCATGTTAATAAAAATGGAAGTAAATTAATATTCAACACAAGCGCAGCTATTTCTCGTGATTTAACCTTCACTTCAACACATTTTTATTAAAGCTAAATTCTAAAGTTTCAATTCAATTGTATAATGCTTTTTTTTTTCATTACGTTAATTACCAACTATTTTCTAACAACATTCATTCTTTCAGCTGCTAGACACCAAGCAGCTTTGCTGGAAGAAGAACCTGGTGTAGCTGACGAGCCTGATGAAGAGAATCCTCCTGAAGCCCAAAAGGTTGAGTTCCCCGATGACAAGATGGGAGCCAAGGTACTGATACTTAGGCTTTGTTCTACCAACCATTTCTACAACCCATTTGGTAACTGATATCAGTTACCACGTGGGTTGTAGATATAAATGTAACAATATCAGACAGGTGTGATAATCTGGCTGGTATTAATGTTGACTGATACATATATGCTGATGATATGCAATTTAATGTTAGTATTGAACGTCAAAAGTACAAAAACAAAAAGAAAAAACTTGTGAATAGTAAATTGTACTATTGGCAAGTTTTTCTTTTTTTTTTGCAAGGTTCACTACTCTATTTATGGTGTTAATAGTGGCCTGATAGGGAATCTCAAATTGCCTGATCAGTTGGGGTATTTTTGGGTTTAATGCAATAGGTAAAAGTATAAATCCTTTTTGCTGTTTTATATACATATAATAAAGAGTCATATTTATATCTACATTTTTTGCTTACAAGTTATAGGGTTTAAAACTAAAGCGAAGAAATCAATATTCTTGATTAATCTAGACACTTACTCATTACTTGATTGCAAACTAATTTATTGAATTAACTGCCTCCAAAGCCGAATGGTTACCATACCGGACTGCCTCCCAGAGGTCTCCGGTTCGATTCCCGGGCCGGGAGAAATATTTGTATGGCCTACTTTATTTCTCTCGTGAGTTTGGGTGTAATTTGTGGTTGTCTATGTGTGTGTCCATGGCACCCGCGACACAGGGTTTCCCTAGTGCGGGGCTATGTTGAGTGTGTGCGGTATTATTAAAAAAAAAAGAATGTAATCTCTTTAGACTTAAAGTTAACATATTTTGAAATGATAACAGAAACGAGCTAAAATGGAAGCCAAGATGGAAAAGAAGAAGGCACGTGAAGCTGAAGAGCATATGAGAGAGATCAAGAAACAGAAGGATCAGGAAATGGAGGAAGAAAGGCGCAAAAAAGAGGAGGAAGAAAATGTATGTAGTACCTTTAAGCATATTTTAATCTCCATATACAGTTGGACATTTGGATACCAGCTTAAAAAATAGTGTAAGATTAAATACAGCAGATTTTTCTATAATAAAATGTGGTCATATTTTGTAACATGCACTCATCAAGTTGTACACAAGTAATGAACTTAAGAACCTCCATGCATGTCGTATTTTATTCCCAATTTTAGATGTTTACCCACACCATTGCGCAGCACAATTAGTGTCCTAAATTTGCTATGCTAAGGTAATTCAAAACAAAACTTGTCAACAAACAATACATAATTTAAAAAATATTTATCATTTAAATGCATTAAATTATGACTTATTTGCAATTAGTATTAGGTTGGTTAATAAAATTGAATTTCACAGGAAAAAGAGCGACAACGCGAAGAAGCCGAACGCAAAGCTGAAGAAGAGCGTAAAAAACGCGAACAAGAAGAATACGAGGCTCTGAAAGCAGCTTTCACAGTTGAGGGTGAAGGTTTTGAGGAGAATGAGGAGCAGGACAGTAATAGCTTGCTGAAGGACTTCATTGATTATATAAAGGTAACAATAAGATTGAGATGCTTAAGACCTTTTTTTTAAAGCCTTGAAGAACCTTGTGTGAGTCTCATTTATTAGAAACTCGAGCCTAATACTGCAATCAAGTTCCTATTCTAATAATATAGAATAGGATAAATTCTAAGGATATTAGCATGTAATTTTCAAGATCATAAATCACTCATGTACAAGTAAGGCACATGATTTCGAACTTCTTCAATTTTTGCAGGCACAAAAAGTAGTTCTACTCGAGGACTTGGCAGCACATTTCAAGTTAAAAACCCAAGCTGCCATTGACAGAATACAAGAACTTCAAGCATCTGGAGAAATAACCGGCGTCATTGATGATAGAGGCAAATTCATCTACATCTCATATAAGGAACTTGAAGACGTCGCCAAGTTTATTAAGCAGCGAGGAAGGGTCTCCATAACAGAGTTAGCAGAATGCAGCAATGATTTGATCAACTTGAACCCAGTCACTGTTCCCTAAACGTCTATAGAGCTCTCAACACATTATTGTATAAAATGTAAATTTTTTGTTAATAGAAACAAAGACAAAATTTTATTAAAGCAATTTATTATAAGACATTAAATGCAACAGAGTTATTATTCACTTATTTCATAACCAAACATATCTCTTCCCTTCTCCAATAAAAACAATGATGATTCTTTGATTCTATCCAATACTTCCATTAGTTTACTCTTGGTGAATACTTTGTATAAAGATCTGTTTTCTGCTGCAATCAAATTGCCTAGTTTTACAGCTTCCTTGTGATTCTCTATATTGTCACCACTTTGCAAGATTTTGAGAATCAATATAACAACTTCAGGTATACATAGACGTCTCAATGTTTCTAATTGCTTGGCTCTCTCTAACTTTTCATCCTCACTGAAGTTATGTGAAGATGTACTATCATTTTCGTCTTGCAGCCATCCACCTGGGAACAGCAACACATTGTACAACAAATTTTTTGTGTGACGCGATTGACTGAGCACAGCATTTGTCCAACGAGCCTTCTGTTGTTCCACCTGAGCACATTTCTGCTCATGATGCACTTTGTCAGAAAATGACGCATCTGGAGGTAATGGCTCCACATCTTTTGGCTGACCACTTATAAAGTGCCTGTACCAAGTTGCAAAACCTTCAAGAGCTTCCAAATAAGCTTTCAAGCACAGATGTTCTCTCAGTTCAGAAGAGTTTGAAGACACTTTGTTCATAAAGTCTGGGAACATTCTGTTTACATTACTGACACAATTCAGAGCAGCATCAGTATTTCCAATGAAAATAAAGGTACGAACCATAGCATTACTCAGCCACAAAGCTTCTTCAAGTTGATTAGAAATAAGTGACAGCCATTCAAGAGAGGATATCACTTTGTTTATCAGAGTTTTATCCTTTTCAACAGCAGTGGTTTGAGTGAATGTCAAATCAATGTTACCATAACCTTGTTGAATATCAGTTATTGCCTTCTTTATAGCAACTCTTGCTGAAGCCGCCACATCAATCCCTGCACTGATTCCTGCCGTAACAACACCCCCTCTAAAGTCACTCTTGTGTACACGATCCATCAATTCTGCATACAAATTAATTTGTCTAGCAATCGGTACAGTAGAAATATAGTAAGCTATTAGTTCAGGACATGCCACAGAACCATCAATTAGTTTTTCAATCAGTTGGGTGATATACTTCTCCAAAACCTTGTCACCAACATCATGTTGAGGATCTTTTCCCATTAAACGGAGTACTAGAACCAGATGAGCAAGAAATCTAATAAATCTCTCTTCTGACTCTTCTAGCCACTGTAAGGAATCTTGCATTATGGCTCTTACATGACCTAGCATTAGATATCTTTGGCATGTTTGATAGTTAGATTCTTTTTTACCATCCATCAGTGCTTTAACAGCACTAAAAACTTGTTGCAAAGATACCTCTTCAACTTTAAGCTCCGACTGTAACAGGTCTAGAACATAGGGTGTGGTTGTACTTGCATCAACAGTGGCATGGTGTTCATGTAAGAATTTATCAACTCTAGCTTCAATTTGTATCCTTAAATGAGCCCACAATAGGTCTTCCCAGTTTCCTTGACATGCTGGAAGTGTACTTTCCAAATGACCACACAAAATGCCAACTGTAGCCTTAAAATAAATATTCTCTGCAGCATTGCTTGCTATGCCCAGAGCACACCACTTCCATAGATCCCTAGATGGATTGCCAGAAATTTCCAAAGGAGAATTAGGATCTTCTCTAGGTAAATAGTGCAGCAAAATCCATCCCTGCAACACAGCAGCACGCCAAGCTTGACCAGCATTTAAGCAAATAGAAACAGCTTCTCTAAATTTCCCACACCGCACTTCAGTAAAAACACGCTTACATAGATCATTGTCATCCTTTTGATCATCAGAGTGTATTGTTTTCTTTTGTCTTCTCGGTGCATCGGGGTCCATACATGTGATCATCGACTTATATTTGTTATTCTGATCTTTGTTAAACAAACTCGTACCAATAGTCAGCTCATGTAGTGTATTACCCCAATGTATGTTGTTTACTATGACAGGGGCTGATGTTTTAGTTGCTTCTTCTTGATAGGATGCTGTAGCTTCAAGCCAGTCTACCAGCAATTGCAGAAGGCGAAGTTCCGAATCACTTTGAAATAAAGCTCCGACCAAATTTTGCTGGGATAGTGTAGTTTCTGTCAATAGGGAGTCCAAAGATTCTGGGTGTTCAGTAATAGAATCAGCATATAAACAATGAAGCAGTTTCCATGTATTAGCCTCTTCCGCCAGCCAATAATTCTGCACATTGTACCTATTCCACGGCTCCACGAGTTCCAGGGAATCACAACACACTTGGCCTAATCTCGCTAATGTATCGAGGACATCGCTCGCACGACTGGTTTGTATGACCTCGAAGAAAGCTTCGCCCAAGCCATCGCCGGCATTTCCAGTATTCACTAATATTGAAGACTCATCTAAGACTTGACGAAGACTAGTATCGTTCAAAGTTTTAAAAATGGAAGTTTCGTTGAGGATCGGCGATAGATTTAGTGTGTCTTCCCTTTGCAATAACTGCTTTGATCGTTTGCTTCTTATCGGAGTACGCTGCGTTGAATTTACCAGTAGCGTCCTGTCGAAATTCATCGTGGATAGTTCTGTAATTTAATTACAAATTATCAAACAATATTCTCAACGCCAAGAGATAAGCGCGAACGTGAACCACAGACTACTTAGTCAAGTTCGTTTAAAATTTAAAACGACTGAGCAAAGAGTATTATTAATAAACAATAAAATATTTTTATAATTAAATCTAATTTTATTTCTGAAATTGAATCAAGTAGATATTAAAACAATAACTACTTATTACGTGCGATAATAATCCAAAGTATTTTACCATTTTTCTTAAATTTGTATTGAATCAGACGGGTGCAGCTTTTTGAACGATTCTTTTTTCTAAAAACTGCAAAGTAGTCGAATTTTTGAAAATTTAGATCTGCAAAATAAAAATACGGTGCTGAAAATCATGCAGGCTAAGGTAATTAGTTCAATAATCTTGTACAAAAAAGTTTCGTCGGCTAAAATTTTCATAACGAATGTCAAACAGAACTTTTGAGTGGATATTCCCACCGGTTATGGTCATGTCCTCAAAATACTTTACTTTCCTGACTTCATTTCTTTCTTGTGTTTCTTTCCGCAACTTAGATAGCCTTAGCCCCACAAATTAGAAAGATTAAAGTCGACAGTGCGTACTGAGGTGAGCAAAATATGAACAAATATAATAATATTGTTCAGTAATAACTTCACATGGTTACCATGAAGCTATAAGTATCATTATAATATTGGAATCGATGATTGCACATATATAAAATAAATGTGGCACGTAAATTACCTAGTTAACTAAAGTTTAGAGCTGTTTAATTACCATATTTAAACGAAATCATTCTGGATACAATTAATATAATCAACAAATAAATGCTTTATTTTGCATTTACTGTTAATATATGGATATATAATTTATAAATAATTCTGAATATTTTTATCTACTATACAATAACAAAATTTAAATAAGCATGTTCTATGTGTCTTCTGATAGAAGAATGATACATTAAAAAATATAATTGAACATCATTGTCACTGAAACCCCTTTTTTATCTAATTTGAATTGTTTAAATAATGAAATTGTTCTACTTTTCTTCAATTATCTCTTTGTTCATTAATAAATGTTATTCTGTTTAAACATCCCATATTATTATGCCTGGAAAGTCCTGTTGCAGTCAATCAGAAAGTTCAATTATTTAAAACAGCTATCTAATATATTTAATATATTTAAATTTTTTCCACAACATGACAGTATTTTTTTGTTATTAATTATTGTCTTTTTTTATTATACTATTCTGTTTTCAAGTCTCTATATGGTAGGTATAGTGAAGATCTCGTCAAACTACACTTCACACTTAGCACCGTTCTTACTGTACTTACTTAGTTGAATTTAAGTCTTGCCTGTGAAGCTTGATGTGACTTACTGATACTGTATGTGACACAAAGCACTAGAAACTAAGTTACTCAAATAGTTATTGAAAAACTTTCTTTTCTCTAAAAGGATATAAATATTTATAACAACAAAGAATCAGCATTATAATAACCCCTAAAAATAAAAAATATGAAATAATAATGATTGATTCATGTGATTTACTGAAAATGTAAGTGACTATAAAAATAACATTGCGTGCGCTAGATAAGTAATTAATTGTAAATACGAACTCCGTTATGATTATGGAATTTATTTTTATATTTATTTATTATTATGTATAAATGACTTCACAAGAGATCCATAGGTACACGAAACATGCAATATTGTGTTTGTTGTTTTGGCATTAAGTTTAGTTTGTTACATTTCAATTTAGTTTCTAAAGGTACAAGCCTAGGTCTTATTTAATTATCATTAGTGAACTTTCGATATTGTATGTTATTTCAGTTTTGTCAAAAATTACATATATTATCTAAGATCTATCTTTAAAATATAATTTTACCTAAAAACAAGCAAGTGCTATAGGTATTTACAAACAGTACTAAAGTTATTTTCAGACAAATCATGCCTAGCATACACCTATTAGTTTAATACTTATGTAAATGCAGTACTTAAACTTATTGTAGTAGGTAATAGTTAAAAGTATTGTATTTCATTCAAATAATTTTGCATTTAATAATTTTTTGTTTTTCAAGTTGTTGACATTGCTGACAAATTATTTTTATAACTTCATGTCAACTGTCATTCTTATGGTCACTTGAGAGATGTCTTAGGTTTGTGAAATGAATTTGTGAAAATCCAAAATTGTACATTAATTTGTATTAATTGTTGGAATAACAGGCAAGACAAGGCAAGAGAGGTCAAGACTACACTTCTTAGCATTCTTTTGGAAGAAAAGCAATTTTCCCAAAATGAACTTCATGGGAGGTAAGAATTATAATAAAAATCTTATTTTTTTTACTTGTATTTGGTGTACATGTTACTAATATTTGAAAAATTGTTGGTTAATCGTATTGATTTCCAACTTTTGACATAAGTTTTTAGACAAAGTAATAATTGTCACCTTGAGCTGTATTTCATACACGAAATTTCGCATTCTGTTGTTATTGTTAATTAAAAAGCAAAGAAAATGTTACAAATGTATTAAAGAGTAGGATTTGGTAACAACTTGATGGAATGGGAGTTATGTAATAATATTTGAAGCAAAAGCAAAAAAAATCATGTTACGGTCTACGGTCAAAGAGGTTTTCAATTTTCTACTGTGTCGGTTGAGATTCAGCATTGACTCAAATTCATACAAGACTATATCGTCCATGTAGTATAATAAGAAAGTGCTAATAGCATGCTTACAACAGCATTAAAGCTGCATAATAATAATTGGGAATAACTCGGGTTATGGACCGGTGTGGTTAGAATTATTATATTTAAAATATTTACACCAAATTATTATTCATCGCTGTGATTAATAGTTGATCTATTATGGTGATAATTACTACTCGGTGCCAATACCAACAGTGCCCTAAAGAACTTATAAGTACCTAACCAAATACCTATTAATTTGTGTTTAGATTTTGATATGCTGATGTGTTTAAAATCCATCCTCATTTAGGCCTGAAATTGTAATTAATATATAAATAAATGCGTAACCTCTGTTTAGATGGAATGTCTAACCAGAGTAAGTAATCTTTGAACATTTTCTCCTAAAGATTTTAAGATTAAATCTTTGTTCCTTCTGACTAATAACGACTAAGCCGCAGTGTAGTTCGTCACAGTGGTCACAACCGTACGTTCCCTCTAAAGCCCGTTCTGCCTTTATGCCAATATAGATATTGCCTCCCTATGAAGAAAGTTGGATACATTCATTTAATTTTTCACTTAATAAGAGAAAGGGTTTTGAATTGTTAATAAAATCATATTTTTCGCATTTTTTCACGGAAACTGGTATAAATATGACAAATCGCAAAGCCAAAGGCGGTTCGTGTCAGGTTCCCAGTCCTCATTATTGTATGTAATCAACCCGGCCTCTAGTAGGGGCCATATGGGCCATAATTAAATCGACGTAACATTCTCTATAAAATAAATTATACTTTGGTAATTATGTATTTAATTTTTGGAGCTTTTGCACAAAATATTAATATAAACCAAAATAAATGCTCTTAGATTTAACGGAGTTTAGAGATCTTCGTAATTAAATCGAACTCTGTAGTGTAGGTATCATCATAATGGAACTGCACGCGGTCGCTCGCTAATGCAGTCTATCAATGTGAAACCCGTAATTACAAGCATTGGCATATTATTTTAGTGGCCTGCGATGATAGAGGTTGAGATTTGTTTGACTTATTTATACCTTGCCTTTGCCTTACGCAGCACAGCGTGTATACGTAACACGCTATGAAACGTAATAGATAGCCGCTATCAACATGGTGTTGCCGACTTAGTGGTTTTACCACTAAACGTGATTAATTTTATGTGTAGATAATTACATAATTTTACTTGTGGCAGTGTATAAACAGGCATTGAATTATTAACTTACTAATTGAGGCAGAGTCCTATTTATCATACAGTAATTAATGGTTGTGAGAAATAAAAAAGAAATCTTGTTAATGATAATTTTATTTTATTTATTTATATTAAGTTTTGTGTATATAAAAGTGAAATCGCTATATAGCTTTGGCCATGTGCAGGCTAAAAGTGAATTCACAAAGCACAAATTCTGGCAAACAAGGATTTATTTATTTTACTTACTAATGTTAATTACTTTGAAGAAAATAAAATACTGCTCAACTAAATTAGTCAATTCGTTGTCTTTCTGTTTAGGGAACTTTTTATGATACCAAGTGACGATAACTAATTCGATTCGATTGCTAAATCGACACGCCGCCCCTGTCCATCCCTTGCAATTCTACTCAAGAGTTGTTAATATCTAATATGTGAGGGGTACTGCCACTTCATTACCTCATTTATTGGGAAAACCATTAAGTTGGCAACACCACGCTAACAGCGTTTTAACTGAATAAATAAGATACGTACCCCTGCATACCCCAACGATAATGTTATACAGACAAGAAATTAACACTGGGTATGGGTGGATTAATTTTATAAGCCTAGGAGTGTAATAGAATCAGGAGCCAAACCTACGGCGTCTGTCGATCGTTCTCATATAAACTTTTATACCATTTTATTCTAATTATGGAACGAACCTCTTTTGTTCAAGTATATTCATTTAGATAATTGACATTTTTTAGTCGACGTCACTTCGAATCACTATAGGTCTTTGTAAATGCACAGGAAGTAGTTCGATGTGTTTTATTGCTTTTTTTTACTGAGACACTTTTGTTTCGACAATTTTTTATTATTTTCTGATTATTTAAATAACTACATAATTTTGGGGCTGCAAACATTTTAAGATTTGAGTTATTTAAATTACCATTATTTCATCATCATTTCTTATTTCACCACGATCTTTCTTTGTTGCGTGGCGGTAAACTTTGAAGCTTCGTTTCAATACTTATTTTTGCGAATTTAGTTTGTTTATTGAGCAAAACTTATCAAGTTATTGATGATATTATTATTTTTTGTAAATTTTGTTTGCGCGATGCAGAGACACGATAAAATCTTTATTTTACATAACTTGGTGCTCATTTGACTTTACCGCGCAAGTACTATTTTCAAGGACGTTCTAGCTATCTCTTTTCCGCGCACTAGTCGTTCAATCAACGCGAGTTGTGGCGTGCGGTTCGTTTCGTGTCGTCATTGAACAGATTGAATAGTATTTTTTGGACTGATTCCGCCATTATTATTATAAAAATCTTGAATATCTTATCTTACTGTATTGTGCATTATAAACATCGTATTCGTGTAATACATTTCACCTATCTCAGTGTTAGTGTCTCACAAATGCGTTTGCGAAGTGTATCATTTCCTGTTTCATATCATACCGAAACAATCAACTGCGGCGGCTAGAGGACTCTTTTCGTTATCACGTGGGTCAAATTTCGAATTATGTGTCCGTATACGATGAATTTTTTGTGTTTATTGTTTGCAATCAACGGGCGTTGAAAATGCGGTACTTAAAGACTCATAGACCGGCTTGTAATCCGTGCTAAACGTTGTGTTTTTCAGAAGCGCGCGGCGCTGCATTCCTTGTGGTTGTATCGAAACGCCATGGAGCCGGCTGGCGACTGATCCCACGAAGAATGTGCGCAGTGGATTGTTGTGGAGTGCAGTGTAGTACAGTGTCTGTGACTTGTGAACGTATAGTGCTGTGGGAGTGTTATATAAGGGAAGGGATGGTCAGGAGCCCGCCCTGACGCGCCGGGCGCCGGCGTCCAAGGCGGGCGACGCGCGTGTCATGGCCCCGGCGCTATCGCTGTCGCCCCAAGAGCCCTACGACCGCGACGCAGCCCAGGAAACCGACAAGCAGCTGTCCCATCAGAGACGGGCGCTCGCGTCCGTCGATAACCTCTCTACACACATGGAGGAGGACGACATGGGTCTCCAAAACCAACCCAGTCTTGTAAAAGACTCCCAGGAAATGGAGCAGATATTAGTGGACCTGGGAAGCAGTGATCTAGCACAAGCCGATTTGCTTCAAGCCATTAAGACCTTAGAGAGTGGTGGTGATACACTATCTGCAGGTGATCCCGATGCTATATTCCCCCTTTCTGGTTTTGATTTAGCAGAAACTGCTGATTCTGAAGGTGATGCAACTGAGGATAAGATAAGACTATTGCAAGTCCGTTTGGAGAGACGGTGTGCCTTTCTGCAAAGACGTTTGCGAATATTACAAGCTAGAACTATTGGGAAAAGAATATCTGAGGAAGCTGCACAGACATTTGAAAAGTGTACAAGGGGTGCAAGGAAAGACGGTGGGGGCAGGCCTATTGGGTTGAAGGCATTGCTAAAAAGGATAGAGACTACATCTGCCCTCCAAGCAAGTGCAGCTTCCCGGCCTGTAGTGGGTCCAAAGTACTTCCATGCAGGGACATCTAGAGGGGATGCTTCCCGGTCTGCGTCCATTGGGATATCATCAGGGACGCTAACAGGGTTGCAGGACACAGCAGGAGCTCTGCGGTCACACCTTTCGGTAGTAAAACATGAGCTGGACTCTGATGCAACAGCTTCATCTTCAGGGGCTGAGAGTAATGATGAGGCTGTGATATATAACAATCCACACCAGCAGCCTATGCCTATGTGAGTAAACTCTTATTCTACTAGTTAGGACTTAATGTATAAGTCAAAGTCATAGATTATTTATTCCATAGGTAAAATAAATTTACACTTGAAAATGTCACATTGAAGCTACTGCTCATTCACTACGCTGACCTCCCTGAGAAGAACGAACAAGAAACTCTACTGATTGCTCTTTTCAAATAAACTTAAATGCTATGGAATACACTTTGAGTCAAATTTATGTGGATTCTGGAGCCGTGTCGTCTTTCCATACATCTTTATCTAACACATAGTCTTCAATTTTAATATGATTTTTCGATCAAAATATTTTTAATGTAGTTTTTAAACTTAGGAAATGATAAACTTAATATATGCTCCGGAATCTTATTATAAAAACGATACAGTTCCCCATAAAAGAGTTGTTTACCTTGGTTAAACGAAATCGTGGTACCATGAGTTTGGACTTAGCTCTAAGGTTAATACTATGGATATCTTCTTTCTTATTGAAATTATGTATATTTTTACGGGCATATAAAATATTTGAGCAAATGTACTGTGATGCCACAGTCATGATACTGTATGCAGCGGAGCTTAATCTGCTGGCCAGGGAAGTTATATGTGGAAACCATTGAAGTTTACTATCTAAGGTCACTCCCAAGAAGACGGCTTTATTAACAAGGTCTAACTTTTCTCCGTTTATTTTTATGCTTGGACTAGTCGATTTTACGTTAGGTACCTAATTCAAATTTAACACATTTTGTCTTCTTGGCATTAAGCAATAAATTGTTAGCATTAAACCAATAAACTACCTTTTTACCATTAATATGGTCATAGTTAATGTCATGTCTATCTGTTTTAAAAATCAAGGATGTGTCATCAGCAAACAACACTATTTCGCAATGGTCCTTAACAAAGAATGGCAGATCATTAATATAAATCAGAAATAAGAAAGGTCCAAGTATTGAGCCCTGCGGAACACCCATTTTCACCAGAGAACCCAAGATAAGATAAATAGTATTCCTGGTTCACTTTGCTAGATAGATGCTTTACCTTTAGAGCTAATGTTTTAATATAAGCTATTCAATACCACACATGATTAAACAGAAATGTCACAGGTAAGGCAAATATAATGGCCCTGCTACTCAAGCAATGGTATTACATAATTTAATTAAAGTTTCTTGACCTTGTACTAATGAGTATATTATTTTAAATACTCATTAGTTGAATTATAATACATAATTGTTTGTTTCCACATTTTTAAATGGTCTAAATGTAGACAAAATAGTTCTCAAATGGTATTTGATTTGAATTTAGTACACGGCGGTAACTTTAATACCTAAGTTTTATTAATTTGTGAAAGTTTGCTACTGATACATTTCTCTAATGTTGAAGGAAAACATTGTGGTGAAATCTGCATTTTGACATACCTGCTATAACATTAATTACAACCCTTAGAGAACTTTGAAGTCCCTATTCTGCCTTAAAAGGGTCTTATCCACAGCAGTGGGCAGATATAATGAATTGTAATATGTGTACTTATTGTTTTGATTGCGTCATCTAAGATTACAAGCTCAAGTTGAATTGATAATATGATATATGCAAGGCAAAGAAGTTGAAAATGTTTCATAGTAATTACAAAATAATGCATAACCTTATCTTTCTTTTTAATAGGTATAACAAACATCCTAGGTTAAAGACTACCAAGGTTTCCTTCTTTACACTTCAATGCTGAATCTATAATATTTGAGTCATTGGATTAGAGTGTGTATGGCTGAAATGTTCTTGTGTGCGATTCGCACGCGCGATTTGTCGTGGCCTTTCTTTTCTAGTTTTTGTCGTAGTCTTTGAATCATGTGTAGTTTAATTTATTAATTATCACTTCTTGGCTGCGAAAGAAAAATTTGTAATGAGACCCATGCTTGTCCGAGACTTACATATAAAATTGTACCCTGAGTTGGCATGGACCATGAACTTAATCTCCCCTTAGAAGAGACCCATGCCCAACAGCAGCCTTGTTAGATGGTCATTAAGCTTGCTCATGTTTTTATAGTTACTTTATCATTATGTGACAGCTTTTTGTGTGGGATTGCCAACTTCTGGTTTTGTATAAAATAAATCTAGGGGAGTAGGTTAAGCAATTTAGATAATATACATGCCATATGTAAAGTCAACGGTATGTGAAATTTAACATTTAGGATAGCCATACACTGCTCGAGCAGTTAGACAATGATCAAATAGTTGATACCAACTGCATGATACCAACTGCAGCAGTTGGTATCTGTGCGAGAGATTTCACCGCGCTGCAAGCCGCCCAAAGCAGTCGCGACTTCTCGAGCGGTTTGGTGTATCTGTAAATAGAAGACTGTAGTTTGCTATGTGGTCGCAGCTTCTTCAAGCTAGTCGGTACTAGCTGCTTTAAGCTGCTTGTGTATGACCGGCCTTAATGTTAAATTCAACTATATGCTGCATGCGAATAGTACAGTCCCCATAGTGTAATTGTCGTAAAAGTGTCCTAAACAAATAATTTTGAATATTATTTAGGGTGGTGTCCTTTATTACCCTCAGTGTGAATATGCATGGCACTTTTTGGTCTTCTGCCTTACTTATATATACTTAAGTTTTTTGCTGTGGTCTTGCCATTTATTACACAGTTTTAGACTGGTACTTTTAAATTTTGCCTTTAATGCTATATTTTTGTCACCACTCATTAAAATTTGTCTGTTATTTCCATCTGAACACACTAACTTATCGTAATGAACAAACTAAAGTCGCAAAATATGGTTACCAACCATAACAGAGATTCGAGATGTTAGACAGATATAAACAAGATGGTTTTTGTTGTAAACAGACTATGTACATGTAGGTCATAACGTAACAGATTTTCATCAAATGAAAAATGTTGCACAACATTACAACAGGTATATAGGTAGGCAAGGTTCATGACCTACTTAAAGGTCACCTGTCTATGACCTATTTATGGGTCATTGCTAGCTCACACACAAATTTTCATGACCTAGGTATATGTAGGTTATTCTACCCTGAGAGTTGTATGTATTCCAGAACTCTACTCAATGCTCAAGTCAGGAGGGAGGTTGAGTATGATTTAAAGCACTAGAAATCATACTCAAGTCCTTGCCATTAGGGTCGTATTTCTAGTGCTTGAAATCATACTCAAGTCCTGACTAGAGCATTGAGTAGAGTTCTGAAATACGCCCCTGACAATGACAATAAAAATATAATTTATGTAATAATATACAGCTTTGACCATAACAGCTCCACTGTGACGTTGGTATATTTTGAAGCTTAAATGTTTTAATGACATCACTCCTATATTTTAATATTTTAAACAGCAAGACTGCTGGTCACAGAATTTCTAATTAGCTTAATTTGATAAAGATTTCTCATATTTTAGAAGAAATTTATATGAAAGTTTCAGAACAAATGTTATGTAATTAAAACTTCTCAATATACTAGTACAGTAAAGTAAATTGCTATAAGGAAATACAATACTGTAACTTCGGGTATTATGTATTACTAAAAAATTCATGGCAGCCTAATGGTTTGACCTACCGCCTATCAAGCAGATGATCGTCGTGGGTTCGAATCCCGGCTTTATCTTTCAATTTTTCGGAATTTACGTTAATTTGATTACCTTGAGCTTTTCAGTGAAGGAAAACTATGTGAGGAAACCTGCACACATCTGCAAAGCAATTTAATAATGTATGTGAACCCTCTCATTGTGAGAGGCCTGTGTGCAGCAATGGGATTATATGTGTTGACTTTGTGCGCCTGGTGGTAAGCGACTCGCCTGTCCATAATAATCGCACTGCCACTCAGAGCTTTAAATCGCAAAGCTCTGAAGGGCACTGCCGCTGTTTACTGCATAAATCGCAAATTACTTAAGTTACTATGTAACAGATACATCACTCTCATGCTAAATCGAAAATACCTACGCTATAATATCCTACTAAATCTGACTAATGACCAAGGCGCTGACCACGAGGAAAAAGTTGTACAAGGATTGTAATGTAAATAAAAGACTTGTCTAAGTGCTACCACTGTCGGCGATACACTCAGCGGTAGTCACTTATCGCATAACCTCGAGCGATTGCCGAAGCCGTGCATAAGTTGACGAGTCCCATGTGCTGTAATTTCACCAGTATCCTTACCCATCGAGACCGGAACGCAGTAACGCTCACATTACTGCTTGACGGAAGAAATAGTTAAGGTGGTAGTACTTCACTGGATGGACTCTTTCACAACGAGTTCTACTGCTACTAAATATTATATAAGTGTATTATTTCTTGGAAGTTAATATATCTATCGGATATTTGATTATCACTGTAACTGGTGTGTCAATGACCAGTGTAATTAGCATGTTTTATATAAGTTGTTGCTAAGTATAATTTCAATGTTATTGTAATATTTTATGTAAATTTTTATTAAAATTACATCAAGCAGCAAAATGGAAATAAGCGTTTTATTAATCTGGACATAATATTTTCCAGTGAAAAACGCGCTCTGTGGGCGTGGCAACGCGCGCGAGCCTCTATCGCGTCGCGCTGGAGCTGGTTGCAAGCGCAGGTTCAAGAGCTGGAGTACAAGATTCGGCAGCACAACGAACTTCATAGACAGGTCTGTATCTATGCTTCCCTTCGCCGGAGTCTCTCAGATTTATGACTCTGGTCAGCTATCAAGGTCTGCCGATGATCAGTAGCATCCAATGGCTGGTGGAATACTTGACGGTCCTAGAGTGATAATAGTAATTACGAAAACAAACCTGCAGACGCGGAGTTAAGGAAACATGCTTGTTTTGTAGCTGAAGCCATTGTCATTGATGCTTGTTGGAAAAACGTAGCGCATAAATTGTGTCAAATACATTTTATGCGGAGATTTTTTTAAATTTCTTTTACAACCTCTCGCAATGACAGTAGAAAAGGTAGCAAGCGTAAACCATAGTGTTAGGGAGTCTAAAGATATTTTTAAAATAATAATATCTCAATAATTATATAATCATATTATAGTAATTTACACACTGGCACATTAAATGGAATAACAGAAGAGAGAATATACAATAGTAACGTTTATATTTCAATAAATAAGAATTAGTAGCAACTAACATCTTTTAACATCGACTTAATTAAGACTGTACCTAATTAACCCCTGACAAATCTAAATTAAAACGGAAACAGTTTAACATTCATGAAATGAAACAATTTTTCCGGATTTAAATCGCGTATATTTGTTTTTTCAAACAAACCATTTAACATTCACGAAATCATAATTCACTTAGATAAACAACACTTCAATAAGTGAAAACCGTTTTCAAGTAAAGTTTACGGTTTTCACAAAACCGAAACCTCTAACCATTCGAGAAGCCTGTATTAGTAGGAAATTAAAATAAATTAATTTAAGAAGTGATAGCCCACTATTTTTTATTTTCAAATTGATTTAAAAAAAGTTTAGTTGAAATTGAATAACCGACTTGAGTTTCACCGACCGTGCGAGCGTGCGTGCGTGCGTGCGTGCGTGCGTGCGTGCGTGCGTGCGTGCGTGCGTGCGTGCGTGCGTGCGTGCGTGCGTGCGTGCGTGCGTGCGTGCGTGCGTGTGTGTGTGTGTGTGTGTGATGCCTGCGTAGGTGCGTGCGTGTATGTGTGCGTGGGTGCGTGCGTGTATGTGTGCGTGCGTGTTATGCATAAAGAATATTGATACCGAAAAATCACATAGACGTAACGTAACTTGTTTACATCGTAATTTTACCTGTGTAAATTATTTTACACTTTATTATCGCTTTCTTCACGCCACAGGCTATACAAAGACCGAAATTTGCTCTAAAACTTCTTCGTAACTTCCGAGTTTCAAATTTAGATTTTGTTTTTGCACGATGTTGACCTTTTCTGAAAGGTTGGAAATGCCAATGCTTATTTATAGGTAAAACATAAACTCGTCTAAAATATACCTATTGTCCGCTTCACAATGTTTAAAAATACTTAAGTAGACCTCGACGTACATATCTCGAGCAGATTAGGGATGTCCTTAAAAAATGCCATAGATAGATAAAACGTTTATTGTCTAGCATCACACACACAACAATATAATACAGTAAATGGATTAAAAGAGACACTGAAATCAAAATTAAAGAAAATAAAATAAAAAACAAACAACAAGAAATTCAATTGAAAGAATAATATACTGGGGGCGCTGTAAGTTTCCGGAATGAATAAGAAAAAAATACTATAAATGGTCCGAAATAAATAAATGTACTATAAATGGTACAGAAATGAATTTATTGTTTCTTAAAATATTCTCCGTTATCGTTAATGCATTTTTTTGTACAAATGAACCAATTTTGAAAACATTTATGCCACTTCTCCGTGACAATCTCTAAAACATATTTTTCATACTCTTCAACAGCCTCTTCAAGTGATGAAAATCGTTGACCGCGTAACTGGTTGTGATGTATTAATAATTATAACAAACTAGTGGATAATTTCACAAAAAAATATAATAATAATTATAACAAACTAGTGGATAATTTCACAGAAAATAATTTCACAAAAAATAATTGGATATCAATTCAATAAAAATTTAAAATACAGTGAGTAGCGACATCTCTCGCCAGGGCTGGTAACTATAAAGATACTACCTGGGTGATAAAACTTTCATAGATTTATCATAGATGGCGCTACGACTAAAAAAATCGTTGAAAAAACCAAATACATACAAAGATACGACGCAAGCACATAGAAAAATTCGTGAGGTCCGCTGGTTTGTTCCGAGGCTTAGTTGGTATAGCGTCTGGCACTGTAAGCTAGAAGACCTCGGTTCGAATCCGGCCGGATCGAAGGAATTTTTTCTGAGTGTTCGACCTTTGTATTAATAATTATAACTGGTTCTTAATTTTTGGAAATAAATAAAAGTCACGAGGTGCCAGGTCGGGAAGCGCGGGAAGGCTCATAAGAAAACGTTGTTCACCTTCAAACATTCATTTGTCTGTCTGGCCGTGTGAGAACTGGCATTATCGTGGTGCAAGATGATACGGCGTTTACGGTTATTTTTACGGAGTTTGTCAATAACTTCCGGCAAACAAATGGCCGTGTACCAATCACTATTCACGGTACAACGATTCTCCAAAGCAACAGTCCAGTTTTATTTAAAAAAGGAGGAAACATCCGCTTAGAGGCACTTTGCACGCGCGCCACTTTGGTTGGTTTCGGCTCATCTCGAAAGACCCATGCGCTTAATTGCCGCTTTGTTTTGGAATCGTAACTATAAATCCATGTTTCGTCACCTGTTACTATGCCCCACACCAAATTTGACGCCCCTTCGTTGAATCTAGTAAGCATGGCATTGCACCAAGTGACGCGATCCGTTTTTGGAGCCTCGGTCAAATTATGCGGGATCCACCGAGAGCACAGCTTTTTCACACCCAAATGTTTGTATTTGACTCATGCCTATCCCTAAAGATCTCTAATCTCATGGTATGTCGCATGCCTGTCAGTTTTGATCATACGGCGCATAGCATCGATGATTTTGTTGTTCACGACCGCGTTTGAATTCTGACTTGCTATAAATAGTCATCTTGCATGGTGCTACATCGCCAAAACCAAATTGAAGCCGAGCGAAGCTCCGTTGAGCTGTTAAATTACACTTGAAGTCGTAAAAAATCATACTACGAAAATTTTCTTCAGTCAAATCCATGGTGATGTAGACGCCACAATGTACAAACAAGAGACAGTCAGATGAAACAAACTGTATTCTACAGTCAGAGTTCCATTTTCGAATGTCATAATAACTTTTTAAATATTGTTTATGTAAGTTAAGTCAATTCCGGAAACTTATAGTGCGCCCTATGTATACATAAAAACAAAATATAACTTGGGTCCTGCAGTAAGCCAAATAGGTCGCGGCTCAATGCAAAATTTGCAAAACAAAGCACTGATTTTCAGCCACCACCTTCGAGGGTAACGCGTTGCCGAGCATTAAAAGCAAAAACATGTAGTGTGCATATGTGTTAGTATGGATGTGGGAGTTATGTAGATTATATATTATAAAAAATTTTAGAAGCTTCCACTATGTAAAACGTTTAGGAACCCAAGTTTTGCCTATCAAAAATAAGTTTCCTCAATTTTGTTTTCAAATTAAACTTAGATTTAAGGAGTCTAAGCGAGAGGTGGAATATTATTCCAACACTTTGTAGCTTGATAGCGGAAGCTTCCAGTAAAGGCCACAGTACGATGAATTTGTTCCGCTAACAGAGGTCTCACGGTTTTGGTGGAAAAATTTAAATTTCCATACAAGTACTTCGGTTTTTGGAACTTCATCACGCCAAATAATTTGAAGTTAAAATAAATAATATGAACAGACTGGTCCGAGCGGAGAAGGCGTAAGAGGTTTATCTGGAACGTAGCGATTGGAGGTGAATGGCCTCTGCCTACGCTAATGGGAGACAGGCGGGATGGAATATACAGGGTTATTTGTAAACTAACTAACAACATCGCAGGACTATATTGATAACTCCCACGTAAGTTGTTGTAAGTCAAAACACCATTTTCTTTGCTTTTAACCGTCTTCAAAAAAAGGAGGCGGTTCTCAATTCGGCTGTAAGTTTTTTTATGTATGTTACGCGATAACTCCGGTTTGTGAACCGATTTTGATGATTCTTTTTTATTATACTAAAGAGGGTACCCTAGAAATGGTCCCATTTAAATTTGAAGAAAATATTCCACCTCTAAAGGTGGCAAACTAGGGGGTGAATGACTTTTGAGGTCGATTTTTTTAGTACTCTGTACTGAGATTCTTTCTTCTTCATTCTTCTCAAACAATATGAGGAAATAATAGAAGACTAAAGAAAGAAGATGTATAATAGAAAAAGTAAAAAAAAAACTGTTAATTAATTCATAAATAATATTTGACATACTATTTCCAGGCATTTTCGTTATCGCTCTTCACACTAGAACTTATTTTCTCGACGAACATAGGGCCAAAAAAAAACAAAAGAATACCCAAGCACTTTAGTCATCGAGTCTAAGTACTCGATGACTTTATTTTACCGACTAAAAAAAACTATTAAATTAAGACGCTATTACGAACACTGCCAAGTGTTTTGACTGTATGAGTTTGTCCTTTTGCCTGTTTACACAGTTCATCTAGTAAGTAGATTCAGAAGTTTAGAGAGGTGGACAGTAATGCATTTTTATGCATACTTTGCAGGCCTTGGCGGTGACGTAGTCACACCGTCCATAAATGACAAACTTTCCGTGTTCATTTTTTGAAAGTAGTGCAAACATTTCCGAGTATGTTTGAGAAATAGTACTTTATTTTACACCAAACGATTTTGGATGAATCAACATGACTGTACATACACGTAACAAGTTGGGTGATGGGTCGCGTTAGGTACGCAAGGCAGAGCGCGTCGTTCAAGGCCGTTAGAACAAATAAATGCGTTAAACTCGGCTCGCCTTTCAGTCTAACACGATTACGTTTATCATGCGTTCTGGGACTTTGAAGCAAATGGTATTTAATCAGTTAGTGTCAAGCCAAAAGAGCGTTTTGCACTTTTGGTTTTCATATGTTGAAACATTGTAAGAAAAATATTTCTAGGGTTGGCAGATTTATTAAGCGCATAAATAAATAATAAACAAACAAAGTTTGTTGATCCGTGTTGTTTACAGTGTTGCCAGGCTAATGAGTCAAAAATTACGTTCCTTTTTAAAAAAAAGTTGCATTATGACAAGAAGTTACATTATCTTTTTTTTAATAGTCTTAAGTATTAACGGTGTATATTATATACACGCTTAAATCCTGATTAAAAATTAGACACGCTCAAGAAAATTGTTAAGTTTAATTT
This sequence comes from Hyposmocoma kahamanoa, assembly GCF_003589595.1. Classification (NCBI taxonomy): domain Eukaryota; kingdom Metazoa; phylum Arthropoda; class Insecta; order Lepidoptera; family Cosmopterigidae; genus Hyposmocoma; species Hyposmocoma kahamanoa. Next base: position 21,286,283 of record NW_020653850.1, on the reverse strand, counting down.
TGTTTGCGCCGTGTGTGAGTAACTGCATTGCCTTATTTGGGTGCGTTCGTAAACTATTTAGAATTTATAATAACAAATATACTTGAATTGGAAAAATCTCAACTTTCTCAAAAGTTACGAAAATTGCCTTAAAAACAAAAGTTACTTGTATATTGTTTTTTATATAAAGAAAGGCAAAATCGAGCAGACGAGCCACTTGATAGGAGGTGGTCATCTTCGCCTATGGACATTTGCAACATCAGATGAGCTGCCTATGCGTTGCCAGCCTTTGAGAGCCCTGTAAACCGGCTTTTGAGGAATATTACGCGAGAGGGTCAAGAGTTACTAAAAGTGTAACCATCTGGCAACACTGGTTATTTATGGTATCGGATCACAGTAGTACTATATCTTCCCTACAGAAGAGCAACGCCTTTGAATTTGAAGTTCATGCGATACTGCCACTCGTGTAGGTACTTACGCTGCTGTACGTAGGTGTGTAAGGGTTGTCACATAAAAAAAATTGTGATTATGACAGTTTTCTATTATTAAATTTAACTATATAGTGTATTCGCATTCGGATGAATAATGTATTGAAACAGATGGTAAGTTTAAAACAGGAATAGCAGTGTTTTTTTTAATATACACCCATCCTTCGAAGTGTAAGCCACAAACATACATGATATATCGTTGTTTAATGTTTTTATCTTTCAAGTCAGGTCTTTGACGAAAATCTATCCATAACTGGCACCTGGAAAGAAACATACCCAATAAATAAACACATAGAATATGAGCTGATAATCTCGAAAAAACAAGACCAACATTCACACACACGGTGTATATATTAGTCGATCTTATTTCATTACTAAATAACCAAACTTCGCGATAACAGTTCAAGAGGCCGATGTCGCGCGGGGCGTACCACTTTAACTAGAATTTTAACACTCCACATACAAGCTGGTAACTAGGGCATGCAAAAACAGATTTTGAAAACGAGTTTTTCCCGTTTATTAAGTCTCAGTTAACCGATATTTTTATATTGTCACCCAAATAATTGTTAAAAAGCAACAGAAAACTAAAAAACTTCAACTTTGGGGGTCGATGTTTCTCGCTTCCGTAGGTTTACCCTCGAGACCCTACAAGTGGCCCCTGGGTAGTGCTAAAGAGCGATAACTACTGGTGGTTGGCTTCAGCCGTGCCTAGTCACCACTCTCCCTTTTTTTATATACAGTTCGAGATGTTATTGATCTCATTAGATGTGAATTCTTTAAAAAATAATTTACAAAACACTAACTTTTTTATGATATATAAGTGCACATTTGACCTCCATCTCACCTGATGGAAAGTGACGATGAGGTCGACAAAGGAGCATGCACACCTAAATAATGCCTATTCACTCTCGCCTTGAAAAGGTCTAAGTTATAACGTTCAGGGAATAAGTCTGCAGGCAGGGAATTCCACTCCATAGCCGTTCGCCATATAAGTGTGGAAGCGTAACGCTTCGTGCGAATCTTTGGAATAGTATAGCGGTATAGGGGCCAAGTTTGCCTCTTTTCCAGAAGGTCCTTTTGGTCCCTGGCCAAAGCTGTCACAAACTTTAGTCGTACTTCTTCACCTCTGCTGAGGCCGGACGGCTCGCTGGCTCATACTGCGGAAGAGAAGGCGAATCTTTTTGCCTCACGCTTTGCAGAGAATGCCTGTCTGCGTCATGCCAAAAAGATCTACTCAGAACTCTGCGGAGTCTAAACGTGAATAAAGCTAGCGGGCCAAATAGAATTCCAGCAATCCTGCTGGAATCAGCAGGATTGCTGGAATTCTATTCCAGCGTAAATATGTGCCTAAGTTGTCTCCTGCTCTCAGGTCGTGGGGTAAACGTGCAACCTGTGCCCAAAAAAAGGGAACAATGTTGACTTGTCAATTATAGACCTGTCTCAAACGCTTCTATATTCTGCAAGACAATGAAACGTAATTTTAATAACCATCTCCTCGACAACGTCTTCCTCAGTTATCGCCAGTACGGATTCCGACGAGGGTGATCTTCTTGTTATGATGATTATTTTATTAGAATAATTACATTAATTAGAATAATTTCACAAAAAGTAACAGTAGAGCTCATTGTGAAACAGTTCGTCCTGGAAAGTCCTGCCACCTTGCCTATTTCTTCCGCCAAGCAGTAACGTCAGCACTACTGTGTTCCGTTTTTGAAGGCTAAGGGTGTTGGTCAATTTACAGGCACGTGGGACTTATCAACATATGTCTCAGAGTGACGTACGCAGTAGCAGTGCCCCTCAGATGTTTGCGATTTAAAGCTCTAAGTGCCACTGATACTGTTATGGACAGGCGTGTACCTTACCATCAGGTGCACGACTTGTTCGTCCCGTCACTTGATATTATAAAAAATAATAATATCGTGGTAATAAAACATCATAATACTCATTACAATCAATTTTACAAATAATAATATATTTGTTATATGTTTTAAACTCTACTCTGAATAATCAAATTAAATTTCAGGTACGCGAAGCAAAAGGTCCTGTGGAATTCGAAGGAGAACCTATAGGATATGAAGGTTCCCTGCCAGGATCCGAGCTGCCCGATGACGATCCCCGGACAGAGACCTGCGCTCGGCACCGACCATTGCGTCGAGAGACGTTTAAGAAACGCAAGTTGTTGCAGATGCACAACTTGCACATAGCCACTAATAAAGCAGCTAAACCTTCTGACGTGAGGTAAGTGTACTACTAACACTTTTTATGTTTACTAAAGAGTTTAAAATCGTATGTTCTCAGATAGTTTTGCAGACAGATTTTGCATTACCAGCTGTAAGATTATTGTAATTTATTTAGTTATAACAAAAGTCATTCATCCCCTACTTTGCTACCCTTCGAGGTGAAATATTTTCTTCAAATTTCAATGGGACCAATACTGAGGTACCTTTCCAAAGAAAAAGAATCCTCAAACTCGGTTCACAAATTAATTAGTAGTTATCGCGCAACGTACATACATTCGAATTGAGAACCTCCTTTTTTTTAAATCGGCTAAAAACTATTTCTATCTATAACTAATCCAGTAAAAATAAAATAATATTAGATAACATCACATAGTTTCTCCAATCCCTTAGTAAGTAACTAAAGAACTTTTGTTATGGAAATCGGAAACAAAGACAGTCCCACAAACACCCAGACCCGAGACAATGTAGTAAAGTTAGTTTTTCTACATTTACTTGGCCGGTGATCGTACCGGGGACCCTAGAACTGGCGACACCATGAAAAGCGGTGTGCAACTCTCCATTCGTTCATGGAGGTCGTTAAAAAGCATTAATATTTTATACATAAAGCCGGTTACTTATTATGTAACGTGACAGATACAATAACGAGGTTTTAGTGTATACGCGTAAAACAGTCTAAACTCGCTAGAATGAGTACCTGGTTATCGACGGCTTACTGCGAACCGCTAGCGGCAAGCTTGCGAACCACGTACACTATGATTTTTGGTAACATAATACGGTTACAGCTCGCTTGTAAGTAAGCAGCTTAAAATTGGCGATTGATCGAAAATTTTATCTTAACGTACTATTTGCAACCAGCTTGATACGTTATGCCGACTGATCATTGCTCGTTTTGAACTCATAGGTATTCGTCAAAAAACTACAATCGTGTAGAGCAGCCAGAGAGAGCGGCGAGCGGTATTCGTTGACTGCATAAATGCTCAAATCTTAACGTATTAGATTATGCTGAAATGTACTGGTCGGTCGTCACTTTTAAAAGTGTGACCACAAAAATCGTGGTTTTAGGCGATATAATTCAACGCGAGCCTGGATTTTAGGAGGTGAGGTGTGAAGGGGGTTGCTCCTCGCGTCTCGCATTCTGCGCGCTGTAAATTAGTATAAATAAAACAAGAAAAGGCGGAGAAAATTTGACTTAGTACCGACGTTGATAAGCGTCCGATGGCGACTGACGGGGCAGCGGGCGGTGCAGCGTGTCGTTAAACGGCTGGGAGTTTTAAATTTTTTTTGATAAATATGAATTTAATAACTATAAAGTTGAAAACTAAAATTTAGCTGATTGTCTGTAGTACTTGAAGAGAAATATACCATATAAAAATTATGTACAAAGTTAGATATTTTATTCTTAAATAATTTGTTTCAGATTTAGGAATTAAACTATTTTTCGGGATTGAAATCGCGTATATTTGATTTTTCGCACACACTTTTTTGGTTTGTTTGAAAAAACAAATACACCCATAATACACCTAATAGTTTCATTTCCTATGTGTAACAGTCGAGAAAACCTAACAACTCGATTAGTTTTAGACTATTAGGTCAATGCTGTTATAATTATATTTGTTTTAGGGTCTTATATGTGCAGATAAAGTACATTCTATCGCGTAACAAATGATCACATTCTTTGGACAATATCCTTAGGTGTATTAAATACCTAGCGTCGTGGTGAATGCTCACTGATCCCACGGCGCCGACTCAACCGGCGAGAGGGAAACCCGGGGGGGTTTTAGTGGGGTAGGCCCTCCAGTCTGGAGGGAGAGTCCCCACATAACCCCTGAGTCTCCCTGGGCTCAGGGGTATCCATAAAGATTTCCCCCCCGTCAAAAAAAAAAAAAAAAAGGTGTATTAAATACCTAAACCGTTTCATCTAGCAAAACAGCTTTTCTCGCTTCTCCTCGGGTGACCGCCTTAAGAATAAAAATTGAAAAGTATTGGTTACTTTGGTTGCTATACTTGATGATATGAGTTGAATGGTGGGTGTTGCAGATGCAGCTGCCAGTTCGGCGTGGAGAGCTGCGCCGTGTGCACGGGCCGCGCGGAGCCGACGGAGCCCGCGGCGCCGCTGTGCGCGCTGGCCGCCAAGCAGCGCGTCGCCAGGGTCGACGCCGCCTTCCACCCCGTGCTCAGCGACCACAAGGGTGAGTACACATACACACAATTTCTGATTGATCAAAAACCGTTACACAAGTAAATAAAATTGTGCGATCGGCGCCGAGTTGTCTAGACACCTAGGCGCCAGCACGTCGCGCCGCGCAACGACAAACCTGCGCTAACGCATCGCGCGTTAGTGTAATACTTGGTTATCATATACATGAACTCCCGCGCTGACTCCGTCCACTGCCTCCGTCCACTGCCCCACACCGTTCTTGTTGTTATAGCAACGGCGTCTGCTAATCATCGGGTGTCAATACCGTTCAATTTTTCGGAAAACTTTGAGACGTCATAACTTATTTATTTCTTAGTGTTTGAAAAAAAAAACCGAATACGTATTTTTTATAGTACTAAACGTCATTTCAAATCCGCAGAAAACAATCTTTTATTGCAGTGTCTTAACCTTTTTCTAATCAAGTTTCTGCCCGTCTCAAAATGTCAAAGAGCTCACAGACCCTTACCGAAAAGATAAAAAAAACTAAGTTTAGTTTTTACTGTAGTCTGTGTTTTTGAAGACGGTGTAAAATGACAATTCCTTGCGCAAAAGTGTTGCCCGCTTGCGAGCAGCTAGTGATTGCAGTCGATAAATATTCTATCGATTGAATATCGGTCACGTTTATGGAATAATTAGCCGAACTTGTTTAATTTGAATCACCCACGACCCATTCATTATTCATCCGATATTGAACACAAATTCATTTGAATTGTCAAGTTTTGTAAGTTTATACATACATAAGTCTTGTATTTTTCTAAATTTTCCTCTTCGTATTTTTCATAAACATAGTTCTCATGTTTATGAATAATACGAAGAGGAGACATATTTTAATGCTTTTCATTTTAATTAAATATATAGATAATCAAATCAAATCTGGCTGTTATTGTTAAAATGTATATGAATAAAAATAGATCTCGTTATTAGTAGGACAACATCGAGGATTGTAGAGAACTGTGTGACTATACTGAATGTTCTCGGGGAAAAGAATAAAGTGGTCCTGCACTAGGTTCCAGGCCATTCTAACATCGAGGGAAATGAGGCAGCAGACAAACTGGCAAAGACTGGTGCTAGGGAAACCTTTATTGGACCCGAACCCTTTATAGGGATAGCATACAGCCTGGCAAAGCTTAGTCTGCTGAACGAGAGCAAACACGTCTCCCGAGAGAGTGTAGATTCTGCCACGAGGCGGATGAAACTGCTCATCTTCTCACCCAATGTTAACCCCTGATGGGCGTACGAAGCTCCATACTGGGAAGGCACATGCCACAACCAGAGGACATTAAATCTGTCGGAGCCAGGAAAGTCCTTCAGTTCTTCAATGCTGTCGGCCTTGGCTCCGAACTGTAATTAGTGGTGATCACAATAGATCAACTGATGGTCGCAGTGATGAGGCGCTACATATGCCCCGAATGAAGCCACCCTAATAATAATATACTTCATTTCAATCCATTTTGAACAAAAAGTAAAACAAACAGGTCACTGACCCGACCATAGACGGTTTTGTGATGGCCAATTGTAACGCCAACTACACATCGATTAAATAATTGAATGAATCGATTTGTTCAATTCAGTCATACTAGCGGTTTTCCTTACATAAGCAATATAAGCATATTTAAAATTTCAATTCAAATCCTCCGTCAAATCAGATACTCGTTCGATTGCGATCGAAATGTTCGATGTAATAATCGATTACTAAACGTTAATTGATTGTACCGACTGTATTTTTCGAATAGAAGTATAGATTAATAATAACCTCACTTTTTGATCACCATTTTTCAAATACGATTTTACGATGCTATGCAAATGAATATTGTTGGAAAAAGTGATGATATATCAAGCCGAAATATTCGTGAAAGTGTTAGTTATTCGATTTGTTGAGTGATTGCTTTAGAATTTCAACCAATCAAGTTTGTTTACTTTTTGTTCAAAATTGATTGGAACAGACTATAATAATAGTAGGTCAATTGTCGAAATAAGAATCAAAAAAGCAATAACGCAATTATTATCATTAGAAGGTCATAACTTTCGTAATTTAGTCATTTTTGCAAAATTTTACTTTCACAATCGATCGACAACAACTACATATCTATTAAAAATTTTTATGAAAACTGGCAACCATACGAATGTCATTTTACTCTGTCTTAAAAAAAGACAGACTATATTATATTGTTTGCGATTAAACTTTACTTGTAGTTTGTTCCAATCCATTGTAAACAAAAAGTGAACATACCTGTTTGGTTAAAATTCTGAAGCAATCACTCAATAAATCGAATAAGGATGAATGATGATATCTGATCACTTTTTCCAACAATATTCATTTGAATAGCATCATAAAATCGTATTTGAAGAATGGTAGTCCAAAAGAGAGGTTATTTTCCATCTGTACTTTTATGATTTGTCTATGGTTCATTCAATTAAAGTTTTTGTAATTGACTAGTAAATCGAAAATTTCAATCGCAATCATACAAGTATCTAAGTGTAAGGATTTAAGGGAGGATTTAAAATTACGATTTCGGAAATTTTAAATATATGCTTTTATAGGTTATGTATTTTCATGTAAGGAAAACTGTAAAACTGTTAGTATGACTCAATTGAACAAATCGATTCATTCAATTAATTATTATTAATCGATTTATAGTTGGCATTACAATAATTGGCCATCACTGAACCGTCAATGGTCGGGTCAGTGACTTGTTTGTTTAAAATGGATTGAAATTAAATATGAATAGTTAGTGTGACGGTTGCCGTTTCATTATGTTCGGTAAGCTTAACACGGACTCCCGGCGTTCATTACACGGACCCCTTAAGGGTCCATGGACTACAGGTTAAGAAACCCTGTTCTATGATAACGAAAATTTTGTATTCTAGACCTTCGAGAATAATAATGTAAGGTGGCTAGAATTATGTCTTGGAGTGAATATTTATTTACAAATATTTATGTTTGTTTCTTTGTCCCATATACGTGCCATAATTCATCCAATTGCGATAAAAGTATTAGACCCCACTGCTAGGCTCATGTCTTCTCTAAGGAAAATGTTAAGGTCATAATACACGTTTTCCAAGGGTTGTAAACCTTCTTAGACATGCAGGTTTCGTCACGATGTTTTCCTTCGTCAAAAAGCTCTTGGTAAATTTCAAATGAAAATTCGCACATAAATCTGTAAAATTCTAGTGCAACTCTGTTTTCGAACCTATAGCCCTCTGTTCTAGGGTAGTAGGTCAAACCATTAGTAAATACTGTATTTCAGCAGTGGTTATTTTTGCCAAAGCATGCACGTATTTTTCTTAAACTTACGCCTGAGTGGAGATCCGTGCCCATCAGTAGGACGTACAAAATCTGTCTATATCTGCCTCAACAACACTTTTAGACCACGCAATTGACACGCAATTGCTTCTGCCACAATCTCAACTACAGATACACAGCTCAAGTCCCCACTCGATGTTGGTGAGGATATTCGACGAGCTCCCGCCCATTATTATGAACGAAGAAAGATATTCACTCTTTGTTAATAAATTAAAAATGTATCTAATTAATAAATGCTACTACAATTTAAGTGAATACTTAATTGTATTATAACGTCATGCCATTGAAATTTAATTAAATTCAAACTTTCACGACATACATCTTATTATATATTATTTATTTTATAGTGAACAATTTTAGTTACTAATAAAATTTAAACCTCGGTCTACCTCTGCTCTTATTGTTATCCCTAATACATGTGTAACTTTATTTTAATTTTAAGACATGTACAGGGTCAAGAGTACGTCAAGCTTGACACTTAAGACTTAAATCCCAACTCTATGCCGCTTACGATAAGAACGGTACATAGTGTCAAACTTGATGTGCTCTTGACTGTACCGTATTAATGCAATAAATATATTGAGTATTAAAATGGGCTGCTGATGACGAAATCGTTGACACAGTGATAGAGAGAATAAGTGTTGTGGACGCACTTGCAGACATCTCCCCGTTGGTGCACATCGCGGCACTGTCGTCCCGCGGCTGGTTCCGCTCGCGGTGCTCGAAGGCGTGGCGCGGAGCCGCGGCCTCGCGGCAGACGCCCGCGTCCCCCGCCGCCCTCTCTTCGCCCACGCCGGCGCGCGCGCCCGCCCCCGCCCCCGCCACCGCCACCATCACCAGCGGACACACGCCCAAGCCGCATCGACGCCATCCCACGCGTAAGCCATTCATTTTTTTATGGTACTAAGCGACGACGGGACGAACAAGTCGACCCTGGTGATCCATAACAGCAGCAGTGCTGCTCAGAGCTTTACATCACTATTTTCATATCGTACTATTTGTATTGGTGTATATCATTTTTGCATAATGTATACATATATAAAATAACGACAATTGCATATTTTGCTATGCTATTGGAATGTTTGCTGGTACTTGTAGCTCAGGTTTTCCGTTTTTAAGTACCAGCAGTTGTATGTTCTTTGATACTTTGTTACTGTACACTACAATGTCGTATTTTATTATGGCAAATGAATTATAATTATTATTATCTGAGGGGGCACTGCCACCGCGCCCGTCATCCTGAGACATAAGTTGTAAAGTCCCATGTGTCTATAATTTAATCACCATACTTACCCTTCCAAACCGGAAAGCAGTAATACTCATATTACTGCTTGACAGAAGAAATAGGTCAGGTGGCAGTAGTTCCCTGGACGAACTCTTTCACAAGCTGTGTACTGCTACTAAAGTTAATTCGATAAATGGGTCGCGTTCTGCTTAGACCAGGGGGTTTCCAAAGTTTTTTTTTCATAAGATAATATTATGATAGTGATCAATGAGGTTATGACAATGATGGCGAAAGCATTATGTGATTCGCCAATGGCGAAATATGCTCCTAACATTTTATTAGTTGACGCAAAACTGATAGAATAAAAATACAATCCTGCGTACTGCTCGAAACGTTGCAAATTTATTTCTTTACGAAGATCTGTTAAAAGTACACAAAATATGGCCGTCATGCTTTGGGGCTGGAGAAATTGTGTTAATTTGTGTGCGCGACGAATTAAATCTCGCTCATGCTCACGCGCGTATAGATAGCTCCTAGTGACGTCATTATTAGACTTGTCCTCGCACCTGATGTAAAGCGCGGAAGTCTACGGCTGGCTGTTACGAATGGCTGCGCTACAGACACTTTCAATGCATAAAAATGAATTGTTATCATTTCAGGATTGAAAAGAGGCAGACCACCCTTATCACGCAAGATACGAGAACGAGAGAGAGAGCGGGACGACGATTCGTCAACGACACACGAAAGGTAAATTTTTTTTAAAACTCAAATAGCTTTGGTTGATTCCATATAATAGTGAAAATGTTGAATCAAAAAGGTATGGAGAAAAATTGTAATAGTAAAATTGAGGATAAACACCGATTACTATACGGTGTGAAAACATGATTTCTAAAAATTGGCATGATGGAAAAAGAACACAAATTTACCTCGAAATTTTACAAGAAAATCCTCTTCAATAGGTACTTTACTTTTTCAATTATTTTTTTTTGTATCAACTGAACTAAATAGGACACGTAAAGTATACGATATACATTTTTCAAATGGTTTTAATTTCGTTTATCGTCGGTGCTGCTCGACCCAATTAACATTAACCGTATTAGTACAGAAAGAATTTGGATTTGAGCTGAGGTAAGTCAGTAATTTAAAATATGCAGTGGTCATTATTTGGGTCAATTTTAATGATAATAATTGTAAATATAAATAAATAGACAACATCACATACGTAGACCCGATTCCAAAGTAAGTAACTATAGCACTTGTGTTATGGAAACCGAAAACAACGAAGGTACCACAAACAAGACGATATAGTAAAGTTTCTGCATTGACCCGGCCGGAAATCGAACTTGGGACCTTAGAGATGGCGACATCATGAAAGCCAATGTGCAAGTCACTCTATCACGGAGGTGGTAAAAAAAATGTGTAAAAGATCATCGCGTAAAATGTAACTAAAGTCAAAATAATAATAATACTATGTCTTTACTCCTCTGTTGTTACCACCTCAGTTAATAAGTAAAAATTTGCACAATGTTAATTACGACAGGTTTTCAGAGAAAGAATTCGTCGATATGGCATTTAAATAATGTTTATTGTTTGCGGTGTGACAGACGCGGTCCGGGCCGACCAAGTACGGAGTCCCGGCTTACGCGGCGGCAGTCGTACGACATCGATAACATCGTAATTCCGCAGTCAGTTGCAGCCAACACACGTCCGCAGATACTCACCTACAAGGAGATCGTCACGCCCAAGTACGTACTATCAAAATACAGTATTGGAGCTGCGAGCTGTTGTGCGCTTGCAAGCAGCTATAGTCCATCTGTTTAGGTACTTAAATAAATGTAAACAATCTTGAGATGTCTATTTAATGAAATATACATTTATAAAATATATTTTCCCTTACCTTCAAATACAAAATACAAATACTTAGCTTCATATGAAATTGCATGCCTATTTTTATACCTATTGATTTGTAAAGCATGTGTTTCAATAAAAAGATGTATCAAGATTGTTTACATTTAGTTAAGTACCTAAACAAATGGACTATAGTGAATTGCGCTATATTAATTTTTTTTATAATATCAATTGACGGAACGAACAAGTCGCGCGCCTGATGGTAAGCTTTAAATCGCAAAGTTCTGAAGGGCACTGCCACTGCGCCCGTCACCCTGAGACACAACTTGATAAGTCCCATATGCAATGTGTGGTGGCAGAAACAATTAAGGTGGTACTACCTGGAACGAACTCTTTCACAAGGACCTCTATTAGTGCTAAAATATTCATTCATTCATTTATTCAGTAGACTATCGACTGAATGTTACTTATGCTTATGCAATAGCCGAACTTGCGAATTTTAATCATATTCTGCACATTATTCGTCAGATTACGGGGTATAGATTCATTTTAATGTAAATTTTTCCAAGTTCATACATACACTACAAAACTATGTCTATTAAAAATACAAAGAGACATGTTTTAAATGAAATATTTTATTAAATGTTAACATGTTTCACCCTCGTGATATTCAATTATTTCTTGTGAAATTACTTCACTAGTTTTGTTATAATTATTAATACAAAGATCGAACACTTAAAATACCTTCGACCCGGCCGGATTCGAACTGACGTCTTCTAGCCGTGTCGGACACTATGCCAACTAAGCCACGGAACGAACCAGCGGACCTCACGAATTTCAAGTGCTTGTTTGTCGGATCTTTGTACTTGGTTTTCAACGATAGCCATTTATGAGAAATCTATGAAAGTATTTCATCATACTTTTCATAGAAGACGTCGGTTCAAATCTGGCCGAATTGAAGGAATTTTTTCTAAGTGCTAATTAAATTTACCTACTCTTAGTTAAATGTATGAATAATGATTTCTATATTAGTAGGTTTCATAATCTATTGTGTAAACCGTCAACAACAAATGCAACTGACAATTATAATATTTATGAAAACTGGTAAACCTGTAAATGTCATTTTACTCCCTCTTCAAAAAAGACCTGTAAATTGGGTAACCTGTAAGGTGAGAGCCTGTTTTCTTCTGTGTTTTATATAACAACCCTACACTAAAACAGGGTACAGTTATAACAATAATAACGCACACACCCAACCTAGCCCCGCACTAGGGAAACCCTGGGTCGTGGGTGCCATGGACAACCACAAATTACACCCAAAGTCACGAGAGAATTAAATGTAGGCCATACAAATATTTCTTCGGTCCGGGAATCGAACCTGGGACCTCTGCGTGGCAATCCGGCTTGGTAACCGTTCGGCCACAGAGGCAGTCAAAAATAGCCTTAAGTACGTAATTTTACTAAAAGAAAGAATATATTACAGGAAACATATAAAGGTGTTGTATTGAAATTGTTGATGGTTTTTGCAGATGGCGAGTAATGGATTTACCAGATTCGCCGCTCAACAATGGCGTCACGCATCGGATATCTACTGACAGTGAGGTAACAATGTAACATATTTATGCACGGGCGTAACAATCTGACCGTAGTTACCGCGATCTGTATGACAACCAAGCATGCCACACTTTTTGTACCTCCAATGCCGTCACAAGCGCTACTTGTGGTGGGAAACCTCCTGCGGCAATAAAGCGATTGATTAATATTTAATTTGTAGTCGCTGACCTCGCAGATTCTTCTAGCTCGTATTGGTACTTACAGCATATTGTATAGTTTCTATTTTGGAAACTTATTTATGTATGTGAATATCATGTTTTGTGTATATCAGCTGTTTGACCTGTGCAATCATGACCTGGATATTTATATATTCACTTGTAATGTTCATGCGCTAAAGCGTAACATCACGGACATTCTATTCAATTTTATTGAATAATTTGCCATTAGCACAGGTATTGAGTTGTTACATTTATATAAATGCATGTTGTTAAGAAATACTGTTCATTGTTCGTTCGTTTAATGCTCGCGTTTGTTTCTTTTCCTGTTTTTATTGAATGTAAGAAGCTGTCGGTTTTCCAAGAACAAATAAATAACAACAACAACAACGCACACACTCAACATAGCCCCGCACTAGGGAAACCCTGTGTCGCGGGTGCCATGGACACACACATAGACAACCACAGATTACACCCAAACTCAGGAGAGAAATAAATGTAGGTCATACAAATATTTCTCCCGGCCCGGGAATCGAACCTGGGACCTCTGCGTGGCAGTCCGGCATGGTAACCGTTCGGCCACGGAGGCAGTTAAATAAATTTGTCCAATGACTGGTTGTCCTTGAAATAGTGACATGTGACGATGTTTTTGTCCGTCCAGGAGGAGGACGTGTCCGACGCGGCGGTGGCGGCGCGGCACTCGCGCGCCGAAAGCCATGAGCGTAGCCGCTTCGTGCGCGCCAAGCGGCCGCGCCGCAACCACCACGAACTGCAGCCACAACCGCCGCAGCTGCAGCTGCCGCAACCGCCGCAATTGCCGTACCCGCAACAGCCGCTCGGCCCGCCGCCTCCGCCGCCGATTATTCCACACCAAGAGGTACGTTGCTACCATAACTCTATCTAGAATGCAGTAGTCCTGATCGTGTTCTTCTTTACAAATACACATCGAGTGTATAACCAGAAATAGAAACGAAATAAAGGCCATCCACCCCTGGTAACTCATCAGTGATAGATACATCGCTTATAAATATGAACTCTCGTTTGTACTGAAATATAGACAGGCCAACTACTGACCCGTATGTACGTCTCCGTGTATTCCAAAAATATCCTATATTTGTTATAATAAAGATAATATCCCTAACTATGCGGGGCTGTTCCATTCGATGGTGTGAGGAAAAACAGCTACACAAACGGAATCAAATTTCATCAGTAATGAAATCTGTAATTTTGCAATTTTCGTCCATTATAGGAAAGCTCAAGTGAAACTGGTCAATTTGAAGTGAAACTGGTCGATTTGAAGTGAAACAATTGACGACACGAGCGCAGTTGCCACAGTAAAGATATGGCAGAATAGTTTTCAAACCAATTAAATGACATTTCGTCTCTATTTCTGGTTATATACGCGATGCAATTTCAAATCTTTATTATTGGATTTCGTGCTGCGGTCATAACACCTAGTTAATAACAAAATGACAGACCCCATATCTTTCTACGCTAGTTTTGATTATAGTGACCCTCCCTACCGGCCCTTAGGGTATACGAGGAGCCTGACAAGTTCAGGTTCTGACTGCAGATCAGCCAGTGTACAGGTTTGTCACAGACTTCTGTCACTTGACTTCATGGTATAAAGAACAGAGGTGCCTTGGGTCTCTGCGGGACATTATTAATGAACTTATCTGGGCGCGTGCGCCGGATCCCGCTAACACCTCCGAGTAACGTTAACACCTTTCCTGCTTGCAGACTGTGAGACCGTACACCCCGCGGCAGTTTCCGCTAAGGGAAGATACATACCTCTCGATGCTTCAGGCGATGCCGGACGGGCACCGGCTGGGCAGCCCCGACCCGCCCGACGAGGACGACCGCTCCAGCACGCTGTCCCCGCTGTCGCCGACGCCCTTCGACGGCGACGACCCTGATGACGCCGAGTGGGATCCCAGTGCTGAGAAGGCCGAGCGCCGCAAGAGCGCCTTCAGATAAACCTTCAACTGAACTTGCATTGTAAGTTATGTATTCACTATCGAGTTTCGATACGCGGAACTGCAACGTCTTGGACGTACACGACTAAATTTCAAAAGATCTCCGAGTTCTCGACGGTCTTGCTGGTTATGTACTACGTGTCAGTTACACCAAGGACCAATAACTCTAGAGGACTGCTAATTGCGATACAAGATAGCATAGTCGGGTATTTAGTGCCTATAGGTACACCAGGTTTACCTGTCAGTATTCGAAATGCCATTTTCCAGAAATAACGTTTGCTTGAATTTTCTTAACCTCGAAAGTAATTTTGAGAGGAAAATGTTTGTTCTTTTAAACCTAACTTAACCTATCCTAACCGAACCTAATCGTGTCGTTGCGATAAACATTCAATTTCAATTATAATTCAGTTTTCGGTGTAATGAAAAACAGAACAAACGTTATTACGGAAAAAAAATTTAAGTTTCTGATAGATTACCGTACTCCAGATGTCGCGACGATTATATTAAAGAGGATTTATAGTCTATCTTTTTTGAAGACGGAGTAAAATGACAGTGCGTTATGCAAGTGGTTGCCCGCTTGCGAGCAGCTAGTGATTGCAGTCGATAAATATTCTATCGACTATCGAGTGAACATTGGTTACGCTTATGAAATAAATACGCGACATTGTTTCATTTGATTCATCATCATCGGCCAACTGCTGGGCACAGGTTCATTTGAATTGTTGATTTTTGAAAATTCATTCATACATACACTAAATTTAGAAGTATGTGTATTAAAAATATAAAGAGGAGACATTTTCAAGTTTTTCATTTTAATTTAACTCAATTTTAATTTTTATACCAAATCCGCCTGTCTTAAAATGTCTAAGACTAAAAATTGATTTTGACACTAATGAACAACTGTCAAAATAAGAATAAAGAATACAATAACACAATTAATAATCATTAGAACGTCTTAACATTCACAATTTAGTAATTTTTGGCAAAGTGTTATCTACTTTCTATCTATCGATAAAATCGTCGACAACTACTACATGACTATTTAAAATTTTACTAAAACTGGCAATCTTGTAAATGTCGTATACCCATCATTAAAAAAGACAAACTATAATTTATATCCACGTGCATTTACATAATATAAACTACTTCCAGGAATTATGACATTTTTCAGATATACGATTTATTGGTCCATGGTTACACAAATACAAACTGCCTAGGGTTCTCACTAACTCTTGCCCATTGACCATTGTTATATAAAAGTATAACATCAAAATCTATACTAAACTATTTCTAACTACAAAATATCGCTTAAGGCTTTCGGTCCCCCTAGCTTGATTTTAGGCTGTCATTAAACTGTGGCAGTTAATTTATGTATGGAATGAATTTCTTAATGTTGTAAAAACTGCGATTATATAGTCACTATAAATAAAAGCATCTCAATTCAACGTGATGTGATCATTCATATTGGCTGAGACTGAACTCAATTTCGTTGTATCTGTGTAAATATTATTATATTTAGTTACATTAACTGAAATATCAACTAAGTTAGCGCTTTTCATTTTTAGTTATGTTTTAAACCATTTTTTATATTGTATAATATGCTTAATAACAAATGCAAGTAACAAAAATTATTTGCGGATTTCTTATAAAACAATGAAAAACTCAAGAATACTGTCAGCGTACTATTAATCAATACATTTTATGTTTCGATTACACATTTTTGACACAAATTTAAAGTACTAATAAGTAAGTGTAAGGTAAAATCTACATATATAATGGTTTGTTGCAATTGTAAATACGACAGACATATTTTAAAGCATTTATGAGAATTTCAATAATCCTATATTCACAAGACGCACGGATAACAACAGCTAACTTGTAGGCCTTTTAAATTGTCTTTCCGGTTCAGTGTTGCCATTTTAAACTACTCAATTATCTATCAAAGTTTTTTAACTACAAATACTTTGCCAAACTTTTGACTAATTATTTGCCAAACTTTTGACTTGACTGGTTTTGGAGCCGGAAAGACGGCGCTACTACATAGTTAGGTAGGTGTGAAAGTGTATAAGTAGGTTTTATTGTAACTTTAGACAATACTGGTTTGTAATGTCATTACTTTATTTAGTTAATGTACAAGCAACAAAAGCTAGTTTTATACTAATAAGATTTATAATTTTATTATCAACAGTAAGTAAGTGTTGAGCGCTGTTTGCCCGTGTATAGTTGTAGTTTATTTTGTAAAGCTATTGTTTAATTAATGTCCAAACTCCTGAAAGCTTTATTGTTTGTAAGATCCGATTACAATAAGATGTAAGATAAGTTTCGCTTCACAATAATGTTTATTGTTAAGGAACTGAGCACCCGCTATTGTACAACTCGCATACATTTTTACACTCTTTTTTACATTCCTTTGAATCATTTAGAAAGCATAACACCATAACATCTAATTTAGAAAGAGAGCAATAATCATGTGTGATGATGAGCGGATTACTATAAACAATTTCCTGGGAATTGTAATGTACAAACATGTTTTGAATTTGCATACTACTTTTGAAGTCCTTAGGTAAAGCAGTAGAACTTGTTATAATTTACAGAAATCGTGAGTTTTGTCTATTGTTGCAAAAATATTAATGCCTCATTACCTAACCTTGTACTGCGAAACAGCTCCGTGGCATTGCAGCTATTTCTACTAATTATTTGTTGGAGTTTGATTAATTAATTTAATTAAGTAATTCATAAAAAAATAATTTAACTGCCTCAGTGACCGAGCGGTTACCATACCGGACTGCCACGCAGAGGTCCCCGGGTTCGATCGGGCCGGGAGAAATATTTGTACGGCCTACATTTATTTCTCTCGTGAGTTTGGGTGTAATTTGTGGTTGTCTACGTGTGTGTCCATGGCACCCGCGACACAGGGTTTCTCTAGTGCGGGGCTATGTTGAGTGTGTGCGTTATTATTATTGATGATGAGTGGAAACATCCAGAAAAGACCAATCTAATTGTCTGTGAAAGTTTAATAGAAACAGCCGGAAAGATAATCTAATTATCTATCAAATTTTAAAAGATGATCTAATTATTTGTGAAAATTTAACAGATAATTAATTAATAAACACAGCTGGAACGACAATCTAAACTAATAATCTGTCAAAGTTTAAACAGACAATTAGGAGAAACAACCAGAAAGATAATCAAATTATATATGAAAGAAATCTGATTTTAAAGGCAAACACTGAGCCGGAAAAACAATACCAATTGCAACAGGCTGTTTTTCGGTTTATGCGGTTAGCCTGCAGGAAGTTTCTACAAGTCGAAATTACTTCGTTAGAAACTAAAAAATATACGACTTTGTCACAAAGTTGCTCATGTTTGTACATTCTATACACATATTGACTCTTTCAGCACGAATGGGCGTAACTTAAGAATTGTATCGGAAAAATGTTACATAGATCGATTCTGAATTTAATTTTAGTATACTGTGGCGTAAATAATTCGTTATCGTGAAAATTGTAACCTACGCCTATTAGTGTTTTAACCGGCGATAATTTAGTGTTGGGGTAGAATCTGACATTGTCTTTTGTGTAACTTAAAATTTAATTTGATTTAAGCATGTCGATGTTTTATTTTGCTGTGGCAATATCATCGTGTGTCTTATTCCAGCGTGACTATGGTCGAGTTTTTGAAATTTAGCCAGAAAGAAAGTCGCTATTCGGTTAATCGGTAGTCGGTTTTAGTCGCAAAAAATTTCGCGACGAGAACCGACTAATTCAGGATTTTTTTTGGGTGCAATCAGATCTAAGCTAGGAGCTGTGGTTCTCGAAATTTAAAAATGCTGCCGCCGGAATAAGCTTTTTTCAACGTGGACAGTAAAACACCTTAATAACTTCAAAACGGCGTAACGACTAAATGTAGTTTTTTACGACTAAATCACGACTTTTTTTTATTGTAATCAGATCTAAACTAGGTGTTGTGGTTCTCGAGATTGAGAAATGGTGGACAGTAAAACACCCTTATAACTTTTGAACGGTGGACCGACTAAATCTAGTTTTTTGCCACTAGAACAGACTAAATAGTGGCTTTTTTTCTGGCTAGTCAAATTTTAAAAACTGCCCATGGTCACGCTGGAATAAGGCACACAATGTCATCGACAAGTAGGTGTAAGATTGCCCTAAGCCGCGTAGCGACGTGTACATATAGGAGTAACAATGGGGCACCGAATAGTAACTAATAGACTGGCTACAAATAAATAAAAGGAATCTCTATAAGAGTGTTTCAGGTTACGTGCCTCGTTCCAACGTCTTTCTACAGTAAACTCCCCTTTTGTTTCTGCATGAAAATCTTTTAAAGCGCTTTAGTGTATGTATGACCAGTGTTATAACTGTAAAATTTTAATCTTCGTAATTTGTCTTATAAATCTTAGATTCCTTAGCATGTAATAATGAAATGTGATACCTGAAGATTGCATGTCGCGTGAACGGGTGTTGAATGAACGTGTGTACAGCTCACCATAGCCAGCTAAGGATATTTTGTTTCAATTTCAATTCAATGTTTCAGTTTTGAAATATCAAGTTTGGAACACATTAAAATTGTAAGTTGAAAATTTTCGTTTTTTAATTTAGGCTTTTACATTTGCTTGTGTCATAAATACTGTAATATGTAATGAAGAATGAAGTTGTATTTGAACGTTTCTATATAATATAGTGTGAGAAGCCAAAGTCTTCTTGTTGTTTGTAGCATAAGATTAGGTTTAAGTTTTCTAAGTGACAACTTGAGTCAGGTAAAATGCGCTTGAGAAATACATGTCCTGTAAAGTATAAAAAGAATAAAAAGTTTAAATTGAAGAGTTATTTTTTGTTTGATTTCTTAACCTAAAATTCTCCTCGCCTGGCATTTGAGCCAAATCGTAAATTCAGTCTTTAGATTTCAAAGATAAGCAAATTATACCTGGAATCGTGAAAATGATGTATATTTATTGGTAGGGTCGATTCCCCTGAAAAGAAAGAATACGAGCCTCTAATGCTGGAGCCTCTGCCGGACTGCCACGCAGAGGTCCCAGGTTCGATTCCCGGGCCGGGAGAAATAGTTGTATGGCCTACAATTATTTCTCTCGTGAGTTTGGGTGTAATTTGTGGTTGTCTATATGTGTGTCCATGGCACCCGCGACACAGGGTTTCCCTAGTGCGGGGCTATGTTGAGTGTGTGCGTTATTTATATAAAAAAAAAAAAAAAATGGAGATGAAAAAATTAAACAATAGTAAAAGCGTTAATATATATAATTCGTATAACATTCATACAGACAATAATAGTAGCGTCTGTGACTAGCACATCTACAATTATAAATATCCTAGAATCCGTTCATGTTGTATTACATCAACTAAATGCTGCAAAAACAAAGTTTCTATCAAATTCAATTGATATTTATGAAAATATACGTGCAACAAAGTAATGCACAGTCGGCATCGTCAGTAGCTCAAGTTTCCCGTCACTTACGGCATAGTTATAATCACGTTATAATGGTTCTCTAAAGTCTAACAAATCCAACTCACGCGCAGGATCATATATTTTAAAAACCACCCCCCACCTGAAAAAGCCGATCATTGTTACTATTTTATTCTTTTTTTCATAATATAGAATTTTTTTGCTGTTATAATAATAATATAATGTTTCACCTACATATATTTATACTAATGTTTATTCAAAGATAGTTTCTCGGCGGATGCCTTTTTTTCCGCCTTCCTAATATTTACAAATTTCATTATTATGTTATTAATTATTATCAATGATCGCTTACCATAAAAAGCCAAGAAAAATTTTTATAACAAAGGAAATGAAACTATTTTACCGGATCTAAATCGCGTATATTATGATTTTTGTACAACAACAAACAACGCACACACTCAACATAGCCCCGCACTAGGGAAACCCTGTGTAGCAGGTGCCATGGATACACACATACATAGACAACCACAAATTACACCTAAACTCACGAGAAAAATAAATGTAGGCCATACAACTATTTCTCCCGGCCCGGGAATCGAACCTGGGACCTATGCGTGGAAGTCCGGCATGGTAACCGTTCGGCCACGGAGGCAGTTAAGGTACCGAAAAATAATTTCATTTCCTATGTATAACAATCGCGAAAACCTAAGAACTCAAAATATATACCAACAAGTCTTTGTTTAGACTGGAAATGTTCAAAAATATATATTAATTTTTACGTGGAGTTCACATGACCACGTCTACATAGATGCCGACTACAGATTCTGATGTTAACTGTACATACCCAAAACTTGAACTAAATTACCAAAATTAGCAGCCTTGGTATAATAAAGCCATATGTGATCATACGATAAGTGCATTTATCACGTGAAAGTATTATTTTAATTACTTATTTTGATTATTACTCATATTGATTATTTTCTTTGTTTACTTGTTTGTGTCTATATTTATTTATTGTATGTAACATGTAGTACTATATACATATATTTGAATTGTGGTATTCCAATTTATGACGGGCCATGGCAAAATAAAAGCATTGCCCTCAGATGCTAAGTCAAGGGCCCTTTTCACAAGCTTTTTTATTTTATCTTTATTTTTTTTTGTTTGAAATTTATGTATTTGGCATGCCAAATAAAGATGATTTTATTTTTATTTATAAAAATATTGCGAACTACACGAAACAAATTATGTATAATATATGTGAAATTTTATAACTCTCGTACTTTAGCATATAAAATTTATCAACTAATTTAGATCATACAATCTTTAAACCTCAAAAGTTGCAATTTCGCAGATGTGGCGTTATTACACCAAGGTCGCCAATTACGTGTCACAAATCTTTAAAATAAAATTGAAAAACCATTTCGACACTTGAACATTAAAATAGGAGTAAAGATATTTATCTTCAAAGTTTCCACACAAATACTGTAACGCTGTTCCTATACTTAATAAATACAATAATGGTTAAGTACAAACATACATACAAAAATCTAAATCTTATCCAATACATGATTGTATGTATATTAAAATTGTATAACGACACAACCTATTTTTACTAAAAATATTATCTGTCAGAAAAAATCACTTTTAAACAATCAACTGGCGTACAAACAACATTACTCGTTTTCTTTACCTGCACAGTATTCATGCACGGCACGCCCGTTATTCTTGTTACTTTTGACCTGGCTATAAAATGCATCTTCAATTTTGTACTTTAATTGAACATAGCTAAACTTGCAACAGAGAACCCACGAGCGAGACAATATTTTTTTTCGTGCTGTGCCACTCGAAGCTATAAATCGTAAAGACCCAACAAGGGGCACAGCCACTGCGCCCATCAGAGAGACGGGTTATATTTTGAAGTAACATTGGGCGTTTAGCCTTTCCCCATTGTAGTTTTCTGGGTCTGGATTGAAGTGCTAACCCAAAAGGAAAGTCGCGCTGAAAAATTATATTACAATGCTAATTACATAACAGTGAGTCATTGGCGGGAGGAATTAACGCACGAACATCAGAGTATCTCTATGGCATGAAGTTAATATTTGACATTAGCAATTTCTAACATACAAAAATTATTACACCAAACGAGATATGCAAATCAAACTTAGCGCTAACGAAAATATTAAAGAAATAAAGTGGTCAGCCATTCTGACGTCAGGTTGGCTTGACCACTTTACGTTTTTCATGGTTCTAGCAGTATATAATTTACTTTTTTTTATATATAACTATTTACTATCTAATTTCTACCTAAACATACTTCACTTTCACTATTTTAGGAAGCTTGTATTATTTAAAAAATGATAATAAAACGCCATTATAAAAGTTATCTTCTAAAAAAGACAGTTTATCTTCTCCATGTCATTGTTAATAATACTTATTCAGGCGCTTAGAACATGCCAAGAATGGTTTCTGGATTATCTTTGCAAGCAATATTTTATAACAATTATTATATTAATTACTAGTTGAATTCACTATTACAAATGTAAACTCCATTTGTAGGTATTAAGGAATGCGAACGAATTACAATCAGTTAACTAATAATTATAATTGTTTAGTTGTCATTTACTATCAAATAAGAAAAAATAGAAGCACCGCTAATATTTTAACCAATCAGGAGGCAGTAGAGCGTTTGACTAGTGACATATTTGACATTTTAATCACCAAAGGACGATGTTCTTTTTTCGGCATATTCTAAGCGCCTGCAATAGTATTATTGGCACGGAGAAGATAAATTGTCTTTTAGAAGACAACTTTTGTAAAGGCGTTTTATTATTTTTTTTAATAATAGAAGCTTCCTAATGTAGGGAAAAAGAAGTATGTTTAGGTAGTAAATAGTTATATAAAAAAAAGTAAATTATATACTGCTAGAACCATGAAAAACGTAAAGTGGTCAGCCAACCTATAGCGCTAAGGTAGAAAATATGTCAATAAAGGTACTAAATAGTAGGAAAATAGGTAATAAATAATGAGCAAAGTTCATTTGTACATCTCGTTTGGTCCAGCCATCCTGACGGACACAAACTATTAGGTTTTTTTTGTGAAAACTTTTAGGCCAAGCGTGTAAGATATTCGTAACAATGAATAATAGTGATTTTTTGACGCTGATTGACTCGGTGTCTTCTAAGGATATTTTCATTGTATCGGAAGAAAAAAATCGGGACAGTAAAAGTTGGCCAAATTTTTTTTTTTTCATACTTTAAAAGCCGAAATACTTATTCGGGCAAAAATCATTTAAATAGTGTTTCAAATTTAATTTAATGAAACTAAAATATCATCGAGTATATAATCAGATACTCGATGTGAAATATGGAACGCTGAACGCTTATAGCGTTTATGTAAAAAGTTTTATGGCACTCAAAAGTTTTTGCACAGACTTCGCTGAGACAGGCTCTTCGATCTAAATTTAAAAACAAAATTTCACATTTGACTCTGATTTGTTATTAAGAGTTTATGGTTAGCCTGTAAAATGGCCACCACGTTAACAAAATAGCACGTCAATAGATTGTTTCATAATATATGTGTAACCAACCCCCTTAAATGTGTTTATGAATTCCGACACAACACAGTGCAGGAGTTAAAAGACGCCATTCATTATCATTTAAACAACATTCACTACACATTTTTGTCTAAAGCCACTACATGTGTTCTGAAACGTTTCTGTAAATAGCAAGATGGAGGTCATATTGAACATTTGTTTCAACAAATTTTAATTAAAAATTAGTTCCAGTAAGTAGAAAAAATTGTTTTTTTATTAAATTTGTCCAATTTCGGCTGTCCCGATAAATTTATCCGAAACAATTAAATGATCCTAACAAGAAACTGAAGCGACCATCTTTAAAAGAAATTAGAAAATATTATTCATTTCATGGACAACTCGCTCACTCACCCAACAAATTGACTGTGCCAAAATAGTTTTCACAAAAAAAAGACTTAATAGTTTCTAAGACAGTTTCCTTGTCCTATGGTTTAGGATTTCCCATGCTGCGCAGTTTAAAAAAAACACAGTGTATATACCTCCTTATATCAATTATTTTCCTATATACTAAATCTATGATTATTTTCGTGAAATGATATACATAACATGGCACTACTTTATTATATACGCGAAACGCGATAATTCTTGTTATATAGAAAATGTATAATACATATTGCTTATTTTCTATTAATAGAGAACTTATAAAATCACATTTTACGAATACTGCAAAACAAAATTCTAAAATTACATGAACGTTATCTTACGTCAGAGCTACACAGCCTTTAATATTATTACGATAAATGCTTTAGGAATGTTTCTTTATAGCTACCGTTATTTTTAACTATTAGTAATATTAGCAGAGATAAGAATAGGCACCCTATATTTATCCAAAATTGAAGGGAGAAAATACACGTAAAGAAGATAATACTCCCTTTGATACTTCTACAGACTTCTATTCTATTCTAGATTTCGATGTGTAAAAAGCAATAAGTTCACTAGTGTATTTAGATGAAAAGTTTTGTAAGAGTATGTAAACATACATATAATTAATTTGTTTTGCGTTTTATGTTTAATTTGGGGACTTCAGAGAGAACTCTTATCCACTCTATGTGATCTCACAGTGACTTGACCTTTTTATACACCCCTATTCTGATCATTCAATTAATTAATATCATTGTTTACAAAAACTTACGTTTTGCATTTCACGTTCAGAGGGCTGTTTTGAAGGTGTAGTACATGTATGTGTTAACTTAAATTTTGATAGCATTTAATACGAAAAACTTTTACTATGAAGTTCTCTGAAATCGAGAAAACAGATAATATTTTTATCCAACCATTCCAATGGATCGAAATTGTGAATATTTAGTAAGAGACAACTGATATTATTTCCATGATTTAAAAGAAGTGATCATGGGTAAAGTTGAGTGCATTAACTACGGGCAACGCCGTCCTTCAAGTACAAGGTATTTTAGTTAACGCCCTGTACCAGTTAAAGTTAAACTTTTGCTAGATGTATTGTTATATTTCCCTACTAAAAATTCCAGGTTCTTTATACAAGTTACATAATCAAATGTAACTGCGCTGTTACACGCTATTTATAAGTTTAAATAAATATGTTGAAAGATTGGCAGTTTTCCGCATTTTATTTATCATACATAATCTATGCACAAAAACCTTTAAGTAATAGGGCCTATTCCTTTCATACGTATGTAAGGGGGCTATAAATAAATTTTTTGTAGCTATTTATCACCAACTATGAGTATCGCAAGTTAAAACGAGTTATAAGGTTGAGAATATCCATGGTTTGGTGGTAAATGAGTTAAATACACAGAACAAAATTATTTTTTTTTTTCACCTAATATAAACACTTATTAATAATAATAAACTCGGTGTTATCGTTGGGTTTCTACAAACAATTGGCAAATTTAAATTATTTTTTTAACTTAGAAGCCATTCTAAATTATGGTCAGATAAATGGCTTTATCACCAAACCCTTGGTATCATCCCGTACAAATAGGGTGTGATATTATTAGTAGTATACATAGTGATGTCGAAAGGGTGATAATGTCATTTTAGGTATCTAAACGTCGAAAATGAAAGTACTTTTTCGAATCTAAACCGCGTATATGTTTCTTCAAACAAACCAAGTTTCGGCCCGTTTCTAGGTCACAGCTGACGGAAATAATGAATTCATCAATCAGTTATGTCTAATGTTAATTTAGCACCCTATTTTGCTACAAAAGTAACTGCTAATAGTTACAAAAGGTAATAATTTAAATGAATTATTTTCAATTTACTAAAATTATTCCAATTTACGCTATATGACGTTTTGCAAAATGTCTTATTTTAACAATATGTATTTATTATGATTATGGAATGATTTAGATTCAAAAAAATAGTTTAATTACCAATGTGTAACAATCGCGAAAACCTATGTTGGACAGTGACATTACAGACTAAAGTCACTTCTAGAGGTAGGCCTCACTGACCAAACTACTTATTCCTTCTTATTTAGTTGATATTCCTAGAAATTTCCTGAATCCGTCGTGCATTGCATTCGCGGCAATAAAGGTGCTCGTCCAGCGGGTAACAGCCGCGGCCCTCTTCGCGGGAACAGAGTGACGCGCCGCAATCCTCACACGCATAACACGCTATGTGGAAGCTCTTATCCAATGCTACTATACGTACTGTTTCCTCTGCACCGCCTTCGGGTACAATTGGCTCGCGACAACGGGCACAACGTGGCGCGTACCTGCGAACAAAAACTGATATTTGGCGGATTTTACACGCACACATGTACACGTATCGGATGCGTAAGCAAGCATTCAGTCGAAAACGCGGAAATATATAAAAAAAAGATAAGCCAATTCTTATCAATAAAAGCAGACAGCAGAAGAAATGTGATAATAATTTTAAATCTCCAAGCCGAAAGCAGTGAATATGTTATATGCCTTGGCAAGTCAAATATGCAATTAAAGAATTAAAATATCCCTTAGAGTCCGTTAAGCCTCACCTTTTATGAAAATCTTCAATACAATGAATACGATTCACTGCGTCCACTGTAAATGGTATTCCATCAAGGCTCTTCTGACACACTACACAGGTGAAGCACTTAGGGTGATATGGTTTGCCAGTTGCTCGTAGTATACGGTCCAAAATGGGGTCACCACACACACAGCATTTTTCTAGTGTGTCAAGGTAGTCTCGTTCACACAATGCTCTCCCCTGCACTGCGTAGAATGGTCGACCCTGAAAATGTGTGACGTTTGTTATACAACAGATGTCAGCATGTGATATAGTTACAATGCTGTTCATGTGAGTACATACAAAGTGTTACTTATTAAATTTCTATATGTAACAATTTAATAATCTTGATTGCATTTAATGCAATTACATACAAAGATTTAATAAAATTTAAAGCAAAATGGTGCAAGTCTACTTATGAAGAATTATTTGTAATTCAATCAGGTACTTTTTTGATACTGCATAATGTGTCTTATGCTAATGGGTTCTGGATAGCAAAATTTTGGAGGCCTATACGGAGGTAGCTACCTATTGTGTTAGAGTAACTGCTCGAATTTGTGTGCAGGCTTTCACATTGCATGAGTCCCTGTGAGGGGAACATTAGATACTTTTCTGCTGCATTGTGTATAAGGATTTATGTGCAAGAGTAGAGCCAGGCCAGCTCGAAATAAAGACCTTAACGTGAGCACTTGTGGGAAGAGGTAAGGCGAAATAATAGAAAGAAAAATCAACTATTGAAAACTTGCAAAAAGGGAGAGTGGGACAATATACCCCAGACAACTGTAAAAAAAACTGATACAGTGAATGAGTAAGGGGATGGTGTGTGTTAATAAAATCAGAGGTAGCAATACCCCCGATTATGTGCAGCAAAACCTTGCAATAACAATTTAAATTTGAAAAAATAGCAGTATTTTTATTAAGACCAACTATTAAAATAATAAAAACTGAATTTTAACTCTTTCGTAATACAAAACATGGCTTTTAAAACATTTTGACAGATGCCCTAATTTTTTTGCTCACCATTGTAATTTCTATGACTTCCACAATAATGATCAAACTAACCAAGTAAGCAGTAATAAAAGCCTATCACATTATTATTAAAGAAAATGTGTATTTCCTATACAAATCCTGGCTTACATTGAGACTAAAGGCACCATCAAAGTATAATACGCTAAACAAAAACATGTGTAAGTCCCACCTGTAGGTTGATTCCACATTGTTGACAACAGAAGCACTTGATGTGATAGATCCTCTCCATAGCCGTGCACCCAGTGGTTTCTCCCATGATTTTCTCTCCACAACGATAGCAATTACCACAATACAGCTGATCATCTGGTTCTGGAGTGGGCTCCGGTACTGGGCCTACGTACCCGCCATAAAGGGACGTACCGGAAAGCTGGCTGCAAGGACGGGGGTTTATAGGTTCGTACAACGATTCGTAAGTGGAGGACGTCTGAGAACCACCATATGTGGAGAAGTCTTGAGCGTTAACAGAGGCAGAAGACGGCGGATACGCTGAACCCGGTCGCCTTAACTCGCTGTAGTTGGATTGCGCTCCTAAATCACTAATCCGTGATACTTCGGACCGCGCGTCCCGCTCATAAATACCTTCCGCCACTTGTCTTTGGATCGGAATATTGGAATAAACGTGGTTTGTACCTCCTGGAGGCAGTAAATTACTGTACAACAGCACATCACCGCTTCGAGCCCGTGCTGTGTTCCTCACAATACAACTTTTTACTGGCACTAAATTGGAGTATGTAGAGCTTGCCCTGCTGCCAGATTCCAGCCTAGATGAGTAGGAAGGTTCACAAACTGATTTCACCATGCAGCTCTGAGGCACTTGCGGTAATGGAGCTTTGTTTTTCTTAGGCGGAATCGAGGGTTTCATCTTGGCTGCATTTATATCATCTTGCAATTTCGAGTCTAACTCGTTAGCGTAGATACGCAAATCAGCTAACTGCTTGTCGAGAGTACTCATGGTTGCAATTTCTAATCCACCAATAATAAGTTTTTATACAAGTTTATTTGTTAATTCCTAAAATTGTAACTCGGTAAATTGATAACGCCTCGTTTGATGCAGTCATTTGACATGACATGACAGCTCGGTGCTCAGTTCACTTCACTTTTTATTTTTATGGCTCCATCAATATGAGAACTGATGATTTTGCCAATGTCACAGTTGAAAGAAAAAAAAACGAAACAAAAAAAAAATTTTCGCTAAGCTCTAATAGGACATTAACCGGTGTTGGTAAGTTGGACTACGGGAGTACTCAGTTGAGAATGTAAAACAAAACAACAAAACAATATTTATAAATATATGTTATTTAAGTGGATAATATTACATAGAGTAACAATATGGGGGGAGAACACTAAAGTTAAGAGGTTGTTTATGTTAATGGGGCGGGGGAATTTTGGAGAAAGTAAGTTATAAAGTGGAACAGCAATATTAGGACAATTGAAAAAAATGTGTTCCAAGGTACCGTCTTCTAGGCCGCACTCGCACAGAGAGTGATCTCGAACTCTGATTTTACGCAAAAATACAGGTGTGCAAACAT
Source organism: Hyposmocoma kahamanoa (assembly GCF_003589595.1). NCBI lineage: Eukaryota > Metazoa > Arthropoda > Insecta > Lepidoptera > Cosmopterigidae > Hyposmocoma > Hyposmocoma kahamanoa. Next base: position 21,256,704 of record NW_020653850.1, on the reverse strand, counting down.
GGCCTAAGCGCAAACGAATAATAGTGGAAGTGATGTTTTTAGGCAAATCGCGACGTTTAAAAAACCAGGGTTTAGTGGGTAGATTTGGTTGGAGGTTACCATAGTGTCTACCAACAGTTTGTTGTGATTCCTGCCAAAGGACCGACCAGGAGGCTAGCATTTGGGGTTTGGTCATGGCGAGCAGATCTCTGGGAAAGCACTTACAGTATTTGCATACGCCAATTCTTGTCGCATCCTTTGCAAAGGCGTCTACTGCTTCGTTGCCACTAATCCCACTGTGACCGGGAATCCAGGCCAGAGTTACCTCAATTCCCGCACAATGACATCGGTACAGAGCTTCCTTAATTTGGAGGGTGATGGAGAAATTGTCTTTGGAATGAAACGGTAGCTTAATAATGTCTTGGAGGCAACTTAGTGAGTCTGAGAAAACCAAGGTGCTCAGTTTTCGGCCCATTACTGTGTTGTACATTGACGGCTCCCTCGGCCCATAGCTTAGAGGATGGAAGCCCATAGTGCTCAATTCCTGGAATGCGTTTCGTTACTTAATTGGCAAATATTATAGACAGATATTATATGGATATAGCGAGGTGGAGGAACTTGAAGATGTAATGCACAATGTCTATATTACTAAAATTTAAAAAGTATAAAATAAATATTTATGAGGCACAGAAAAACCAGGTTATGCCTAAAAATTATAAAACCTATAAAATTCGTTTTGCTACAGACACAGTACATTCGTATACAAAAAACTCTGCAAACATTTTTTTCCTTGTCCCTTCATGCATCACTATTACATACATTACCTATTAACTATATTTACGGATAACGAAAGTACGTTACCCAATGAATAAATCGACATCAAAACTTTTTAAAAATAAAACTAGAAATATCAAAATTTTTATCATTTAATGCTCCCATACATTTAATAATAACATTCCTAGAGAGGCGTTCTTAATGTAAGAGGTAAAAATAAGTTAACAGATGACAAAACTGTTGCAAATAAAGTAATAAAACTATCTTTTAATTGAATAGAAATCTAATAATATAGTCAATTATTTGATCAAGTGTGAGTTGTCCATAAAAATGAATAAAATTAATCAATTTTTTTTAGTGCATTTCGAATAAGTTCATGTAAGGATCATTTCATTGCATGGGACGAAAAATATAGGGACAGCGAAGGTGGATCAAATTTAATTAAAAGTTTTTTTCATAACAATAACATTTTATTAATTTTGATCAACTTCTGCTGTCCCAAATCCTTTCGTCCAATACAATAAAATATTTTTTATAAGAATCTGAGGGTCGTATTCCAGAACTCTACTCAATACTCAAGTCAGGACTTGAGTATTGCAGTGAGCACTGAAAATCATACTCAAGTCCCTGCCATTAGGGTCGTATTTCCAGTGCTTACGTTTCCATTGCAATCCTGACTTGAGCATTGAGTAGAGTTCTAGAATACGACCCTGAGTCTATCAGCATTAAAAAAAACTAGTCCATTTTATTCATTTTGAATAAAAATATTTTATTAAATTGACCAACTTCTGCTGTCCCCATTTTTTCTCATACAATAAAATTATTTTATTATTACAATAAATAATAATAAAAATCGCACACACTCATAGCACCGCACTAGGGAAACTTTTTGTCGCGGGTGCCATGGACACTCACATAGAATACCTCAAATTATTATTATTATTATCAATTAATACACTAGCAGCTCTGCGAGCTGATGCGTGTATATCACTGCACTTGTATATTATTCGTTTCCAAAATGTTTATCAAGTCTAGCTTTGAAAGTGTTCACTGTCTGTGCACTAATAACAGTTTCTGGGAGCGAATTCCACAAGTTCACAACGCGAAATGGTAAGAAGTGTTTTCTAGGGTTGCTAGCACACGGAGGCATGTTTAACTTTAGAGAGTGGCCTCTCAATTGATGATTATGATTCAATATGTACATATCTTGCATATTGCGCACATTGTAGTACCCATTGAGTATTTTGTAAGTCTCTATGAGATCTCCTCGGTTCCTTCGCTGCTCCAAAGTAGTTAACTTTAGTTCATGGAGGCGCTCTTCGTAAGATAAGTTTTTTAAAGACTGACCATTTTCGTTGCTCTCCTTTGTACTTTCTCCAACATAAGAATGTCCTTTTTGAAATAAGGACACCAAATTTGAAAAGCATATTCCAATAATGGACGTATATATGTTTTGTATATTTGGATAAATAACTCCTTAGTAATATTGTAAAATGCTTTTCTTATCATGTACATCATAGAATTAGCTCTTCTGGTTATGGTTATGATGTGTACGTCCCATTTAAGGTTACTGGTTATTGTAACACCAAGATCTTTTTGTGCATTAACAGCCTGAAGAGTTATGTTATCCACAGTATAACCAAGTTTCGGATTACTATTTCCCATATGCAATACTGTACACTTTGTAGCATTCAATGAAAGAAGCCAGAGTTTTGTCCATTGTACAATGCGGTCCAAATCCTGTTGTATGGTATTGTGAGCTATTAGAGGGTTTCCTATAAGCTTGGTATCATCTGCATATATTGACAGGTCTGACTGAATGACATTCTTTAAGTCTGTGATGAAGATAACAAACAGAATTGGCCCAAGGACCGATCCTTGTGGGACGCCACTGTGAACGTCAAAATCATCTGACAGAGTATCACCTACTCTTACTTTAAACTTTCTGTCACTTAGGAAGTTCTCAATCCACTTTAGGAGCTGTCCACGGATTCCAAGGTGACTGAGTTTCGCAATTAGCCTTTTAATAGGGACTTGGTCAAATGCCTTCTCAAAGTCTAGATATATCACATCAGTAGGGTGGCGCTTATCCCAGTTGTGTGTCCATTTGTCAAGGCACGTGAGAAGATTCGTAACTGTAGATCTCTTTGGTACGAAGCCATGCTGTTCATCTACGATAATGTTCTCCACATTGATAAAAATTCTTAGCTCAGCTGCCACAATCTTCTCCATAACTTTACAAACAATGCTCGTCAAACTTATGGGACGGTAATTAACAGCAACATACTTGTCACCTTTTTTATATATGGGAGTAACATGTGCCTTTTTCCATTGTTGTGGTAATCGTCCATTAGTAAATGATAAATTCATAATGTGCGCTAACTGCTGGCTTAAAACATTGCTACATTTTTTTAATAATATTGCCGGCAAGGCATCTGGTCCCATAGCAGTAGAGTCATTGAAAGTTTTTCCCAAATTATTCCCAAACTCACAAAAGAATAAAATTTATAACTCGGGACGTCTACGTGGCAGCAGTTCGGCCAAGGAGGCAGTTAAAGTAAGTTAAAGGAAATGATCCTTATATGAAACTGAGTCGATCCGTACTAAATAAAAATTATAAATTTTATGTTCACACGCCAGCACATCAAGCTACACAGTGACGTATCTTGTTCCGTTGCAATAGAGGCGATTTTCAAACAAAAATATGTAGTCTAATGTGCCGTTGTCCGTACATACAACTCACACTTGACCAAATACTTTACAATGTCATTATATTTTTATTCAATTAAGGACACTTTTTTTATAAATTTATTTGTATCAGTTTTGTCATCTGTTAATTAACTTATATATACCTCTTACAGTAGCAATATTAAAGCCTCTATGTCATTATTAAATATATGGGAGCGTTCAATGTTACAATTTTGGATATTTATAGTTTTATTTAAAAAAGATATTGATGTCGATATACTCATTAGGTAACGTACTTTTGATATTAGTCCAAAGCTTTTTGATATATCTTACATTTATGGAATAATCGCCTGGGCACAGCCAACGATTGCACCCTGTATACATTATGCACCATCCATCGCCATGATCACCACTACAAATACGAATTGTATGGCTGAATTTCCAAAAACTAAGCGCTTGTCATGCTGATCACATGATTGCGAATTTATTGAAAGATTCAGTTTTATCGCTAATGACCGCTTATTGTCGGTCGGCTACTGGTGTTGAATAAATAGTAGTTTACTGCTAATTAAATTCCTATGTTCCACATGACTAATTTCAGGTTTCTTACCTCGGTATGATTTTCTATTCTTTCCCGGATATTTCGGAACGATTACACCAGATTACACGCTCCATGGTCACGGGCGACGCGGGCGAGTTGACTGACAGCTTCAAAAATTATCTTCATTCCGATTATTCTCGATTATTTGCGGGCATTACCATTGTCACTCGCATTTCCTACAAAAAACACTCAATGTGTCTACACGTGAAACAAAAATGGTTCGACTTCACTGTTTTTATTTTTGTTACGTATAATTATAGGTAATGATAATCTTCATCGCGTATAGTTGTTTTTCAAACAAAACCAACGTTTCGGGACCTTTACAGATCGCATTTGATTCTGAGATGGTGCGTGGTTATGTCTAATATTAATGCAAACTATCCTATTTTATTATAGTGTTTTTAACGTAATAAACGTGAAATATGTATAATATTAATAGTATATAGCATAATATTTTATAGTAAAAAAATCTGATTATTGAAGTCAGTTATTTGAGTTTGCTATAAATTCAACAATTATTGAGATATATTTCCACAGAAAAATGGTTAGATTGACTTTTATTTCCTGATCCCGAATATGTATGTAGGTCAATTTTGATAAAAATGTTAGTTGTGTCCTTTTTCGTTCCAAGAGCAACACGGGTCTCAGGAACTAGGAAATCCTCTTCAGGGGCTTGAAATAGGTCTTGATAGACGCACGCTTTCGATCTTGTCTGTTACACCTCTCACAAACGGTAAAAAGATGCGCCTTCATTCGAACGTCATATTTATTTATTATTGTTGTTGTAAGGTGCTTTGTGCACCAGATTCCACACACTGGATAATTTAAATACCTGTTCACGAGGAAAAGTTTTACACTATATGATTTCCTTCTAGTATCTATGCTATAGGCCGTGCCTATAGGCCTCAGAACCGTCCTCGCATGGAGCACACGTATCCCGCAACCTTCAATGGTTTAGTCTTAGACTTTAGATTAATAATAGTTTTTTTTTATGAACATACGTACCATTTAAATTGAAGAAAATATTGTTTTGGAAGTAGTTTTCTATATGGTTTTTCAAACTTTATAGTAAATGATGACTCTTCTGTAAGCAATGATCTTATTTAGTAAGTATGTAAGTACTTGTAAATACTATTAGGTATTATGTAGTAATAATAAGTAGCGAGTGGCGGTCACACAACGGTATTTTTTTCATTAATAAATCATAAACATCAGCTTGTTACCTTTTATTTTTACGAGCAATTACTTTAGTTACTTTTATAGTTCTAATTTATAGCGCATTCTAACAAATCTTAATTGATTTGCCACTCTTTGCTTTGCAGCCAACGAGAGTTTCCCAGAGAAAATGGATTTTTTATTAAGAAGTATTACAATAGTCGCCGTTTTTCTTTCTTTTAACGTAGGTATACCACCATCACAGTTCTTATGTTATTTATTTAAATACCGATACTTACATGAGTTAATTAATACTCTGTTTGGTTTCAGATATTGTTTTATGTTCTGGCAGAAATAGATTTTGACGATAGTAAGAATGTACAGTCTATTTACTTAAAAATGTTATTTACGCATGTCCCAGATTTTTTGTTTTATAATTATAGCGCCTCTCACAATAACAATCTTAATTATAGTTATTTTTGTACTTTATTTGTAATATATTTGAAACACTAACATTATTAACTAAATTGTTGCAGATTATACAACAGAACCAGGTGAAGAGGAGGTAGATTACGATTTCTTTTGGGATTGACTTGTTCAATAAATCGTATATAATTTAGTGGTATAAGAACACAATGGTATTTAAAACAAAATTACTTTTTCAGTGGCATATGGATTTCATGCCGGTGAGTTGTTGTTCATAAGTTTGGAATCACAGACGTAAATGTAACTTCATTCACTGAAATACTGTGTATTATAAAATGAATTTATTTTTGTTTTTGTTCTACAGACTGGTTATCTCCCAGATGGTGTCTACAGAGAAATAGCCTGGTATGGTATACTGCAAATTAAACCCATACACCACAGCTCTAAGTATAAAGTAGCTGCACAATTAATCTGGCAACATACTCTTGGACGGCCACATGTGATTATGGAAAGTCCACCACAGGTAGATATAAATTATTTCATATTTCAGGAACGTAGTAACTACACACACCAAAATATTTTTTATTTCTTTCAGTCTACTCAATCACCAGGGAAAATCGGCCGTCAGGTATTAGCTGATAATGCAGCCAAATGGTCGAGAGAGCAACGTGCGGCACAGGAAGTTCTTATGGAAAACATAAAAAGTGGCGGTAACGGCCTTACTGTACGAACGGTGGTCAGTGGCAAAACCAAAACTGCTTATATCATACATAACGGTATAGCATATAATGCTTGTAGTACATATTTCATAATTGTAGTATAAACTGTCATTTAGAATATGTTTCTTTTCTAATCCCCAGGTAACTACTATAAATGTCCTAAAGGCTCTGAGCCTGACATAGATACGTACAGAGTACAAGCGAACATGCATGATCGTAAATGTACGTATGGGAAATCATCTTATCAGCTCCCGATCGACCCTTGTATTGAAGCTGAAACTGCTCCTATAGAATATTCCTTTCATGAGGGTTGGATGTTCTGCCTTGGAAATGGTGACAGGGAAAACAATTATTTTCAAAATGGCACTCTCGATTGTGGTAACAAAACTAAGGTATAACGCAGAAGATTTGTACGCAACTGATTAAAATAAAACCGTCGTCTGCATTTGCTTTAATTTGTTTCAGATAACTGTAGATGAAGTTTTGGATCAATGTGCTATTGACAATAACATTGTAATCCTGTTTGAATATTTTGGAGATGAACCTAGAAAAGATTTGATGCACAATGCAACAATCTGTACAACTTGGGATCCCTGTCGTGTATCGTATTTATACCGCCTAGAGGTAAAAATAATTCACTAGTAGGAAGCCAAAACTAATTCCTTGAGTTTAATTAAATTCATCATGTAATCCAAGAATTCATTCTTAATGTTTTAAATAGACTTTGCAACCGTACTGGATTAGAATAACAATGATTGTTACATTTATAGGTGTTATTCCAACAATAAGTAATATTAAAACATTTGTGTAAATAGCAATTTTATATTATGAACAACTTTGTATTCGTATTTTACAGCCACCACCAGTAGAAATGACTCCTGCTTTTCCCACTTCTACTCAGAACCCTTGCGAAACAACTGTCTGTCCAGAGTGTCTTGAAGATTCTGAAGATTTGGGAGTACCAATTGAAAGTAAATCTCATTCATTATGTTTAATTATAAGATAACAGAATTCACAAGCAATATATATTGCATTATAATAAGCGATGCATATTACGCACTAAATCATACTATTACTATTAATAAGAAGATATTGTATTGCGTGTCTTACTGGTTTATTTTTTTACAGTTCTCTCAGATGACGAACAAGATATACCAGTACCAAGTTTTGAAGGGTATGATGTAGGTGACAATAATCCATCAAACGGTATTGAGAGTGATACAGTCGCTCATGATGGTGACGATTTACCTAAAACGGGTGAAAGTAGTGACGGTACCAAAGAGGGTGAGGATGCCGATGATGAAGCTCTTCGAAGTCGTGGTCGTTCCCGTGAACGAACCCGTGCTCACTCCGGCCGTGGTACCCGTAAAAAGATTTAAGCGTTTATCGGAAATCGTTGACAACATTAGAAATAATAAATACTTCATTACTAATAACAATATACACAACAACCAAAGGCGGATTTTCTTTTTTGTTTAAAATAAAAAAAAAACACATTAAATTTGCATTTAATTTGACTTTGCAATTCAAAGTTTTTATTCAAGTGACGGGACGAACAAGTCGTGCGCCTGGTGTTAAGCGACGCGCCTGTCCGTAACAGTTGCAGTGCCACTCAGAGTTTTAAATCGCAAAGACCTGAGAGGCACTGCCACTGCGTCAGTTACCCTGGTACATAAGTCCCATGTGCCTGTAAATTCACCAGCACCTTTACTCGTCAAAACCGGAACGCAGTACTGCTTATTGGTTCACTGTTAGTACTGCCCTGGATGAACTCATTCACAAGGAGCTCTGCTGCTACTCGAACTCAATATTAATATCATCTTCAAAATTTTTCAACTTTATTACTAAAACGCTGTTATCTCTTCTTTTCCTTTTATTATTTTTATGTTAATGAGTTTTAATAGTTATTTAATGCACCTATGTCATATATTAATTCTAGATCGAGTCTGAGACTAGGAGATCGGAATATTGTAACACAGGGTATCCTAGTAGGTTCCGCTCTCTCGCAATGGTCAAACATGTTGTCATTTCAGCTTTTGAATAGGTCCATTATAAGATTAATACCATTGTGATTGGAAATAAATGATAATTATTATTATCACATTCTTGTAATGTGTAAATAGATCCCTGTCGAGTAAACTTCCGCATCGAATTATTTCAGTTTAATTTGATCCAGCTTCTCCCATTGCACAATGTTGAAAAACTAATTTAATAATTAATGAAGATCTTTATTAAAATATACGTAAATACTCAAAAAATAAAAATTGACGTGAGGAAAATTCTATGAGACAACAAATTCAAATTTCTCTACTTAATATTGAATGACATCCATTACCATACCACAGGCCAGTAAAAGATTGAATCATGTTATACTGACATTATTAAAATTCGAAAACACTTTTTCGTGCAACTGTCCATGCGTAGGTATGTGTTATAAACATATAATTACATTCGCATTGTTTATCATTAAAAATGTAGCTGTTGTAATAATAATAAAATACTTGTCTTATATTTATACAAATTGTTTATTTATATCTCATAGTTCCTACCTTAATCTTTCTAATCTCGTCTCCAAATTTCATTTTTATAAGTTTCCACGTTTTAAAGATAAGACAGTTACTTTCACATCTTTTTTCGTTTAGAACATAATATAACACGGGAGACGCTAGAAATTATTTCTCAGACAAAACTTTGTACGTACCATTTTTTGATGGGCGGGAGGGTACTATTATACCACAGTTTTACAATATTATAATACTGTGGTACTAAGACTATTACTACATATAAGCTTACAGGTGTATTCAAATCGAATTGTGTCACCATGGTTTTTTGATAGTTTTATGTTGGGCCTTAAAACTAAGACAATAAAATTCAGATACTTATTTTTGAACGTAAAAATGTTGATTATATTTGTATACTAATATTCTATTAATTATAATATAATTTGATATGAAAACATGTTCGGAAGAGCACGCAAATTGGTTGTTAACATCCCTAGTAAGTTTGTGGTTTCTGGTACTCGCCGGCCGCGGCCGCGAACGTCTTGCTTCGCTCGGCTCGTGCTGTTTTTTCATATACTAAGCTAATCTAACCCACAGACTTATAAGTCTGTGATCTAACCTACGGAATGGAGGGCGCAACCAAGCAACCATGATTTATTGAGAGATCAATATTAAAAGATATGTGATTAAAAATGTCCGCAATCGTTAAAAGAAAAGACCAATAATAAAAAAAGAGGATCATTTTTTTTTAACACCAAATATTAATTTAGTATGGTTAAACCTATAGACCATAGTGTTTACCTTATTAATTTGTAATTTGCCCGTAGATCAACTAATATAGACGGAACAATTAATATAACAACAACTAAACAATTAAAATAACAGTTATTTTTTTATCACTTGTTGTCTAAAAAACAAAAAATATGTCGTAGTCGTGTTACGTGCCGTTCATTTAAAAAAGTGCCCATCTTCAATAGATCAATTGTATCTTTGAAGATCAAATAATATTATCCCATGAAACATTGAATGATTTTTTCTAACATTGATATTTACTCCTTGATTTTTTCTACCATTAACCATAGTGTCACCAAATGCGCGACAAATAACTAAGTTACAGGGTCGTATTCCAGAACTCTACTCAATGCTCAAGTCAGGATTTGAGCAGACTTGAGTATGATTTCAAGCACTGGAAATACGACCCTAATGGCAAGGACTTGAGTATGATTTCGAGTGCTTTAAACCATACTCAAATCCGGACTTGAGCATTGAGTACAGTTCTAGAATACGACCCTTAATTTTGTAAGGCAAAGAAAAATTTTTTTTTTCTGTTTTTTTAATGTTGAATCTCATTAAAATAAATAAACTTAAGTCGTTTATTTATTTTAATGAGATTCATCTAATTTTATAATTTGTTTTACGTTTCACATTCTGTTTAGATTCACAGCAAACGTAATAGATGGTTACATTTGAGTTTCTTAATTGTTTATTATATTTTAAGCGATGTATTTGTAATACATAATGAAAACTCGAGATGTGGGGAATATGACGCTCTCCCCAAATTTGGGGATTTTAACCGTGATTTTTGGGGATTTCGAATTGGCATTGGCAACCCTGGAGATACATCTTGCTTGATGTCGTTGATGTCAAAAATAGCGGGTTTTGTTTTTGTAGTTACAGTTTTTCACAAATTAATTTTTAATTTTAAGTATTATTACGTTTTAAGTTTCTTAATCCTTTCTTGCTTGTTTAAACTGATGGCTCTATAGCCAATGCTCAACAAATAAATAAATAAAAAATAAATCTTGCTTGATGTCAACATGCACAAATAAGAAAGATATGGTCCTACTTGTGAGTTTATTTTTTTTAAGTTGTGAGTATAGTGTTCTGTGGATATCTTACATAGTAGGTGTCAATGTCAATTGTCACGCACGTGGTTGTCAGGTTGTCAGGTTTTCACAAATAATCTGTGGTTGTCATCGAAAAAGTGAGTTGATGAATTGAGCGTGGTAAAAACTGGGAATTTCTGTAAAAAAAATATGAAAGATGGTAGTAACCAAATATTTACAGGATATACTTGATGTGTCGGCAAAAACTCCCACCTTAAACTTGCCTGCTCTCAAAGAAAATGAGCTGGCAATAGAATTTTCTATAGATGATGTAAGTTTCTTGATTTTCTGGTAATTTAATGAATAACAAAAGTATAAAATGTTGTTTAATATATATGATTAACGAATATTTAGGTTAACGATAGTGTTTATGAAGGACAAAAACCTTTGTTGCCCTTCGCTAGGAGTGGAGAGTATCACGTTGGAATTAAAGAATGGAGGCGATTGACGGCGATTGACGAAGGCTGCAAACCCGTTTACGAAGTCACCTTCGATGTTACGGTAACTGAATACTGTTTAAAATATTCCACAGTGATGTAAGTGTCCTTTATATTCCTAAGACCCCGTAAACTACAATAGGAAAGGCGCTAAACGCCCAATGTACTAAGTACAGTTATATGATTCAGGTCAAGCAAATATAAGTTTTGTATGAAAAACTTAACGGAGATTTTTTAACCTTTTTCTCTTCATACACTATATATGTATATATTTAGCGCTATATATAGTGCTAAATTTGAATACAATATGTTCATGATTTTTTAATCATAGAAATATTGTTGTTTGAGTCTGACTCACTTCATATATTTGGAAGGACTTTAGAAAACGTGACTTCAGAGGGGGTGGGGAGGGGGAGGATGTTTATAGTGTTGGAGATATTAGTTTTTGAAAATTCGAAAATAAATCTAAAACTATACATATATTTTCGCACCAAGTGCACGTCATGTAATTTCTTGAAAGGTGAATAGTTTCAAAGAAAAAAAAATTATTACTTTTTTTTTTATATGGAGAAATAAACATTTTATTTTTTGTCTCCAAATGTAGGAAAATGTAATGTGTGTGGTTTATTTACAATATAGGTCCAATCATTCTCTATCAAGAAAAAAGTAATCCATCTGCAGGTACTTGCAGCTTTACGAGTAAAAAGGTGTCAAAGTTTTAGACTTGTTATTTATTTTTTAACACAATGTACTAGTTTCTACTTAACTTTGTGTTATTGTTATAACACTCTCTAAATTACAGTTAAATTAATTTTTCTTTAGTTGAAGCTCATGTATTTTGTTAAAAAAGTACATAAAAGAGTTAGCAATTTTATCGCACCTTTACTTACAAAGCCGCAAGTATATGCAGATGGATTGTTTTTTCTACATAGAAAATGATCGGAACTATACTGTAAGTAACCCACGCACATTACCTTTTCGTATATTTTGAGATAAAAAATAAAATGCATATTTCTCCATACAAAAAAATATTTTTTTTTCCTCCAAAACTATCGACTTTTCAAGAAATTATACAAGAATAAAAGTTGTTAGGAATGTTATTATCTATCATATAAAAAAAAATTAGCTTGACACTCCACAAGTTATTCCTATGTCCAAGAATTATCAATTTGGGCCCACTGTGTGGCGACTAGGAATGGGCGTTACAAATCGTATATGGTTATTGAAACTAATTATTGTGGCAATATTGAATATCCGATATCGTGTATCTTAGAAACTATATATCGATATTGCTCCGCATCGCGGATTTTATAGTGATGCCGAATCAAGCCGAGCGATTATCGAGTGGATACCAACACGAAATCATATATTTTCCAAACTTTATGTATACCGATATTGCTTCGTATCACATATTCACTGAGTGGATATCAATGTGAAACCTTTTTTGTGCGTCTTCAAAACTGTATACTAACATTGACCAGCATTGCTCTTGTAAAACTATATCCAATAATATATAGTTTCTAATAATATATAGTAAATCTGATTCCGAATATCAGTAACGGCAACGTATCAACGCAGCGCGCACGCGGGCTGTATCCATGAATATTATAGTTTCAGAAAATATATAGTTTCGAAATCCGATTTCGAATATTGATATAGTTTCGATATGATATTCAGAAAAATCCATATTACCCATTCCTACTGGCGACAAATGGGGAAAAAACCCATATGTTGCCAGGTGGTGACAAATGGGTGAAAAAATCTCAGTTGTTGCCAGTGGTGACATTTGGAAATTAAAAATTCCCAGTAGATGCCAGTAACAAATGGGTTAATGCTAGCGTTTGTTTATTGCCCCCCTCGAAAGGGAATAAAATAAAATTCGAGTCTAATCATGATTTTATTGTTGATTAAATTGATTTTATTCAATAAAGATCTGTATAAATTTTCTAAGATGCTTAAATTTTATTTATTGTATTAAAACCAAAAATGTTATGACAAATGATATCTATGTATACTAGCATCCGTTAAGACACAATTTTTTGGTATTGAAGACCAAGCCTGTACACAGCAGAGTAATATTACAGGTTTAGAGTGAGCTGGGATAATATAGGTGGATGGTAGTTTTGTTTAGGTAAATATGAATGGCATTCTAAGGACTTAGGAGTAGCCATTATTGAAAAATATAATGAGACTAGTGCTCACATTACATAGTTGACAAGATTTTCCCATTTGTGCCTGTTAAACGGTATTCAAAATTCGAGCTTTATACATTCTATGTGAACAAAACGATAGCTTGTTTTAACTCAATCCTAATGCCAACTATCGGCAATAAATTTATTGTTTAAATTTTCGCGTTCAAAAATGGATGTTATATTTTGCATGATGTCACCATAGATTCTTGTGAATTCATTTCAATGTGGTTTTTTTTATAGAAAACGTAGAATTTGTAAGATTCTAAACTTGATAATGAGGCAAACATAATATCCCTTATTCCCATTCTCAGTCGTCCGCATCGCCACCTTTGTTCCCACTGGCGACAAATGGGAATATATGTTGCCAGGTTGGGGAATAAATAAATGGCATAAAAAATCTCAGTTATTGCCAGTAGTGACAAATGGAAATTAAAAAATCCCAGTGGTTGTCAGTAAGAAATGTGCTAAAAAATTCCCAATTAACGCTAGCGTTTGTTTATTGCCACCATCGAAAGGGAATAAAATAAAATTCGAGTTGAATCATAAAAATACAGATGTTTATTGAATAAAAGAAATTTTATTTTATTTCGCGTTCCACCACGATGCGCGTGTAGGGGACCGGGCAACACCTACCTCTCTATCTGTTCAAAGTTTCAAACGATTTGTTGTGTTCATTTCATCTCGTAAACTTGTACAATGTAATGATCTTTCCGCGAAGGCGGCTGTAGACTCTGTATAAACAGCGCGTTGACTGTATTGCACCACTGCCGTCAACCGAATTCGTTCGTCGAAAAATCGGCAGTGGACTCGGTGACGTAAGTTTGAAGTGCTTTTGACTGTACTTTCAATAAACTAAAAGTACCTAATAATTTATTATTTTCAGGGCAGTAATTTATCCTTCAGTCCAGGAGATACAATAGGCATAATACCACATAACCCAACTTCGGATGTAGACTTCATAATTAGCCATCTATGTCTTCAAGCACACTTAACTTATGTCCTAAGTGTGAAGAGTTTGAAAGGGAAAATACCGGCTTATATACCGGTGAGGTCTACTTTGTGGCACGTGCTCACACATTGTGTCGATTTGAGAGGGGTTCTGAAAAAAGTAAGTAACATCAGACTGGTAAAAAATTACTTTAATTTTTTTCAATAGTAAGTAAACTATCAAATCAATTACTTTATCAGCGAGTTTATGAACATGATAAATTAATATCATCAATCATTTAATTTTGTTTTAATTAAGTATTTTAATTGAAACAACTTAAGTATTTTAATTTAAGGACAACATACATTATAACAGTATAATAAACTAAATAAATAAACGAATTGCGTTTGTCGGCGACCTGTGGCGCAATCTGGTGGTAGGCCGCGGAATCGCCGATATATGACACCCTTCGGCTAAAACTCTTCTTCATGAAGGTCGACAAATATTCGGTTGGCACTCTCACCACAAAAGAATTAAAATTCAGGTTGTGGCGGGACTCCAACGGCTCGGCCCTCATTTGGTTTTAGCCTGATGTACTCCACACTATCTCCTCAGACTTCGTGGAGTAATGTATTTAGGTCAAATAATGGAAAAGTTTATGTTATGTCGCATTTGGAATTTAAAGTTGGGTGCTCAACAAAGATGGCATAGTGGGAATTAGCCCACTGACAATCTCTGACGACCTTCGTGGTCGAGCGGCTTATACACCGGTTTTCATGGTTACGCCATCTCTGAGATATATAAGATTATATGTATAGTCGCCTTACTGTGTATATATCGCATGTGATTTCGATGTAATTTTTCAAAGTAACAAAAAAGTGGAAAAGTTTGTTACACCATGTTTAAATAAATCTTTCCAAATAAATAGTTTACTTAATCACAGACGGTTAATGTTCATGTATCGTTTTTATTACAGGTTTTCATCCTCGCATTATCAAGGCATACAAAAGAAGAAAGTGAACGGAGAGTTCTAGAATACTTTTGCAGTAAAGAGGGATCTTATACATATACTACTCATATTCTAAACAAAAGAATTTGTATACTAGACATTTTCTCCATTTTCAAAAGTTGTAAGCCTCCTATAGAAGTTTTACTGGCCTATCTACCTAGATTACTTCCAAGGGCCTATTCCATAGTCAATAGTAATGCAAATGATCCTCACGTAATAAAGATATGTTTCTCTGTAATGCATTTAGGTAACAATAGAAAGGGTCTTACAACAAGTTGGCTAGAGAATATTATTCTAAGTTCAACTATTGAGCATAAAATGGAAAATTTGAATATTAGTGAGAGTAATGTAAAGGACTGTAAAGTACCTATCTATCTAAGAGATAATTTATCAGGGTTTACTATGCCTCAAGATTTATCAACACCTTTAATTTTAATCGGGCCTGGGACTGGCGTATCGCCATTCATTGGTTTTCTTGAAGAAAGAAGTATAAGAAATGATAAAAAATCATCAGGAAAAACATGGTTGTTTTTTGGATGTAGAAATCCAAAATTAGACTTTATTTATGAAAAGGAATTGAATTTTTATAAAGAGAATGGTACTTTAGATAAACTTACAGTTGCCTTCTCTAGGGTTGAGGACAGTCCAATAAGATACATCCAGGTAACTATAATTATTTTATCATAATTATTAATTAAAAAAGAAAATGTGTTAACACCGTAATCTGCCGTCCACTAACTAAAACACGGTTAAGTGAGGAATAGTGAATTATCAGCGCAGTCGACACTGTGTTGTCAACTGTCAACTCCAACCTCTTCGGCAAGTGAATTCGGCTTGCCGAAGGTCGTTTGTGTCGCGCTGTTTACACAATAGTTCTCGTTGCCTTTGTAGAAATCATGTCAGTTCGGTCCCCCGTCACTTGCCGAAGGCGATCGATTCGCCTGATAGTGTTTACACTTGGGACCGTGGAATACCTATCTTAAAGGGGGCATTCATTATCCTGCATTGTAGTCCGCCGCGAAATGCAGGATTTATATATTTTATTTTATTCTCAATTCTAATGTGTTTATTATCTTTTTCAGGATGCCCTATTACTGAATGGCGAAGAGTTGGTTAATTTAATAAATGGTGGTGCTTCAATATTTGTGTGTGGCGATTTGAATACTATGGCTTTACAAATTAAGCAAGTCTTTGTCAAATGTTTAGTCAAGTATGATGATAAAACGCAAGAGGAAGCCGAGAAGTTTGTAACCGACTTGCAGAAGGAGAAACGATATTTTGTTGATGCGTGGAGTTAAACATTATCATGACCTTTCTAATATATAGTAATTTATAAAAGAAATATTGGTGGCCCATTGTCTTTTATCCTATTGCTGGTTCAACAGTTCAGTCTTCCAAGAGGTTATGCCGTCATGAACTTGTTACATGGTTGAAATTTATCTGTGTTGTAAATTATAACAAATATAGGTATGATATAGGTACCTAGGTAAGATACGATTATTTAATTATGTAATTATTTGCTATTTTAGGGTTTGTACCACACATTTGTTAGCACAGGCAGCCCTGAATCGTGTTGCAAGTGTGGTTCAACTCTATTATAGCTAATCATAGCAATAAAATAAATACCTGACGAATTTCACGAGTTTTCTTTCATATATTTTGACGAGTAAAATGGAATTGGACAAACAAAAATAGGCATATTAATTTTACAAAAATAATTTAATAGGCAAATCTCTATAATAAAATGTTCCAAAAGTGTCATTGGTATATAAACTTACTCTACGGTTGCACGGTTCTTCGTTGTGTTGCCGACATCTTAATTCTAACGTAATGTAAGTAAACACTTAACATCTAATGCTTCAAGCA
The DNA here is from genome assembly GCF_003589595.1 of Hyposmocoma kahamanoa. Lineage (NCBI taxonomy): Eukaryota > Metazoa > Arthropoda > Insecta > Lepidoptera > Cosmopterigidae > Hyposmocoma > Hyposmocoma kahamanoa. The sequence goes on along the minus strand of NW_020653850.1, from coordinate 21,239,543 downwards.
GGCACTCGCGGTGGAGGTGAGGACTGAATCTTTCTAAATTTCATATAAACTTGGAAAAGTCAACAAAGAAAACGTGTAACTTTTATATTTGGACCCACGTCATATTGTGGTATTACAAAAACATAATTGCTTCAACTAACAACACAAATATTGCTGGACTTTTCAACCCTCATGCCACCAGTTCTTATTATACATGTTTATATGCGGTAATTTGTATGTCTATCGTCGTTGTATTAATGATTACGAGACATGCCGCACAGGTCGTTAAGGAAAAGATAATCAATACAACACAAACACTACACAATGATCAATTCCTAAGTTGGACTTTGAATATTATTGTTTGTTTCGACTGCGAAAGATTCAAGTCCAAAAATACCCACTGAATCAAAATATGGCTACGGGAGTACAAAATGCAAAAAATAATACACAAATAATAATACTACAAATAAAATATGAATTAAAAGTACGCTTTGTACTTTAACTGCAATGGATTAAAAGATTTATTTCAGATTTCAAAAATCTCAATATTGCACAGATTGTTTTTTTTGACGTAAATGCAAATTTTATAATAATATAATTAATACCTTGTGCAAATTTTACATTAACAATATTTTGTATGAATGTATTATTCTATATAGTAGTTATTAATAGATAATTAAAATTCATTACAAAATGGGCAGTGCGTTTTTATATTTAAAATTATTGTTCTGTCCTACAAAGTGTGCACATGGTACAGTCTTAACTATTGCATTATTTATATGTAGGTAGTAACTTTTCAGAAAAAGAAAGTATCAAAATAGCTTCATCAGTATCAAAGGGAATGTAAGGAATATTGGAAATAGCTTTGAAAAGTCAAGTGTGAACTAAGACTAGCTAAATTAATGTTTTTATGTACATTTTTGGTAAATTATACAAAAAAGAAATTAGTGCACCCAATATCGTCAAATCATGATACCAAAAGCACGCGTTTGGGACCAATCTCTGTTGGTAAATAGCACCAAAGTTTTTTTGACAATGTGCGTAAAAAAGGCGTATTTCGCGTGGAATACGAGTCAGTTCTAAAGTTGCATAGAAAATCGTCAATAAATACTCTCTAAATTTATAAAAAAAATTTGGACAGATTTACTTTTAAGTAACTATACTAATGCATAAAAATCACCAATAATTAATTCGATATAACCGATCGTAAATATGGCATATTCATTGTACATTCGGTTCAAGGCGCGTTGTCTAATAAAAAGCGTGTATTTTTTACATATCAATAGCTGATAGCGTATCTTACTACCAAAAAGATAACTGACAGATAAGACACAGCTTAAAACGCGACTTGCGTATTGTCTATAATCTCTGATTGCATGAATACTTACATCTAGTTATCTAATGCTTCTGAATATTTTAAAAACTACATTTTATTGGACCACCCACATATCTTTGTGGTGTGTCTGCTTTTCAAGTAATGACACTGCAATAATGGCTGTCGCGCTTCTGTAGCGCCTCGGGTATGTTCGCGGAGGCGCACACAGACGGGTTTGCATCCTCATACGCAAGAGGTGCGCCTCGATGCTGCGCCGCCTGCGCGACAGATCCAACCGCATCCTGAGCGCGTTGTCCGCACGCTGGGATTCACCGATACACGCGCATTGGATGCGACTACATGCGGTCGCATAAAAAATTAATGTTGTTTAGTTTTTGTGTCGCGGTCCTTACGTCTTGTACAAATAACTAATCCTTAGAGCACAGCATAGCTATAGTATTTTGTAATTTACTAACAATTTATGGACCAGTTCAGAAATAAATGATTATTATTATAATAATGCCTTGCATGAACAACAATAGTACAATAAAAAATAAGGAATTTTGCGTCCGATACCTATTAGATTACATCATACATACACCAATACTTAAACTATCCAATATACTTGGCACCGAGTTACAGTCCTACACACAAATTGTACATACAAGTTGTAAATGGTTACAAAAGTGGAAATAGAAAAATAATTTTTGGGAATGGAAGAATATACCAGTCTCATCAGTCGTAGCTCTTGTGGAGGATCTTTTGCGCGGCCTTGATTAGAGGAGTCAACGTGCGTAGCTCCATCGCGCATTCAAGGAATGGGTGCATCAGCAACTCGTCTGCAGTCGCGCGCATGTCAACATCCACCTGCAGGCACTTGTCGAGGAAGTCCTGGAAATCCGGCGACAGAGTCTCCCACCTAGGTATTTTTGGACGTCCTACCGCCGCAATCAAATACAACGCCCTTAAAGGGGTCTCCTTCATATATGGTGGCTCACCTTCAATCATTTCAATAGCCATTATACCGAGGGACCATACGTCTACTTTCTTTCCATATTGCTTTCTGGTGACTACTTCAGGGGCCATCCAATACGGGGTGCCGACCATGGTCTGTCGCTTTTCGTCGCCAACGATGTTAGCGCAGAAACCAAAGTCTGTTACTTTTACTGTGCCATCCATACCTAGTAGGACGTTGTCAGATTTAATGTCCCTGTGAATGGTACCTTTGGAGTGTAGAAATGCAACAGCTTGCAGGGTCTCGCGGCACACAGCAGCTATCTGGCCTTCTTTCATGACAACTTCAGTCACTACATCTGTTAATGACCCGCCGTCAAGCAACTCCATTGCTACCCAAAGATGATCATAACTAAGGAAAGCGTCAAGGAAGTTGACCAAATTCTTATGGTTGAAATCTTTGAGTACATTTATTTCGTTGAGTATGAGATCCTTTTTGGACTGTTTGGTCAAATCTATGTCCTTGATGGCCACCTTCGAGTTGTCGTTATGGTCTATTGCAATGAACACCACACCTGAAATAGATGAGAACAGTGTCTTATTTTATACAAGTCACTTATCATCGTTATCAAAAGTTATATGGACTGTTTTTACTGAGGTTATTATAAGATCTCCATTTCACACAATCATGAGTAAGTGTTCCATATTTGGTTATTAAATATACAATTGTATATTAATGGTATAAGTAGTGATAGATATTTTTTCACTAAAAGTGATGACACTTTGGATACAACCCAGTTTATTATATCAGATTCAGTCCCTAGAATTAAAATGTTTATTTAATTTTATAGACAAGATTGCACCAACAACTTAGTATTTAAAACGATTATTCGAAGCCTGGGAATGTAACTCTATTGTTTTCCGACAAAACAGTAGATCAAGGTTTCTTAAAGCTGCATTGTCATGGGTTATGTAATAGAAATATTTTTATTTTGTGATCCATGTAGTAAAAAATAATACCTACTTAGTAAGTCACAGTGGGCAAGCATACTGTTCCCAAAAGGAAGCCAAGTAAACATACCTTCTTTGGGAGAAACAGTTTGAGAGCTGAGCAAAATTTAGCACTAGGAGTAAGTATTTATGAGTTAGTTTGTACATATTCCCTGGACATTGTTCACTTTCAAGTTATTTCAATTGTTTCAGAGATTAATATTGCAAATAGCATACCTAGGTATATATGTCATTAGTTTTCCTGTTCAGTATACATATTAGTACATGGCATACCGATGGTTTTTAAGGTACTTAATTAATGCATGTGTCACATCAGATCTTGCATTTATATGCCTGAATAAATGCTATGGAAGTGTATAAGTGTATGACTCATACATTGGAATAAAGCCCAATTTCTGTTATAGCAAGACTTGCAGGAAATCTTTATTCAAATGGACGAAATGACTCACTGTAGATAAAAATAAATTATGATACAGGTAGGGTCGTATTCTAGAACTCTACTCAATGCTCAAGTCAGGACTTGAGTATAATTCAAAGCACTAGAAATCATACTCAAGTCCTTGCCATTAGGGTCGTATTTCCAGTGCTTGAAATCATACTCAAGTCTGCTCAAATCCTGACTTGAGCATTGAGTACAGTTCTAGAATACGACTCGTAGTTATGTATGACCTTTATAAAATCCCGAAAAATTGTCTTGGATCAATGTACTGTGTGCTTAAATCTGGCGAACAGAAGCAGACATCGAAAAAGCAGCCATGACGATTTTAACACTTAAATGACTTAAACAAGATCAAATTGATATGGTGAGAATTGTCAGGCACAAAAAGGATTATCATCTCTGTAAAGCCTGTATAAGGGAAAGTTGTTTAAATAAGTGTAAGAATTAAGATAATTTAGTAAATGAAACTTGAAGGTAGAACAAATGGAGCAATGTCAATAGAACACCAGAGAGCTGTGTTGTCTTAGTGGGTAAAGTGGTCCATCATGATCGTATATATTCTGGTATACTGTTTTGTTGATAAGTAAGATACATGAAGGACTTTCAGGAGACTTCACAAGAGACAAGAGATAGTGTGCAGTTTTACACTAAAGGCCATTTAAAACACCAGCGTTAAGTATAGTTCCAACTTTTAGATAACTGTTAGACAAACAGAGGATACTAAAAATTCACATGATAAGACTTGGAAATTAGTTAAATGTTTCTTAAATACAAGAAATGACATTATTACAGTTGTCTTATTTGCACTACATTCATTTGTCAGCAAATAATCAATATTTTTTCCCTTTCTTGTACACAGTAAACATGTTTGTGTGAAAGAGGAAATATCATATATGAAAGTTAAAAAAAATTGTATTTTATTTGTTATGTACATCAAAGGGGCAATCAAAACAGAGATTAGATAATGTAATTGAAGTGTTAAATATATAATTATATTGATAATAAATAGTATATCAAATTTGTATTTATTTGACAATTACCCATACATTTGGAGTGGTTTCTGCATATTTTGGTACACTTAATTGGGAAAATAAGTTTTTGTGGGTTGCATCTTTTCTATTTTATTATAATATTCCTCTGGCTTAATTTCATTATTGATTGCCATGAATTTTTCACGACTTGGAAGTGAAATGTTTTAAGAATACAATTCTTTTATTCAAAACAGAGATGAGAGGTATTGTACGCCTACAACCTCTTTGATTTGACGAGTCAATACAATTATTACTGTAATTATAACAGACACTCAATCTAAAGCTCTTAATATTTGTTTATATTATATGAAATATGATAACTATTGTAATCAAACAAACAAATCAAATTGATCAATCATATTTTGAATTCAATTGTTCAATCAAAATAAATAGAAACCTAATTATATAACATTCATTACTTGCTTTTACTACTGTGTAGTGTAATACAGCAACACATATTGTATTAATCATGTTTGGTATCAATTGAATCTCACGGTGGGGAATTGTACATATGGTTTGGTACTTCTTCAGAATTTATGCTTATTCAGTGAGTCAAGCTGTTTAATTCTATGAATAAGAGGAATTAAATGAATAGGTATTCAAATAATTTAGAAGCTTTTCGCTGTTAATGCTAATAACAAAAATTTCAATAGAGGTGAACTAAATACATAGATAATATTACAAGAATTTAGAGACTTGGAATCTTTTAGTGCTACTAATAAGATAGAAGAATGAGAAAAAAATGGATAAACAAAATAAGAACTTAATAGACAAATAACCCAACATTCAGAGGGCTAGTTGTTTAATAAGTGAAAGCCTGTATGTTCACTTTTAAACATGGTCCCACTGGTCTTTTAATTACATTTAGGTACGTTTTAGAAATGAAACAAATTTCTCACCCGATGCTCCAGCACCAAGCTGCTTAACTCTTTCAAACCGCACATGAGGGTCATCCCTATTACAAATCTTTCTCAGCTCCTCATATATCTCCTCATCAGTCATCATAGAGTTCATCATTTCCTTCTTCCTCAAGATAGGGCTCTCATCAGACTCCTTACCAATCATGGACAAGTCTTCAACAACAGCTGTCAATTCCAATATAGCATCCTTTTTCTTAAGACCATGCTTCTGTGGTGCAGCAGGCATTGTCTGCCGTTGTGCATATTTGTCATTTGTACTGTTACCCACCTCCTCCTCACTACTCTGCCCCAGTGATAGATCAGAATCCTGGCTTTGATGGTTTTTCTTATCTAGTAATTTCTCTATCTCTAAGTCCTCCTCAGTAATAGCTTCAGCTGTAACAAACGGCTTGAAAGGTTCGTCTTGAGCCTTTTCCTTTTTAATGGTGTACATATGGAACTTGACAGCCTGAATGGCCGCGTCCGGGTTTTCATTTTGTTCAGCGGGAGTGATTTGCGTGTTGAGAAGACGCAGCCACGAGGACGGGAGACCTTCCAGCATACCCGTCTCCGAATTCTTACTCACGTGGATGTGCTGCTTTACGTTTGTAGGCATTCCGATCTCCGTCGCTCGTTCATCCTTGTGCTGATGCTTCTTTGCAAACAGCTTCCCGAACACACCACGACCCGAGCGCCCAGTCATCTTGATTACACTTTATACACTTAAGGAACCACTAAGCCATTTCAATCAATGAACACAACACTACATCTCTCTTCGGAGATTGTTTTTGTTGAAAGTGAAATTGGTTTCCTGAAGGTAGGAGTGGCAAATCACGGACGGATAGAAAATCAAGGAACGGAGAAATTTATCGTCTGTCAAATGGCTGAAACGTTTAATTTCAAGCAGTTTAGAGATAAAGATTTAAATTTAAATTTAAAAAAATTAGTTTCTCGTGAAAAACTATCAAAGAAAGGCTTTAGTTCCTACATTTTAAATTGTTTTAAATAAACTCTTCTTTAAATATAGCTGCGAAAGAAATTTTAGAAAACAAATAGTTAGTTAGGTCAATAAAACAATGAGAACATAGGAACGTTTTTTCTTTAGTCAAGTTGGCACTAATGTACAGCTGATAAATACAGCGAGCGGAATGATTCATTCGTACCTACGCGAAGACCGGAATTTAAATTAATGTTAGTTTTAAAAATGTAACGATGTGTAGGACATGCATGACGATAATATATAATTAAATTACATACGTATAGTATTTTTTATGTAGTTGATGAAACTATATTATTGACACTTGCTGTCTCAGATCTTTTTTTTTCATGCTCTAGGCTTAGATCACAGAAGACAAAACAATAGGCTGGCTGCTTGCTGGCTGCATAATATTATTATGTTTATAGAGTCCTGTATGACAACGAAAGAAAATATTTTTTTGTATATTAAAATTAAAATTTAAAAGAAAGGAATTAGGTACCTTTATAGGTACAGTCAACAATACTTCAAGCTATACACTTTTGTTTGAATATCGCTTCTAGTACAACGGAACAAGATCCGTGGATGTGTAACTTGCTGTGCTGCAGTCTGTAGGTACATGAGCAGATTAATAAAGGTGGAAAATATCATCGCATTCTCTATATATAGTTGCTTTAAAATCATAAATGGACACAAAACTGTTGAATTAATTTGTTTTTGCGCAATGTCAGTTTAAGATTAATCCTATTTTTCACTTCGTCGGAGGCAAGTCAATGTCCTGGGGCAGTGATAAGCTCAATTTAGCTCGTTGAATTACACATGCGCGGGCGCTGCCGTTCAGTTATTAGCAGTTTTAGTTACCTTCAAACTAGCGTTAGTAGTAATAGGTGTACGTATTCACTTTCGTTAATTTTTTTGCAATGGTGTATGGGTAGGTAGATAGGCTTACGTTTTTGCAGTATAACTTTGGCTGTTTATCAAACTCCGTTAAGTATGCAGTGTTATTATTTGGCTTCTCAGTGCTATTCGATTAGCATAGAGGCTTTTGTGGAGTCGAAGTTTCAAAATGTCGATCACCGTAGAAATATTGATGGCTTTTATTTATTTTTTAAATATTGTGCGTATTATAAGCATAACATACGAAGAGAGTATCTTCTCGAAGCTACGATTATTGAAAGAATAATATAAAATTTTTTATCATGTAAATATTTCCTATTATCGCCCCTTCCACGTGGGTGACACTCGTCACGCCATTCATTGGAACGTATCCGTGTAAACCGAACTAATCACCGAACTCGCGTACGTTTCTCGACAAGAAGCGTGCGATATAGGGACATATCACGCGGGAGTTGCGTCGTTACAACCGCGTTGTACTACATATAAGGGAGTTGCCACACGAGCTGTTCCGTCGAAGGGCATTGTATCAAAGCACCTTGTGGCATGTCGTTCTGAGTTATATGTAGTACAACGCAGTTGCGACGACGACGCAACGCTGTCGCAACGCCCGTTCCTAAATTTGAACGATATGCTATACGGTGCGTTGAAACAGCGCGCGTCGACGGAACAGCTCGTGTGGCACCAGTCCATTGAAAGCAACGTAGTTGCGACGACGCAACGCCCGTGTGTGGCATCTCCCTCAACAAATGGCGTTACGTTGTAACACTGCATTGCTCGCCACTGCATCATGGCATCATATTGCATCAGTGGAAATCATAGCGTTGCGACGAGACGCAACGCACTAGCAGTGCTCGTGTGGCATTGCTCACACTGCTTCCATCTAAATGGCCCTTATTTTTTTTATTAAGTCCAGAAATCTCCGTATTTATCACTGATATACCCAACGATATCTATGCGTGCAAAGAAATACACCACATGTGTTGTTTGGTATATTTTAGAGAAACGCGTACCATCGTCGGTCGCTTGACATTAGGTGAATTTATGACCAAGCATGTGCCTATTTTACATTAAAAAAGAAAGTAATTGGCACTGCTGTTGGGTATCTCCAAACCCATTATAAGACAAAATGAAGTTACCGTCTTCAGTTATCGCATATACGCTGTTATGCTCGCGGTAACTCTCTAGTAAAAGTAAGACAATGGGGTTTACTGCTGTTTTATTACAATTAATTAACATTTGATGCGTTACAGCCAATGATTTACATAGAAATTGCAGTTTTGTTCGTGTAGTAAAATTTTTAACTTCGTTATTAGCTGCGCTTTTAAAATATGTTTTTGTTTAGTTTTATGGGATTATTTCGATATTAAAGTATCTACTCTACACATTCTTCCTTATTTTTCTTCAATTTAAAAGTCAAGTCATAAGTTACCGACACCCTTTTTGGGTCAACAGATTACACCATGGCCTCTTGTGACGAAATGGTAGTAAATATATAAATTAATATAAAACTTCAAACATAGAATGTTATGTTATGTAAGTCGCGGTAAAAACCGACTTGTCCTATTTTGTCTCTAGTTTGAACTGTGTTCAAAAAAACATTTCTGTTCAATTTCACCTTTCCAAAATCCCGTCGTGATTAATTTCTAACAATTTTAAAGAAGTAACAAAACATAATATTGTTCAATTCAAATTGAACCCAATGAAAGGGGCGTAAGAGTTAGTTTAAGACATTAAATTAGAAGTTGGATTAAAGTAGACGGATAATCCAGTTAGCATGTTTATTTATTTTTCTTTTTGGAGCACGTTTGCTTGTAGCCCGTGTAGAGTTTCAACTTTGTTATAGAGACTTTGCGTGCTCAGAAAGAGTTTGTTTGAAAGAAAGATATCGAAAGACAAAATTATAAATTTTAAATTTAGGATCTAAATCGTGTACCTACATATTTGTTTTTTCAAACAAACCAAAGTTTTGGGCCCTTTACATGTCCCATGGCCATGGTCTATTTTAGGTATATTTGCTTGCTCTTATTTAAGGCTAAATAGAATTGAGTTCTCGAATTTATTTTTACGATCAACAATGTAGATACTCACCCTATATAAAGAAAATAAATTATATTTTATTTAAATTTAAATCATGTCAACCTTTGTTTAGGTAACTTTTAAAATGTTGATAATTAATTCTTTCCGTTACGGAAAAGTCAAAAGTTTAAAACTACATAGTCAAGTCTTGGTGAATATTTCCATTATCTGAATTTAAACATTTTGTCAAAAATAACGTGACAACTTGAATAGTGGCCCCTGTTTCAGATTCAATTTTCGGTAAACCAATTTAAGAAACCATTTTTTGAAAGACTATGTGGTTAGCACCGAAACCCAACTAGTCTTTATGGTAGTTACAGGGAAGTTAATTGTAAATAGAATTCGAAACAATTGACGACACCCGTCAATTGTTTCGAATTCGGGCTGGTCAATCCTTAAGCTTAACTCACACTGCCGCAGAGTCGAAGCGTCGCGTCGCATTCTATTTTTCAACTACACAAACATTTCTTGATATTTTATTTTGATTATTGGTTATTGACTCAACATGGCACTATACAATAATTACTCATATCGATTATCAAGAACCGTTCTCCGAGCTTGTGATTGAATAAAATTAATTATTCATGCATGTGATAGTAATGGGTGCGCCAAACAACACCGACGACTTTGTTACTTCTCGTCTGTCTGTCACATGCGTTTACATCGATATTTAAAAGTAGAAATGAAACTACCTAAACTTGTAAGAAGTTATGTTGTTGAGAATTTTAATCTCACTAAATAGTTTGCACGAGCATAATAGATAAATTTAGACTTAATAATCATTTATGCGTAGATTCAAATAACTTCAATTTTTCATTATGATTTTTAAATATTTTATATTTGTAGAGGCACTTGCTTTATAAGATTAGTTGTTTCATTACGTAATGTGTAGTGTTTTCTATGTGATTCCACATTATCCTAAATAAAAAAGCACTATCGGTTTATATCGAGTTTTTCGCGATTGTTACACACATATGAAATGAAACTATTTTTATATTATACAGTCAATTGTGACCATGGAATATGACCATTTGTTTGAAAAAAACGTTTGAAATATACGCATCTTAAATCAGGAAAACCGTATACCATAGGAAATAGTTTCATTTCCTATGGTATACGGTTTTTATTTTTTTTAGTCCAACATACTTTTTTGTTAAATTATTAAAACTTTTTAAAAAGAATAGTCTTGTATGAATTTCATCGGTATATGTATCGATATGTGCACACACAAAGTGACATCCAGAGCATCGATACGTAAGTATTTTCATCGATATATCGATCGAGTTCTTTTTAGAAGGAAGTAGTCTTTACACCGTTTAATTTTGGACTTAATTTGTAGTAAACTGCTTCCTTTGCACTATTTTTAATTCAAACACGTTTTGGCTTAGTCAACTCCCCTGTTTTCCTTCGTTTTAAATAACATATATTATAAAGAGACTTCATATAAAAAGCACTAAAACATATATGAAAGCTATATATACTATTGAGGTCAATATCAATGATACTCCATTAGTCTCGTTGCTGACGTTTTCGTCGTAAATGAGAAAGACGACATAATATGAGCTTATGTGCGTATGTGATGTAATTTTTTTTTAATTAAAAAAAAAATAGTTTGTAATCTTGTAAACAACAAGTTAAAATTTTAATGTACGAGTGTGCGAGCTTACGCCATAAAGAGATTTCTTGCAAAGTAACCTTTGAATAACTAAGAGGACAGTTGGTTTCTGGGTTGTCCACAAAAAAAAGAATGCTTCATTGAATAATTTAATTACACAGATAAATTATTTATATTAAATGTACATATGAATACATATTATTATTATTTTATAATATCAAGTGACGGGACGAACAAGTCGTGCGCCTGATGGTAAGCTTGTTGCAGTGCCACTCCAAGCTTTAAATCGCAAAGATCTGGGGCGCATTGCCGCTGTGCCCGTCACCCTGAGACATAAGTTGACAAGTCCCATGTGCCTAACCGTAATGTTGACATTGGTTGGCGGCAGAAATAGATAATGTGGCAGTGCTTCCCTGGACGAACTCTTTTACAAGGAGCTCTACTGTTTCTAAATGTAGAGCAAAAAAATGTAAAAATAAAATGTATATAAATATTTCAATCGTAAATATTTTGTAAAGAGGAGTTTGAACAATACCAAAACTTCAAAAACGGCACCTCTGAAAGTTCGAGCCGTAGGTAACTGTATGGCCCGGACAGGGAGAAGGTAACCTTGCTTAGTTTTTAAAGCGACGATTTCCCTTTACGGTTGAATGATAGAATGTAAGTGACATGACCTACAGCCCAAAATAATGAAGACTTAATCCGAAAATACTATGGAAATTTTCCTAACGCAAGTTAAGACATTTACTCAGCTGAGAAACTATATGTGAAGAAACACCCGTACCACATAGTTCGTTACTTAAGCTTATACTAGTCCATATAACAATATGGGCACATATACATATATTTATGTGTAAAATGACAACCTCTCAAGACCATATTACTAACATCATAAACAACAACTTTTGTTCCATAATTTAAATAATTCATAAAATTTTCCTTTTATACAAAAATAAAAATATTTAAATAGATCGCTCTAAGCCGTGATCACTCTGTGTAATAGCAATCACAGGAGCGCGGGTGCGGGTCGTCGAGAAAGACGCTTGTGCGTTTGAACTTATTACCTTAGTACCAGATACAGATCTAAAAAATGTCTAAAAAGTTGTTGTTTCTGATGTTATGTTAGAGATAGTTAGGTATAGTCTTACGAGATTATTAGTATTTCATAGAGATGAAACGGATAATGATACCCGGCAACTAGACCGGATAGCCGGATATCCGGCCGTCGGATTTTAGACCCATAGTCGCAAAATTGTCGCGACCGGTTCATAGTGATTTATTGATTAGTGAGTATTGCACTTTCACATTGACGACTTGAGTAGTTGTGGTCACTTGGTTTGTTAAAACGATAAGTTTATTTGATAATACAAATACACAACAGAAAAATATCAACAGCGAAAAAAATAGCCAATTTAGTAACATTATAATTTCTGTGCTGTGTGTTTGCTGTACTGAATGCAAATTCTTTGTGGTGGAGAAGGAAAAAAAAACATTATACATCATTCTTTGTCTATATTTTAATTTCTAGTTGTTATTTTATAAGCCTAGCACTCGATATGCCCGTTACTCTTTTGTTTTAGTTTTATTTCATTAATTTGTTGTTAACTATTCTAAAACTTGATACCAACGTTTGCCGATTTTTTTTTCAAAATCTATTTACACGTTTAATTATTATCGTTGCAAATTGTACATAATTATATACAAACATAGTTATTTTAAATCGATTATTATTTGAAGACAGTTCGAATCGATTGTGAGTGCGATCCTTTCATTTGGTGGTCTGGTAATATCAAGCAGTAGGTACCTAATTTTAACAAAGTTTGCAAGAGTTTATAACGAAAAGCTGTCCTCTGTCTTATTTATGACAACAAACGGAACCTAGTTTTACCACTTATTGCAGAATTACTGGTCTTTATCAACCATAATTTGCCTTCAATGAAATTTCAGTACTAAATGTACAGATTACGTTATCTAACTTCATAGTTCTTTACGGTTAAAAGCAATGAACAGGTTGCCAACGATCGTGTAGTAGCTATTTGTTTATCCTATTAATATCCTCTTTAACCAATAAATCAATTTAATTGGCGTACTGATTGTGAATTTTTCTCAGTTTTAATTGTCCGGTATTCGGAAGATATTCCCCTATTATCCTATATCCGGCCGGATGCCGGATAGTTACCGGACATCCGTTTCATCTCTAGTATTTTACGAATAACTGTGTATAATGTATATACATATATGTATAGGCTACATAGATATATCGCACTGCTATTACAATAGTGTTATAACTAAAAATATGTGAAATTCAAGATTATACCACTGTTGAACGTAAAATTTCGACGTGTAGAGAACACGTCAATAAAACCGTTGTTAGAATATTGTAAAAAACAAACTGAGAAAAAACTGAGACACGTTTTATGAGAGCTAGTTCTTGCCAAAATTGACCTTATTAAAAATATGAAACTATTTTTTCTCTTTTATTTTTAAATATGTATATTTGGCAAGTAGGAAATAACTTATACAGACGTTTACACAGATCTTTCACAGGAAGCGAGAAATAAGTTTTTCGTCGATTCTGAGAAAATACACTTTTTGATTTAATACACTATTGTATTAACAGTGCGATATGTCTAGAATAGATTTATAGATATAGAACTAGATGCTCATATTGAGATCTCATTGAAAACCAAATATAAATGAAATCTGTAAGTAGGTAAATACTGGTATTATGGTAACGACAACACAAATGTACTGATATGACGTCTAAAGAAAAAAATAAATAATATTTTTTAAATTTTTTCAATTTCTTTTAATTAATTGACTCTTATTTTTGTAAAAATTCCTATTGTTACAATAAAAACAACTTTGCAAAACGTATTACATTATCACGTACCGTAAATTGGAATATTCTTTGGTAAATTAAAAATAAGGCATTGAAATTCATAAGATATTATCTTAGTGAAAAATAGGGTGGTTATTAATAAATTTGATTAGATATTAATATTAGTTGATGACCGTATCATCTCAATCAGCCGTGACTGTGACAATGGGATCTGTGAAGAACCCGCAACGTAGGCTTGTTTGAAAAACAGGTAAATGTACACTACTTATACCTAATAGCGTACCTATATATTAGTTTCGGATCTAAATAATTTAGATCCAAAAAAATACTCTTTTCCTTGTCTAATAGTCGCGAAAACCTTTCTAGTTCTTAATACGAACTGTAATTAAAATAAATATACTTTTAGGCTTTAAGTAAAATAATTACGTCAAAATTGTAAAATAGTTTCGATAAATGTAACGATTTTATCAGAACAGAAAATACTTAGTCGTAGTGGAATTGTTACTAAAGTATCTTTTGCTGGTAGACAAGACGTTAGATATACTGAGTGTATAATTTAACTCATCCAGATAACTGTTGCGGTGTAGTAAACAATTCTTTCTGTTGGGGCTATTTTTGGGGCAATTGCTTTTGGATTCGCTCATCGGCGGCAGTTAAACGTATCAGGGTGGATTTATGCAACTCTTAGACAAGAGTTTTAATAAACCAAGATTAGTGTCGTTAATTTTTACAATCGTGAATTTACACACATACATACTCTCTCTCTCACACTCACAACTGCCTCTGTGGCCGAACGGTTACCATACCGGACTGCCAGGCAGAGGTCCCAGTTTCGATTCCCGGGCCGGGAGAAATATTTGTATGGCCTACATTTATTTCTCTCGTGAGTTTGGGTGTAATTTGTGGTTGTCTATGTGTGTGTCCATGGCACCCGCAACACAGGGTTTCCCTAGTGCGGGGCCATGTTGAGTGTGTGCGTTATTATTATTATTATTATTACAAACACTCGCACAACACACATAACAACACATACACTCACACACACAGTTACACACACAAACACTCAGAGAGAGAGAGAGAGAGAGAGAGAGAGAGAGAGACGCACAGCACTCAACAATGTCTACTTACTTTATTTTATTCACTGTTATTTATTGAATCGTTTGACACTCGACACTAACAGTTCAATATAAGTTTAATATGAGTTGTCTGATAGGGTGGGAGCCTAGTGGGCTCTAATACAGGTCTAGTATCTAGTACGAACTCCAGTCTCACACACATAGCGGTTATATTTAACATGGGGTCTATTTAATGCAACATTTGTGTTTCAGAAATAAATAATTATTATTGTTATTAATTTGCTTCTGTATTAGCAATTAAAGAAACGAATACAACTACGTAGAAAATCGTTTGTTGAACAGCTAGTTACTCACTGGTCATTATAATAAATTTGATTTCAAAATAATTTTATTTCATTCAAACAGTCATTCATTCGTTCGCTCGTAAATTCTGAAATAAGGCCAGTGTCCCTGCCGCTCGACCCAAGCAAAATGAACCGTATTAGAAAGGGAAAAAATTGAATTCGAGCTGAAGTAGTATTAACTCTCAAGCTTAGGCCATTTAACACTGAAAATGTAAGATGTTTCGACTTGCGTGTCCGTAAATCAACAAAGCGTTATTGTTTGAAATTTAATGAAAACTCAGTAAATAGTGCGTATATGCCACATTGTTTTATTAAATATATTGACAAAGGACCACAATAGAGTGTTAGAAGCGATTATGTTTAAATTATAAATATTAATTTCTATTACCGATAACCATCTGCAGTAAGGGAAAATGAATATTTTAATTTTAATCAGGATTCGAAATTATCAAGGTTGTCTTTGATAATGATCATGACAACTACTAGATATATATTTGATAAATATTTGTATATTTGTCATTTATAATCTTTGACTAAAAATGACAAATAGTGAGAAAACTTAATAGACACGAAAAAAATATTTGGGAAAATGATTTGGTTTGTAACTTTTTTATATTCACATTTAACACATATGGATACGTCTCAGATACGAATAAATAAATAAATAAAATAACGCACACACTCAACATAGCCCTAGGGAAACTCTGTGTCGCGGGTGCCATGGATACACACATAGACAACCACAAATTACACCCAAACTCACGAGAGAAATAATTATAGGCCATACAAATATTTCTCCCGGCCCGGGAATCGAACCTGGGACCTCTGCGTGGCAGTCCGGCATGGTAACCGTTCGGCCACGGAGGCAGTTAAAACACATGACAGGACAGGACAGGAAGGTATATTTAGCTAGATAATTATCGATATATTATCACTTCAAAATCTGATTTTAACGGTATCAGTATATATGGACGAACGTTGAAAAGTTACTTAAAAGCTTGTTTGCAAACTTTCCGTATAAATTTGTTCACTACTGCATGACGCGTTCGCCAGCGTCACTGCGCTGGGCGGACCGCCCACTGAAAACTCAGTCTCGCCGTCCACTCCGCGCGGTCCGCCTGTCGTTCCATTACTAACCAAAACAAAAAAATAATACATATCTCAAAAATCGACTAATAACAAAATAACTCATGTGACAGTTCTTCCGCCATTTTGAAACTTTATTTTTTAATTTTTTTTCGAACAGCGACACGCGAGTCGTACAGCGTTCGGGATTTGAAATTGTTTCGGAACTAAATGTTTTATAGTTGGTGTGATTATATGGATCAATTGAGGATTCTCAATTAATTGAAGGTATGCAAATTTTCTTTTTATAAATTTAATAGACAAGGTAGACCCAGACCACAATAATTACCTATTTAATTTATTATCACTTAAAATAAAGAAAGAAAAATTAAGTGTTTTTTGTGAGGTTCCAATCGATCTACACATAGATTGTAAACTTTATAACCGTAATGTTCTGGTACGTAAATTAAACGCTATAGTGATTAGTAGTACGTGACTCTATATTACAAATTTACGCAAATTGAGAATAAATACGGTCTCCTCTGGCATAATTTGTCAAAAAAAAATTATCAAAACGTTTATAGCACTCCCAGGTACACAATTAAAGCCACATCGCATGATTATTTTTATAGGTCTAAAATAAATACAAAAATATTGTTACCAATGAAGATTTCCCCGGTTTTTACACGGGTTTAGTTATTAAAGGAAATGACGTTTAGTATACCAAAATTGTATAGGAGTTCTTGATCAATCAAACTTAAATGTCATAAGCATAAACAGCTTATTGACATTTAATACTGAAAATGCAAAGTGGCTCGAATTATGTGCAAATATATAAGCAACCAAGATTGGTTTTTCAATCTCATTATCACGTGACTGCAATTATCCCATTATCTAAGGTCTCTGCAGTATGTTTTCGAATTTCATTCATCTCTATCCTCCATCATTTTGTCCTTTTTTATGAGTGGTAATGAAAGTGATGCAGGCACTCATGATAGTGACGATGCAGGTAAAACGGATAGAAGTAGTGACGGTGTCACAGAGGGTGAGGATACCGGTGATGAAGCTCTTCGAAGTCTTGGTCGTTCCCGTGGACGAACCCTTGTTCGCTCCGGCCGTGGTATCCCTAAAAAGATTTAAATATTTCCGAAAATCGTTGAAAACATGTGAAATAATAAATAATTAATTACTAATAAACAATAAAAATAACAACAACCAAAAGCTGATTTCCTTTTTTGCTTTTATTGACCTAAAACCAATAATAAACACATTTCATTTGTATTTAATTTGACTTTGCAGTTCTAACTTTTTTTTAACCAAGTGACGTGATGAACAAGTCCTGCGCCTGATGGTAAGCGACATGCTCAACCATAACATTTACAGTGCCACTCCTCGCTTTAAATCACAAAGATCTGTGGCACTGCCACTAGGCCCGTCAACCTGGGACATAAGTTGAAGTCTTGTATGTCTGTAATTTCACTTTCACCCTTATCTTGCAAAACCGGAACGTAGTAATACTGACATTACTACTTAGCGGCAGAAATAGGTATGGCGGCAGTATTTTCCTGGACGAACTCTTTCACACAGCTACAAAATTGCCTTCATACATCTATCATCATTTATACAATCTTCATCTCCCCGTATAGTCATCCAGATTCATAATTAATACCTTCCAAGTAATGTAACCTCCTACCTCTGTGTATTTACTTTTCGATCTAACCAAACTAAATTATAAATAAACTGATTGCGTGACTTTCTTAATATATCATCAAGTGCCTGCAGGGTAACGACCCTTCCATTTCTTAAGCAATGAGGGGAACTTGATTAAAAAAAAATCCCCGGTATTGTATTTTCAAATCGATAATTTTCGTGTACAAGAAGTGCTCGTTGCGATGCTCCCAGTCATAGTTTAGGGCATTATAATATGATATCTACAATTTAAAAACGGGATTCGAACCATTATTGATGCTAAAATAAGTAGTACCAATTTTTTTTTGCATTGAAAATTGGCTTTACTCAATATCCATAAACATTTTACTTTGCAGTTGAATTTAAATTTGTTTCTCATCACAAAATCTCGGTAGCTTTTGTTTGACATTGTGTCGTTTTTAATGATAACAATTTTAAACGAAGTAGAAGGTGTTCATAAGTTGATCGAATTAAATCAGTTTTTGCAATGCGTTCATTGGAAAGTTTTGATAAGTTGTTTTAGGAATACAATTTTACGAATGTTAATTTTTAAATTATATTCAATGAATATCTTAGTTCCTTAAACATTTTCTTCTTTATTTTCTAGAGCACTTACTACTCTTATGTGTGTAGAGTCTTACTTATTTTGCCCCTGTACGTTATCTCCTGGGATTCCTTCTACAAACTTATTCCTTTATCTTATCTAAGACTTTCATAATTTGACGATCTCATTGGCCTAACTGTTGGTGCTTAATAAGAGATTCCGGATTTGATTCCCTGTGGGGCCAACTTTTGGAACGAACTTTTCAAAATTGCTGTTCTGGACAGTGCCTCAGAGCTAAATGCTTATTTTATTACACTATTAAGGTTAGGCGTGGACCTTGGTTAGGGCGTCGCTCTTATTAACCTACATACATATAAGTCGTCCAACTTAGGGACCCTAACTTTCTAACTTTTATTAAACTGAGTTAGGGTTCCTTCAAAATCGGCCAGTGTAATAAGCGTATTAATATCATAGCTCTGGTAGGTACTAATGGTACGGGGTATTCCCTATGTACACATTTGGTGTAGTGGTTGGCAATAGTTATTCCCCTTGGCTTGGATTTTTGTTACGGTTTTTATTTTTAATTGTTACGAAGCTATTGGTTTCTCTATAAATGAATAAATAACTACTTAAGTAAATGTAACATTGGATGTTTGTAAAATCGTGAAAAAAAAACGAGAAACGGCAACACCGCTCGAGTCGCAAATTGGCGACTTTTATTTTAGAACGTTCCTTAGATTATAAATCGAAATGGAGTCGAAATATGAGTCATCCACCCCTAGCAACTCATGGGTAGCCACCGACAAGCCACTACTATTAGCTTTCAGCAGAATACCAAAACCGTACAAAATCTTGAAATTAACACTCAGTATATGCACTCTATCGACGCACAACTGTGATGATTTAAAATTAGCAGTCTTGGGGCCCTGATGTTAAACAGAAAGTAGAATCGAAACGTGATACTTAGTGCAGTGTTGATGCAATCACTGCTTCCACATTTATATGGCGAATGGCTACGGAGTGGATTCCCTGCCTGCAGACGTGTTTCCTGAACGGTATAACTTGGGTCTTTTCAAGGTGAGAATAAATAGGTAATATTTAGGTGTGCATGTCAGTAGAGGTGGACGTTTGAACGAAAGCAGTTTAAAAAGTTTGTATTTTAATATAAGCACTCAAGCACGTTTATAATTTTAAGGTGTAAGCGTTCAATATTTAACTATTTCATTTTTTACAACTTGCCTAAGTGTCAAGTGTTATAACGTTAAGTTATAAATAAAACTAAAACTTGTGTTTTACACATAAAGTAACTTATCTGAAAACTTTTAGTGACCTACTCTCGCTTTTCGCTGTGAAATTGTGAATAGAATGTTGCAAGCTTTTTTAACATAAAATCTATATTTTTCTAAACGATTTTATAAGCGTTTAAGTGAAAAGTTCTTTAATGGGCACACTTTTTTGAATAAGCACAATATTTTAACGTTTCAAATTTATAAGTAGTTTTTCCCATCTCTACCTAATCGTCACTTTCCGTCAAGTGAGAAGGTTGTCTGAAGCAAAAAAAAAACTGCTCTAGCACACCCTGCATGCGTGTGAATGGGGATGTGATTTTTGACATTTGATCCCTTGTAGCCATCGAGTACAACAATGCTTGTAGCCCTTACATGCCAAAGGTGCTATATAATCAACACACACATAATAATTTGTTATCCGTAGTAGATCACTGAAAATAAAAGTTTTCTGTACAATAGTATATGCAGTCCATTTACTTCTTTTAAAATTACTTGAAAATACTTGAAAGTTGTTTTTTGTTAAGGGTCCATACTACCTCAGCTCGAATTAATTTTTTCCCGTACTAATACGGTTCATCTTGCTTGGGTCGAGCGGCGGAAACACAGGTTTTATTTTAGAAATGATTTTTTTTAGAAACGGCATTAAAGTCATTTGGAAAATGTATATCGTATAAGTACGTGTTCGTACAAAAAAAAAATCATTGGTATATATAAAGTACCTATTGAATGCAGCGGTTTTCTTGTCAAATTTCGAGATAAGTTTGTTTTTTTATCGTAAAAATTTTTAGAAATCGTGTTTACACACCGTTTACTAATCAGTGTATATCCTCAATTACACTATATTGTATTTTTTCCAAAGTAATACTTTTACTGTTATGCAGAATCAATCAGAGCCATTAAGCTGAAGGGCTCTTAAGCGATGAAATGCCTATGCCAGGCAAAGAATATTGCCAAATGCCACATGTTTCTTTTAATCAAATTTCTTACAAATATGCTACAATATTAATTATTTACGATATTGTCAAAAAGTAAAGATTTAGTGACGATATCATAAAATAAAACAACTATAACTATAACTTTTTACAAAAAAAGCGGATCTCAAAAGTTTGTGGTTTACATCTTTGCATTGCCAAGTTTTAATGAAATCTAACGGCTAACGGAGAGTGGGTGCAATCCAGTGAACTGCATTCATCCCCTCAGAGGTGAAATATGTTCTTCAAATTTGAATGGGACCACTTTTAAGGCACCCCCTTTTCAACAAAAATCATCGAAATCAGTTCACAAATGTCGGAGTATCGCGTAACAAACACAAAAAAATATATTCAAATTGAGAACCTCTTCCTTTTTTTTGAAGGCGGTTAAAAGTAGGTAAACTGAAAACATCATTTAGTTTATTAGCATAGGTAAACATTAAAACAGTGAACACACCTATTAGAACTCATAATTTTTATGAGAACAATATAATATGTTTGTGTACTCTTCATAAAGCAGTTGGCAGTTCGCCATATATCATTTAGTAGAGCGTTTCAAGGCCGACCTTCCACCAACGCTTCTGCGTTTTATTTCAAAATTTGAATTCTGGCATACTTTTTTGTTTGTTTATTTTATGAATTATGAGGAAGTGCATAATACAAATAGATTTGACCGTTAGTACTATGGGCACTGGATGAGGAGGTCCCGGGTGCGATTCCCATTGCTCTGGTACTAATAACACAGGAATTTCTCTAGTCAGGGTCCCTACTCTCGACACTCGAAATCAGTTAGGTCCGTTTTTTCACTATGGTTGACCTACAGGACTACTCTCGAAGTCCGCCAACCAAAACACGGACCCGTTGGGAATAGTCAATCGGCCCGTTGGAAACAGTCAAACGGCCCGTTGGAAACAGTTAAACGGCCCGTTGGAAACAGTCAAACGGCCCGTTGGAAACAGTCAAACGGTCCGTTGGAAACAGCGTATTTTATACGCGCCGACGACTCGACGCGCAGACAACGCGCGCTAACGCGATGTAGTTGCGGCAAGTAAACCTTTGCACACGTCTACAAATTCAGTGGCGCCGTAAACGCGCGTCATCTGCGCGTACACACGCCGCAGATGCTCTGTAGTCGCGCGTATGTATCGCGCATTTTGTAAAGAGATAGTTTTAATTTTAGTTTTGTTTGTTAATTTCAATAAGTTTTTGAAATGAAGCATCTATCTAAGCTATCTTTATAAAATACATTTAAAAGAAATCGCTAAGTATCAAACTGTACTAAATGATTACTATTCGGTTTTGGGAGTTTTTATTTTTCTAGCGCAGTAGATACGAAGTGTGAAAAGGATAAAATATCACAACGAAAGTTGTTTTCAATATGAAATTGTAAGTGTAAACTCCAGTGGAGTATATAAGCTTCTGGCTTGCAACGCGATGTTCGATAAAGACAAGCTTCGAACGCAGTTCTCGCGTGCGTCTGTATCGCGTTTTATGCGCGTTTATATCGATACAAATGCAACAATCCACTTTTTCAGCCTCTACGGCACGTTAAACGCGACTTCGTGTAACGTGCGTCGTCAGCACGTATAAAATACGCCTTGTGCACAGGGTCTTAGTTCTAGTCCCAATCGAAACTGAAGTCTAGGTTAACTTCGTATTTCGGGCCTCTGTGGTCCTGAGATTAGGTAATCGATGTAGTTGTCAGGTACATTATCATTATTATACTTTAGGCTGTAATTAACATTTTAGATCGAAATCTATGATTGGATATTTTAAGTCTATTCAGGAAAATTTATCTAAGGGCTACAGACTTGTCACGTTAGACCATACAAAATGAACTAAAACTACTTTGAAAGCAATCTAGTTGTTTTATATTTTTTGGTCAAGTAGTTTAAATTTGTTACGTAAACAAAAATGCTGATTTTTGTTCAATATCGGGTGGATATTAATTTTATCATTTGTGAAATTACTCCATTACTTTGTTGTAATTATTAATACACGCATATCTTAGTTTTTATTTCGTTTAAGCAACAAATTAGTCTTCTAAGAACGACCTCAAAAGTCATTCATTCCCTAGTTTGCCACCCTCAGACGCGGAACATTTTCTTCAAATTTAAATGGAACCACTTCTGAGGCACCCTCTTTCCATCAAAAAAGAATCATCAAAATCGGTTCACAAAGTTATCGCATAACATACATGAAAAAAGAAAAAAACGTACAGTTCTGTTGAGAACCTCCTCCTTTTTTCCACATCTGCAGTTGAACAGTAGTTCGAAGGACGAGCTACTTACTCTTAACTTTTAGCAGAATACAAAACGTACAAATACCTGTCATTCACACAACTCAGGTGGTTTAAAACGAGCAGACTTGACGCCCAAGTAATTGGTGTTGTTTATTATTGTATTTATTTACACGTTTATGATCAGATACCTGCAGCATACTATCCTAATTTGTTACTTCCCATACTTACGAAACCGTGTAAGGAAGTGTAAACAAAAAGATTTAGAACAAAGTTCGATGAACCAATATCCAAGTACGAAGGAAAACCCTAATATTTATGTTTGCTGTACGTCGTTGCCAGGTAACAAGGGGTCGTCGGACTTGCAACGATTGTTGTAAACTAGCCCGTAATTTTATTGCGGGAGAATAGGAATTATTTTAATGCTGTACATAACGGGGTGAAATTTAACTAACGTCCTTTGATTTTAAGATGCAAAACCCGTCAATATGAAGAAAAGTTTGTGACTGTTTGTGTTTTTTTAATAGCCCCGTACTAGGGAAACCCTGTGTTGCGGGTGCCATGGACATACACACACCCACAACCGCAAATTACACCCAAACTCACGAGAGAAATAGATGTAGGGTCTATAGGATTACAAATAGTTCTCCCGGCCCGGGAATCGGACCCAATACCTCTGCTTGGCAGTCCAGTGTGGTATCCGTTCGGCCACGGAGGCAGCTGGCCAGGAGCAATGGTTGCGTAGACTTTGAAGCGTGTGAGGTAGATACGGAGAAATTCTATGCACGATATTTAAACACTTGCCTTTTAAAAATAAAATAATCTCAGTAAAATAAGCTCTTAGACCCATGACGTATTTATGACGACATCCGATCTCCTTCCGGGTCAATGTAGAAAAACTAACTTTCGTACATTGTCTCGCGTCTGGTATTTGTGGTACCGTCGTTGTTTCCGATTTCCATAACACAAGTGGTTTAGTTACTTACTTTGGGATCAAAGCAACGTATGCTATGATGTCTAATAGCATTTTGTTGTACTGTATTTATAATTTTTTCGCCTTGTTTATATGTAGGATCGCCAATTTCTGGCAGAGGGTACGTGATTCAGATAACGAACTTGTGGCGGTTGTTGGCACGGACTACAGAAGTAATTTTTTTTAAGGCTGGCGAGACGTGCACCAGATTGCGAATTAGGTAATAAGTGCATGTTTATGTAATTATTATTTGTTTACACAATCTTATTTATTTTTATATTTTTATTTTTCTAAATTTTAGTAATTTCAGTTTAACATTTTTAATTTTGTATTTTGATAATTTTAACAATAATTACAAATTTTGTTAGCTTTATTTTATTATTTAGATTTTATGTCTTATTTTTGGTTTTAGATTGATTTTTTCTATGTTTTAATTTTATTACTGATTTTATTATTGTTTTATTGTGTAAATATGGAACTACATTCCTGAAATAAAGAAATATTATTATTATTATTGTAAAAAAGTTGTTTAAAAATGATTATGTTTTCATATGTTGCTTTTTATTTTTAATCATTACGGGTTTTCATAGAGAGGTATTATCATTCCACGTGTATCAATTGGAGTTTAGATAAATAAATATACTGTGACTTTTTCTATAATCCGTTCGAGAAGCTGTGGTAGTCCACTGGCTTGACCTACTGCCTCTTAAGCAAAGACTGTGCGAGTTCAAATCCGGGTTCAAATCGCACCTCTTGAGTTTGTTGGAATTTATGAGCGAAATTTAATATAATTTCAATTACTATGAGCCTCGCGGTCAAGGAAAACATTGCGATGAAATCTCCACGTCCAAGAAGGTTCTCAACCCTTGAAAGTCCCCAACCTTCATTGGGCCCGAGTGGCGGACCCGAGAAGAGACCTGTACCCAGCAGTACCACTTATAAATGGGTTTAATGATAAATAGAAATAATAAATTGCGCACACACAGCCCTGCACTAGATACTGCACACACATACATAGACAACCACAAATTACCCCAAACTCACGAGAGAAATAAATGTAGGCCATACAAATAGTATGTCTCCCGACCCGGTAATCGATCCCACGACCTCAGCGTGGCAGCTCAGCAACATAGTAACCGTTCGGCCACGGATGCAGTTTATGATTTTTTTTTATAATATCAAGTGACGGGACGAACAAGTCGTGCGCCTGATGGTAAGCTACACGCCTGTCCATAACAGTTGCAGTGTCCTCAGAGCTTTAAATCGCAAAGATTTGAGGGGCATTACCACTGCGTTTGTCACCCTGAGACATAAATTGACATGTCTTATGTGCCTGTAATTGCACCAGCACCCTTACCCGATAAAACCGGAATACAGTAATGCTGACATTAGTGCTTGGCGGCAGAAATAGGTAAGATGGCAGTAATTCCCTGGACGAAGTCGTTCACCAGGAGCTCTACTGCTTTTTTTATTTTTTATTTTTTTTATTGTGACTCGGCAAAATGACTGCACCGCGCCTGATGGAAAGTGCGAATACAGTCCAGAGATGAGAGTAACGGATGGAAAACACAAATATCTTCACTCCGTCACTATCATTTTGCCGGTCTGGCCAAATGCTTCTTCACACTACGTTTGAAGGACCCGATGTTATAGAGGGGAGGGAATACATGCGCCGGGAGTTGGTTCCACAATTTGATGGTTCGGCATAAAAACGAATTGCCAAACTTTTTAGTGCGGGACGGTATTGAACTGACCGTCCAACTGTGGCAACGCAGTCCGGCACGGGTGGTCCGCTGATGGAAAGGAGAGGAAGGGATAAGGTTGAATAACTCTTCAGAGCACTCACCGTACTAAGAGATTATGATGTTTCGATAATTACTTTTTGAATGAATTTTTAAACCAACATGTTATTACACTATTTATGTAAATAGTAAATTATGAATATTATCAATAGGACAAATTGAGAGGCTAGCACATGTACCTTACGCATGATACATAGATTACAAATAGAAATTTTATACGTATAATACATACGTGTACGTATTTAACCCATTTCAGCGCGTGATTCAAACTGTCCGAGTCAATCTGAAAATATGGGTGACACAAACGATATCTGAGCGAGATGTGCGTAAACAAGTGAAATGTACCTAATTCCTATTTTGATCACGTTTAGGTATTTTGCCAATTTGTATAGATTTCTACGACGTGTTCATAATGTCTTTATTTCATAGGTAAGCAAATAATACTTTTTTTACGATATCAAGTGATGGGACCAACAAGTAGCGCGTCTGGTGATACAGCGACTCGCCTGTCCATAACAGTTGCAGTGCAATTCAGAGATTTAAATCGTAGAGATCTGAGGGGCATTTCCACTGCGCCCGTCACCCTGAGACATAAGTAGACAAGACGCGAAAGCAGTAATGCTCACATTATTGCTTGGTAGCAAAAACATCTTCTTCATTCAACATATACATCGTCGGGATACAACAACGTATATGGACGTATATCTAATGTAGTCCGACATGCTATCAGAAATTTTGTACGATCTGCCAGGCCAGACATATTACTAAATGACATTGAGGGTTCTAAAGAAACACTATCTTGGTTTGTAGTATAATATCTATCTGTACTATTAAGTGTGAACATATCCTTACTTTAGAATTGTAAGTTAATTTAAATTTAGAGCTTGTAGTGTTTGCTCATCGCTTCGTGGTTATACCACTAAGGTTTTACCTAGCGATGCATAAGAGTCGGTTTTTAACCGACTTGAAAACAGGAGGAGGTTTTCAATACGATTGTATTTTTTTTTGTATGTGTGGTATGAGATTACTTGGGCGTTTGTTTTGTGAACCGATTTTTATGATTCTTTTTTTGTTGGAAAGAGGGTACCTCAGTGGTCCTATTTAATTTTGAAAAAAACATTCCACGTCTAAGGGTGGTAAACTAAGGGATGAATGACTTTTGAGTTCGGTTTTTTTAGTACTCGGTACTGAGATTATAGTACACTCGTTCTTTTCAGGAAAATCTACTTTACGAATGAGTGTAAATCCATGGGACGATTTGAAATAGCAGTAGAGCTCCTACACGAATCCTAAAAATTTTCACAATGGAAAAAAAACACAAACTCACCTCGAAATTTTACAGAAGAACCGTTGTATTCAATAGGTACTAATACCAATGATTTTTTTTTATATCAACTAAACTGAGTAGAACACGTGTAGTGTAGTATGCGATATATATTCTTCAAAAGGCTTTAATATCGTTTGTAAAAAAATACATTCTGAAATAAAGCCAGTGTCTCTCACGATATACTTTAGGGGTAGTTTTTTTTATAAACATACATTTTTTATATAAAGTAGGAGGCAAACGAGCAGATAAGACGCTTGATGGGAGGCCTTGTATATTACAAACTGCCAATTTGAACACTATGTTAAGTAAGGCACAATTTTCACCAAAGAACAGATTGTACTACATTAAGTGTAGCCCAACTTACGCCCCCAAACATTCATTAAGATAAAAGAAAACACTTTCGTAATTGTAAAGTCTTATTTGAATATAAATGTACATCATATTTCACACTTGGGGCTCTACATCCGCAGATAGGCGTTATAATCGTGGTTAATATTAAACAAACTTTGCACAGGTGGTTGATTCCAGGGCATTCACTGATCTCTGTTGAAACTGTAATTGTATTACAACTGTTTTAAAAATCATACTTAGAAACATAAAAAAGAGTAAGGAAGCTTTTTATGATATCAAGTGAGACGAGGCGAACATGTCGTGTTCCTTGTGACAGGCAACTCGCTTACGCATTAACATTTTGCAATGCCATGCCAGTCAGAGCTGTAACTCGCAAAAACTTGAAGGGCACTGCCACTGTGCCCGTTACCCTGTGATATAAAGATGACAAGTCCCACGTGCCTGTAGTTTTCCCAGCACCCTTACACTTCAAAGCTAGAGGTATGAAATAATTGTTGTTTATTGTTGTAAATGTTGCATATGCAGTAAAAGGTTGTGACAAAAATGCAATTTAGTATATAATGTTCTCGTATGGACAAATTAAGCTCAATTTAATAAGGAAACACGGACAGAGGCCGCAATTGTAACAATTACTGGGTTGAATTGATCCCGACGACCTGAATAACTACAATACGGAACGTTCCTAGGTGATATATCAGAGTCTAAATCCGTATTGTAATGCTATGTAGTCTAGTTACATCCTTATTAATGCCGCTTCGGGTTTGAATAGATACTTTTGACATTGGTACCTAATAGCGATTATTAGCTAGTAAAAAACATGTTGCAAATATCATGAAATTTAGTTAACTTGTCCAGTTTTTACTGGGTTATTAGTTGAAGGGATTTTAGGCAAATTAAAGGCAGAGAGAGCAAAAGTCATACTTTTTTATGTTATTAAGTGACGGGACGACCAAGTTGTGCACCTGATGGTAAGCGACACGCCAGTCCATAACAACTGCAGTGCCACTTAGAGCATTACATCTCAAAGATCTGAGGGGCACTGTCACTGCGCCCGTTACCCTGAGACATAAGTCCCACGTGTTACTGCGCGCGTTACCCTTTAAAACCGGAACGCCGTAATATTCACATTACTGTTTGGTTTAATAATCGAGTATATAACCAGAAATAGAGACGTAATATCATTTAATTTGTTTGAAACTATTCTGCCATATCATTACTGTGACAACTGCGCTCCGATTGGCCAGCCCGAGTTCGAAACAATTGACGGGTGTCGTCAACTGTTTCACTTCAAATCGACCAGTTAACTTGAGCTTTGCTATAATGGACGAAAATTGCAAAATTACATATTTAATATTTAATTACCGATGAAATGTGATTCCATTTGTTTTGTAATTAGATGTTTTGATGTTTTTCCCACACCACCGAATAGAACAGCACGGCATTGTTAGAGATATTATCTTTATTACAACAAATACAGAATATTTTTGGAATACACGGAGACGTACGCACAGGTCAGTAGTTGGCCTGTCTATGTTTCAGTGCAAACGGGAGTTGATATTTATAAGAGCTGTATCGCTAATGTGTTACCAGGAATATATGGTCCTTATTTCGTCTCTATTTCTGGTTATATACTCGATGGGTTTAACAAAGCCACACATTCCTGGTATATTAGAGCCACATACTTGGTGTAATAAAGCCACATCTCCACTCTCCTAATTAAGCATAAAAAGCTATCGACCAATTTCGTTCGTAGAATCTTTAAAACGTCTCTGCTTAAAAGTTGTAAATTTTGTAGTCTTGGCCTTATTGCAACGAGTGTGCGATCTACTTATTTTATTGTTACATTTGAAATCATTGATTGACTTTAAATTAGTTAGCATAGGCTAACTAACTAACTCACTTGATGGACTCAATCACACAATTATTAAATTTATTACGGTAGTTTCAGCAATCATTGTGTAGATAGGCCCAGAACCGACTTTAAAAAGAGGAGGTTCTCAATTCGACGGTATATTTTTCGTGTGTATGTTACACGTTGTGTTGTTGGCATTTGTGTACCGATTTCGATGATTCTTTTTTGTTGGGAAGGGGTCATCTCGGTAGTAGTTTTTTTAAAACTTGAAGACAATATTCCACCTCCAAGGGTGGCAAATCCGTCTTATTAGATTTCCCTCACTTGCCGTTAACCGATTTCAATGAAACTTGGCAATAGATGTAATTCCACTTTTGAAATAGTTTTTTTATAAAGTTATAATTATTTATAGGAAATGAAACTATTTTTCCGGATTTAAATCGTATAGTTGTTTTTTCACGCAATCCAACGTTTCGGGCGTTTTACAGTTCCCATGGTCACTATTGACTGAAATGTTGGTTTGTTTGAAAAATAGTTTTATTTCCTATGTGTAACAATCGCGAAAACCGAAAAACTAGTTACATATAATTATTTATTGTAATTTCGAACAATTATAGGGCATTAAATACGGAATCTATAGTAGTAATAATTTGATTTGTTGTTTAAGATTCGTTAGATTTTTGAAATAATATAAGTATAACGAAGTAAAATTATGAAAGTAAAAAAACAAAATTACCGTAAATTGTAACCGTGTCATTACCGTTTCAAACATCTATCGGTCCCATTAGCTAATGATGAGACTAGCGTCGACTGACCCTGTCCTGTGCCCTGTTTACACGCTATTTTTATTCGTTTATTCCCCATAATACAGTCGTAGCGCACAATATTTGAGTAGTCAGTAAGTGTTCTATTTTATTGCACATTTCCGTTTTTATGCTGCCTGTGAAATGAATCATGATCGGATTTTTTGTAGAGGCCTTTGGTCATTAGTAGCAGTAAGAGATCCCTGCTGATCTTACCTATTTCTGCCCCCAAGGAGTAACGTGACCGTTACTGCGTTCCGGTTTTGAAGGGCAAGGGTGCTGAAATTACAGGCATATGGGACTTGTCAACTTACGTCTCAAGGTGACAAGCAATTAGATCTTTGCGATGTAAAGCCTTCAGTGGCACTGCAATTGTCATGTATAGGCATGTAGCATACCATCAGGTGTACGGCTTGTTCCTCTCGTCACTTAGTGTCATAATAATATTATAACTTTTTTATAAAATAATCTCAGTACAGAGTACTAAGAAAACCGACCTCAAAAGTACGTGGAATTACGTCTATTTGCTAAGTTTCATTGAAATATCCACTAGTTCGCCACTATACAGGATTTGATACTGGAGACAATAAAAATAGGTCTCACTACGACACTACTCAAAGTACATCGAGGGAAAAACGCCTTGAATTGGAGAAATAGCAAACTCAACTAAATAATTGCTAAAAGTAATTGCTCCTAAATTAAAGTTAGGCGCTATTTATAAAAATGAATCTTCATGCGTGAACAGCCACCCTTAGAGGTGATTTCCTTCAAAATGAAACGGGACCACTATGGACCCCCTTTCCTACAAAAAAAGAATCATGAAAATCGGTTCACAAATACCGGAGTTATTGCGTAACATATCTACATACAAAAAAAAAACATACAGTCGAATTGAGAACCTCCTCCTTTTTTGAAGTCGGTTAAAAAACCCATCTCAAAAGTTCGTGGAATTACATCTATTTGCCAACGAATAGGTTACTGGAAAGTGTGCGAAATTCGGATTCATCCCCTAGTTTGCCACCCTTAGAAGTGTAATATTTTTCAAATTTAAATGTGATCAATGCTGAGGTAACCTCAGTCTAACAAAGAAAAATCATCAAAATCGGTTCTCAAATGCCGGAGAAATCGAGTAACATACACACAAAAAAAAGTAATCGTATTGAGAACTTCCTTCTTTTGCAACCGGTTAAAAAAAGAGCTGTGGTGGTTGGTTATAGGAGGACTCGTCATGATCCGCTTCGGGTTATATGTGTTTGGATACAAATATTCTATTCTGACCCGACTTTTTAGCTTCACATACATCAACTACATTTCTCATACAACTTTTAATTCTTGTCACTACGTATCCCATAATCTTCCTACAAATAGGAATTATGAAGAATCAGTCTGGTACCTGAGCTACAGATTTGTAATCTTCTTCTTATAGTATCGATGACGTGCATTGGAATGTTTGCCATCGTGTTGAACGATTTTGCCGATTTGCGTAAGGTACTCGCCGATTGATGCCCAGGGTACACCATACACACGTACAGGAAAGGTACGTCGTGCGGGGAGGCCCTTTTCACGTACCATGGATTTGTAATTGGGTTAAATCAGCCGTTCTCACATTCGCTGTTCTCAGCCAACTTACCGTAACCATTTCGGTGATCTCGGCCTAATTACCGTAGCCATTGTTTTTTTTTCGCGTATTATACCTAATAACATTGAGATATGAAAACTTTAAGCTAAACTATCAATATGTTTAAAAGGCATTAGAATAAACAAAGTAGTTTTCGAATTATCAAGACACAAATATTTTATGGAAACGCTAATCAAACATTTTTGAGAAAATCTGACTATTTCTGACACAGCTGAATTATTATTTGTATATTTTGCTACATTTGATTTATTTCTATTGATACAAGTGCCATTCAAGAATTTTTTGAATAAATTTGAAATAGTCTTTTTTAAATAATTGGGTAGTGGTAATGATTAAAATTTACTCCAATTCTGTCTTATAATTAATCACAGTTGTTATAAGAATAGTGTAATAATTTACATTTTGATTACTTCTGCCGATAAAAGTGTTAAAAAGGAATTACAAAATATTTTCTATCGGATATATTCATTATAAAAAGTGTAGAAAATCAAAATATAAGTGTTTTCTACGCTGTTGTTCTTTATAATTTTTGTTTTTATGTTTTCTTAAAAATTATTGAACTTACAAATTACCGTATCCATGGCTACGGTAATTCGATCTAATTACCGTTTCCATAAAATATTTGTATCTTAATAACTTGAAAACTACTTTGTCTATTCTAATGCCATTCAGACAAATTGATAGTTTAGCTTAAAGTTTTCATATTTCAATGTTATTGGGTATATTAAGCGAGAAAAAACAGTGGCTACGGTAATTAGGCACAGAACACCGAAATGACTACGGCAATTACGTTGAGAACACCGAATGTGAGAATGGCCGAAATATAAAAGTAGTCGATTGTTTTCGTCTAAGTCCATCGTATGAAAAGAAGTTTTGAAGCCTGTACCTAGCTTCTCGCACGAGCTCGATCGTGGCGAAATAAATTCGAGCCAAAGCACCGAGGGTAAATGAACTGCAGTGCACTATTTTTATCGCAATTTACGTAGCGATGGGCAAATATAAAACGCTGCTAATAAACTACGTGTTGAAAGATTTTGCGGGCTTACCGGTTAAGTAACCTAACCAAGTGAAAAAACTATGATAATTATATCAATTCGGGAAATAAATTCTTGATACTATTTAAATTGAAAGAAAGAAAGAGCCTGTACACACACATTATATGATTTGACATATAATACAATACAAAGATTTATTAATAATTAATTCTGCTTATGAATAAATAAATAAACTACCTGAGTACTAAAATTGGAATATGGACTGTGCGCTATGCTATTACGGAATCCGTCATCCACTCACCTTAATGTCGTCCCACTAAAAGTGCTACAAAGTGATAACAAGTGGTGAAAAAAATAGAAAAAAAAAGATTGAATTGAAATTAATATGACAAAACATTGACTTACAATTATATGGACGTTGGGTCCGCGCTAAAAAGTGTCCGAACTTATGGGGCGTTAAAATCGTATACAGAGAGTCATTCACGCTTTAGTCTTCGTTTGTTCGACTGACAGCGAAGCAAGCAAAATTAGACAGTACTGCGATGACATTACAATTTAAATTCAACGTTTTAGCTTTTTCATATTCCTTTACATGTCACTACGTTTAAATAGGTTGACTTGGGACATTTTTTTCGTGGTTTTTGTATTAGACCCGTCGTGCATTTATTTGTAAGTCAATGTGACAAAATAAGAACGTGTATATATATTTAATTTGATAAAATTATAAAATAAGGTTTAATTACAATTAAACAGACGAACTGTAATAAACGACTTATAGGGACGCATATCTGCCGTCCGATAACTAAAAGCGCGGCTAAATGACAAGATATTTTTTTGAAATATCACAAGAACCATAACCCCGCTTACAGAATATTGTAATTGTTTAATGATATTTCAGCTACGCATCGTTAGGGTAAGTTACAATAAGTCGAAATTTATGCATCTAGCATTTTTTATTGTTTTTAAAATATGTGCATGTACAAACAGAATATTATCAAATCATATTTTCTTATTTGAAACACAATATTAAAATTTATTAATACAATCTCAAAAAACTATTTCTTGTGGAAAGATGAACACAATCTATATTCACACAAATCGCAAGACTGCCGTCCGGTAACTACAATGGGGCTAAGTGACAAAATATTTTTTTGAGATATCATAAAAAGCCCCTGTTTTAGAATATTGAAATTATTGAATGATATTTCAGGCAGGGTCAGGGTAAGTTCCAATAAATCGAACACGTTAACTAATTTCAACTGTTTTTAAAAGAGAATTGTGTGCTCTATTTATGTTTTCCATTACCGCTGCCAATTTTCTTTAAATCTATATATATGTCACCTGTCAATTGATAACTATTATCTGTAAAATGGCAATCTTGCGAGGGTGATAGGTGTTTAATTCTACTGTAAATAACTGATGTTAACACTTATTATAACAAAAGATGAAACAAATACTTTGTAAGGTTCATTTTTGTATATATTTTATTTTTTTATTTACCACGGGTGAAGTTGAGTTTACATATCATCTCCAAAGTATTTAAGGATAATTCCAGATACGCTGCCTTTGTAGGCAGCACTACCCGTGGTGATATTGACAAGCAGTGATGTGAGCTCTTGGGATTTATCACCTTATGCCACAGATCTGAGGCGTAGTGGCAGTACCCCTCAGATCTTTGTGATTTAAAGCTCTGAGTGGCACTGCAATTGCACACGTGTGTCGCTTACCATCAGACACATGTCTTGTTAACAAAATATATAGGAAATGAAACTATTTTTCCGGATTTAAATCGCGTATATTTGTTTTATCAAACAAACCGAGGTTTCGGGCCCTTTACAAGTCCCATGGTCACGGTTGACTGTATGACATGGGACCTGTAAAGGGCCCGAAAAGTCCGTTTGTTTGAAAAAACAAATATAGGCGATTTAAATCCGGAAAAATAGTTTCATTTCCTATGTGTAACAATCGCGAAAACCTAAGAACTCGATATAACAAAATATATAATGAGTGGAGTGAACGACTTGCAATATTTATCTATGCATAGCATGTTTAAAAACTATCAATCAATCATTGCATTTCCACAAATGGAATTAATGTATAGCATGCACAAACTTAATGTACTGCATAATTTATTTATACTGTGAAGCTATTTGGGGCCAACAAAATTATACGAGGCGTCGGCTTTCGCAGTCGGCAATATGGAATTTGCTATCACTTTACGGATTTATTTTTAGGAATTAGCCAGAGATATTATGTGCAGACGTTCGGTTTTCATAATAATCTATGTGTCCAACTCAAAATAAAACTTAAACATGTCAGTATGTGTTTAGTAGCAGTAGAGCTCCTTGTGAAAGAGTTCGTCCAGGTAAGTACTGCCACATTACCTATTTCTGCCGCCAAGAGGTAATGTGAGCATTAACTACCATCTTTGCCTCTACATACCTTTACATCGGTTAAAAATATATAAACGAAATTTAGGCATGAATTTAAACCATATTATCTAAATACGCCACCTTGTGGTGCCAATCTCTGTAGATGCAAAGCGTCTACTCCCACTGGGTTACCACCGTTCTATCTTTGGTACACGTTTAGTTTAGTACGACTAGAGCTCCTTGTGATAGATAAATATTTAATTGTTTATCATTACCATGAATTAAATGGGTGTTTGGTTTAATAAAGAATTGTCTTTGACGATTCAACTCTTTTTCTACATCTCATTTTCTACATGCCATGACTCACTTGGAAACATAATCCCAGCTTTAAATAATCTATATTTCGTTTAACGGTTTGAAAAGGATAATCTGGATTATGCTAGTCATATTTTACTCTAGATGTTGCAACTACTGGTACTGTTCAAAATGAGTATTCGAATGAAATGTAAACAAATCGTGATGTTATATGGTTTAATTTTATTTTTGTACACACCAGACGTAGTTAAAAGAAACAGTTCAATATTAGTGATAAACATTACATTACAACCAGAACTGGACCTATGTTATTGCCCAATTGCACAAATACAAACTACTCTAAATATATATTTTACCCTAAATATTTTCAAACATGAATAAACGTTAAATACTTTGGTATTAATCGTGGTTATTTTCTCATTTCAGAATTAGCAACGCATCAAAGCCGAAACTTCGCGAAACGGCGAATCGTACACAGTACGAGACCAAAGACCGCGGACGACCGGGACACTCCCGAACTACGACATCGGTGACGTCAAACATGGCGTCCACCGACACTTCGACCTCCAGCACTATCACCGCCGCAGCTCCAGAAGAGCACAAGCGAACCGTGGACGAGGCATTCTTGAACAAGTTGAAAATGCTCGTCGAAAGGTTAAGACTTGAAAATGCGACCTTGAGGAAATCGCTCGATGTCGAGCGGAGCGAGATCCGAGCGCTAAAGGCCCAGCAGGAATCCACATTACGCAACCTCAAGACTGAACACAAGAAACAAGAAGAGTTCTTAGAAAAACAATTACGTTGTATGAAACCAGAAAAAGAGGAACAAGCGTATGGAAACCATAAACTAATAGAACTAAAAAAACTAACAACAGAGATTCAGTCTTTAAAAACAGCAAACAAGGGTCTTCAAGAAAAACTCAAGGTGATCAAACTTCTTCTTTAAACTATCGACAATCTAGTCTGACAATTACTCCAAAGTATTTCGATGAAAAATGCAAGACAACTTAAAAGTAATCCGAACAACCAACAGTAAAAAGCTTCTTTCAGGTTATTCATTCCCAATGCCTTTCTGTCCTTATTGCTACTGTGTGTTAGTTCGTCAAAATGTCGGTTTTCATTCAGATCGTCAGTTTTCGACCAATACTGCAAAATCCCAGCTTGGTTTAAGTGGTGTAATATGTAATTTATCCTTGGAAGATATGGGCTACCATACCGCAAACCGTATACGATTGAACATGTTATTGGACATTGTAAAACTCTGTGAAATATGGGCCTTCCTTGCGCCATATTTGAAGGATTTCTGCTTATGTAATGCGTTTCTGTTTTTCTTAACAATAAGGCATATTCAAATTTTCTCTTTTCTAAAACTTCTTTGATTTTGTTATCGTTGATTACTTCTGTGCGTTTCAATATTAGTTTATTGCTAGATTCTGTCAAGCTGTTTTTAAAAATGTTTATGTGTCTGTTATGGACACCAAGCGTTAAATTTGTTTCATATAACTGTTTTAAAGTATTAATATCTGATTTCTGTCGGGGATAAGTTACAGCTGAGTAGATGATGCCCTGAAACAAAAACGCAGCGGCATAATAAAAAATTTAAAAAAACTTATGGTAAAAATAAAGCGTTGATAACTTACATCAATCACGCTGTTAATAACCAGGGAGTAACTAATAATCATAAATATTAAAAATCTGAATACTGGTCCTAAAAATTTTATATCTGCTGTCTGTTTCAGAAAGCATTTTACCAAGTCCATTAGCGTCGATCCACTGGTCTGGTGATTCTGACCCAAAATATGCGTTTCCAACTTTCGAGCTACAATGGCAATAGTTATTAATATAACTACATTAGACAAGATCAACACAAGGATATTTGACGATATCAAATGCAGGACTGATGTAAAAGTTGATTGTTTTTCAGCTTTTTTAACCAAGAAACACATCTCGTTATTGGTTAGGGGATATGTCGTGTCAATATATCCATGGTATGATGGTCTAAGTATTCTTGAATTTAGCTCTAGATCGGTGTATCCGTCTATGAGATCGCCTGTGACCCCGGTTGCTGTTCCGTTATCCAATAGCTCTCCAACGGTGATTCCATCTCTGGGCATCAGTGGTAAACAAGATGCGTTTAAAGAAGATATAATTGCTTTGGCTAATATCGAGTCACATTTTACTGGCCCCGTTTTATTTGATAAATATATTTGTCTGAATACGCTTAAACGCAACTGATGGCCGTTGAGATTGTAATATTGTCGACTCAGGTAACTCTCAACGTTCTTTACATCAGTGATATCTTTAACTTCCTTAAGGAATGGATTGTATGTATACATTCTTAATTTTTCGTCCCACACAATCAATATAGAATGGGTGACACTTCTACTCCAAAGCAGTTGGAAGTGTCTTTTCATGTCGTAGTAAAAGTAGCTGTCCACGTTGACTGGGAGGTTTACGACGAATATAAGAGGGCTTCTTGGTTTAAAGACTCTGGTTCTAATCAGAACTCCGATGACGTCGTCATCGACTTCTGAGGAAAGTTCTTCAGATGTAATAATGTATGTGGTTGCTCCATGCTTATCAATTTTAGGCTTGACTTTAGTAGAGGCTGGCGATGCACATCCACTAATAACCAAGACGGGATAACCACAATCCTTCGTTTCCATGTATTTGAGAATCCTGTTTTCAAAATATGTTAAGTTACAAAAAATTATTGTAAAAAACAATTGTTCGAATGCATTGTAGAACTTCTCAACAACGTTGTACGCGAATTCAGCTTTACTTGCCGTTTCGTTGTAATAGGTAAAAATTTCTTGATACATGGCACTTTGTGGGTGTAAACTCGTGGAACATTGCATATAGAATAATATGCAAAGGATCTTGACCAATTTTTTAGATGACATCATGATGCGTGTGGATGGTTCAAACGTGTGGATACCAACTGCGGGGCGCGGTAATCATTAGGCACATATTGCTTCCATTATTTGCTTCATAAAAGTACGTTAATTATGGACTTCCCTTAATTGCACCAGCGTTAAATAGCACCGCGGCTCTAGAGTGTAATAACTTAGTAAAAGTACTTTATAATACTAACTGTTATACTATAATTGACGGAAGTAATGGTCTTATATCTATAATTATATGGTTCGATTACCACTGACTGTTTTATATAGTCATTTAGATAATCGTTCTCCCAGAGGGAGTCGTGGTGGTTCAAAATGGTGCCTGGGAGTCGTGGTCGGATAGGTAAGAAACGGCTGAAAAAAACCTTCTAATCCGACTAAAAATCGGCATCATAATTTAGGGTTAAAATTTTGTTTCCACCGTTTTCCTATATGGCCGTTAAATAAGCGTACTTTTTTCGATAGAAATGGCTGTTGAAAAAACTTGCTTTGCTCGAGCTCAAAATTAACACGAAAAGATTTCTAGGACTGCCTGGCAATAATTTGTGGTAAAAATATATATTTTTACAATTTTTAATATGGCTGCCATATTTAAAAATATAAAGAGCTTTTAATTTTTTAAATGAAGTCATAAATACCGAGGCCTTATGCCAAGATCCAGCGGAGGGCGAAGCCCGAGGCTCTGTTACGAGTACAAGATCTCACAATTGTTAGAAATGTAAGGCATACTTCCTAATGCAGGATATGAGATACTTATAACGTAGTTGTATCTCGACCGTCTCTGTTACATGACCGTTACTGTTACAGTGCTTTTTCTTGGAAGCTATGCCAAAGAGAAGTATTTAGGTACACCAAACCAGATAATCACTCAAAATTTCTTGGCTCAAATTAGGGAATTTCCTGTACTATGAACACCAGTATGACGATAAATCTGAGGGCAATACCCAGACAGAACCAACTTAGAAATGTTTGTTTCCTAAATTGGCCCAAATCGGGGACCGAACTCGGAATCTCCTCATCAAGCGACCATAGTACTAACTGCTGTGCTACCGAAGAGCACGCACACCCCGTAATCTAAACCCAACCACGTGCCGCAGGTCGAGCCCGACCCAATCGTAGATGGGGTACAGGCCTCGTGAATAAAAAACGTGTAAAAAGACAGACCTTCATCATATCAGAATCCTCCTCCTCCCCAAGAATCAAATCAAGAATCAAAATCCCAAAGAAAATCAAAGATTTCCAGACCAGCCGATCGGACACGACGTGCATCCATCGGTTACCCGCCGCCCTTACCAGGTCATCCGCCCAGCTAGTAGGGGCATCTAGTGGGCCGTCCCACTGAACCCCTTCCGGTTCGTGGTCTCCATTCAAGAAGCTTTCTGCCCCAACGGCCGTCAGTTCTAAGAGCTATGTGCTCTGCCCACTGCCACTTCAACTTGCTAATCGTTCGAGCCATGTCGGTGACTTTCGTTCTTCTACGGATCTCCTCATTTCTGATTCGATCACGTAGAGAAATGCCGAGCATTACTCGCTCCATAGTTCGTTGAGTAACTTTGAGCTTTTTTATGAGGCTCATAGTAAGTGACTACGTCTCAGAGCCGTAGATAATCGCTGGCAACACGCACTGCTCGAAGACTTTTGTCTTCAAGGACTGCGGTATTGCGGACGAGAAGACGAGTAATTTTTGTTTGATATTGTGAGTGTCTAGGGGACCTACTCTTGAAGCACGAAACCCACGTAGACTGTCGTTTTCCCACTATGGATGACTTACAGAATTGACTTTCGATCGGCGCTAGAACTAAGAATGTATGACAACGGGATTTGACAGTTTTCAACGGGCCGTTCGGCTGTTTCCAACGGACCGTTTGACTGTTTCCAAGGGGTCGTTTGACTGTTTCCGACGGCCCGTTTGACTGTTTCCAACGGGCCCGTCTTTTCGTTAACGCACTTCGAGAGTAGTCCCGTAGGTCATCCATAGAGGGAAAACGGCCGTAACCACAGATTTCGTGCTTGGAAGGGCACCTGATGTTACTTTTTTATTTAGCATAGGCAATAGTCGTAACTTACATAGCGGCGAAATTAAAGGTGGTCGAGGATAGAGTTTGCTTGCCTATCTTAACATATTGATAGCATACTCTATTACTATTGTGGCCCAGAATTCACTAGTAGCTGCCATTAACATTTGAAGCATGCAGGTGTAAGGGCACGCAGGGCACGATGTGAGATAGGCCATCGATTGAATCTCACATTGGAAAAGTCCAAGTTATGTTTGTCGGGAAATGAGTCAACAGGTTGTGGATTCCATTGACCTTTTCAGAAAAGTGACAGCAAAACGGTTCCGGCGCATTGGGGATATGTCAAAAAGATAAAGTCCATGGTCCAACACCAACTAGCATAAATGTATAAGGTATAATACCGCTCAACAGGCGAACTTGCTCTTGTAGGTCAGTGACCTAGCTCTACTCGGTATGTCTGTGTGTTTCTCTATAATAGATTCAGTTTCGCGTTCGAATTATCCAGCGTCCTGCCACATTGGGAATTTGACGTAATGCGTATTTGTATCTGAGTGACATCATCATTGGATTGCGGAAGGCCATGTGCATTGGCATTGAGCCGAGGGAGTCATTCAAAAAGTTTGTTACAAATGCATTTTTAGGAGTGTTGACGACACAGTTTTTCGGAGAAAGTTGATGTGTAAATTCCATTTAATCAGGAGGAAAGGTTCTTAACAATATAAAGTCATGACAACCCTAATAATGTCGGAGACCCAGAGGGACATGATGATGTGACGAGTTAGATTTATAAATGAGATTTTCCGAGTCGAGGCGCATAATTGCGATTCACAATTATCCTATCGGAAACTTTTGACGTTTCTAATCGGAACAATGCAATGGTTGATTTAACTCACAAATTAGAAAGATATAGTAGGAATCAAGTTCATCTACCTAGAGTTCATCCTATTGGGATGGATGGTATTACCATGTTGTAAACTACGTGATAATGATTACAGGTTGCTCAAGGGGCAGAATGCGCCCGAGCGGCGGAGCTGCGTGCCCAGGCCGCCAAGCACGAGGCGTTGGAACAAGCCGCGCGTAGAGATGCGCGTGCACAGTGCCGTAAGCTGGTATGTACTTATTATTATATTTTTTGCAAAACCAATTAAAAATTACCCCGTCTGTCTGTTTGTAATTCAGCTTGCAGTGTTTCGACTGATCTGGACCCAAGTCTGCTAATTTTCAATCACCTCCAATTGTGTGTCGATATGATAGGATAATGGCAGAATTATGTACGTTTAGTGTTCTCTGTTAAGATAAGTGGCTTGTCCATAGATATAGGGCTTGTCAGTGCCTAGCCATCGAGCTACTATTCAACTGCCATCGCAATTTTTTGATATTTTTCTCTTTCAATGGCGAGTCGATGGCACATCCATGGCGTAGTGTATTAATATTATATAACATATTTAATTTGAAGACTAAATTGCTGTTTAAACGAGACAAAAATTATTTAGTACTTCATTGAATGTGTGAATATCTATCACTGACTTTCCACTGAGACTCAACGGCCATTGCAACTAGACATTAGACTAGACTAGACATTGAACTAGCAAATCAATGAAATTACAATGACCAGTGGATTCAAAAAAATTAGCAGAATTGGGCTGAAGACTTCGTTTCGTCGCGACGGTATGTTTCGGCACGCCTAAGAATACATTGCACGTACGAATGCCGAACCCTTGATATGCTTGATATCCCTCCAAGGTCATAGGCGTACAAAGGATGTCAACGTCATTGCGTTAGATACACAGTTCTGAAGTCTTTTATCTGTCCAACGCAAACAACACTTTAATCTGGTTGACAGTCCATTTGCTTTGATTTTATGTTTATCGTACACTTTCTTTAAATATCTTGAGTAGTCTATTCAAATAATGAACTCGTTCACGATGTCGTTAATCAATTGTTATTACGTGCATTTGCTAAATATACAACACAGATTAAAGATCGCATTCATGGCTTTTTGGTATGTGGTGACGTCAGAGCCATGAATGCGATCTTTAATGTTTGATGTCCTTAACTTGATTAAGTTACCTATTTACTGAAGTGTGGGTCTTATTGTACTATAGCGTGGGTATATTTTTAATTGTCATCATAAAAAGTGTATTCCCACTCGCTTCCAGATGGCTTCCAGCTAAACAACTAGGTACCTACATTTGAATTTTAGTAACAGAACTTCTTGTGAACGAGTTCGTTAAGGGTATTACCACCTTACCTATTTCTGCCGCCAAGATGTAATGCTCACATTACTTCGTTCCACTTTTGGAGGGTAAACGGTGCTGGTGAAATTACAGGCACATTGGACTTATGTCTCAAGGTGACAGACGAAGCCCCTGCCCCTCAAATCTTTGCAGTTTAAACCTCTGAGTGACACTGCCACATGTTAGCACACAGTGGACTAGATATACCACCAGGCGCATGACTTGTACAGGGTCAATAGCACGTCAAGCTTGACACTTTAGATTTAAATCCAACTCTATGCCGCTTATGATAAGAACGGTCCAAAGTACAAAGTGTCAAGCTTGACGTGCTCTTGACTGTACGTCCTGTCGATTGATACCATAAAACAAAAGGATGACATTGTCTAGCCTACGTACATTAATGGTGTTGTAAAATAATATTGAGCTACTACTACCGTAACCTGAATAAGAAGGGTTTTTATGAAGTGCCTGTACGATTGGTCTGTGATGTTGTCTATTATGTGCATTTAAAATACCTAGACAATTTTGTCTCACAGTTTCATGTTTCTCATTATCTTCATTTGTAGGCGCTTATAGCGGTTCAGATCTTCGTTTGGTAGACGGCTAAGGTTTATTGAATTCTTATAAAGAAGGTGTCAAGTTTCCTTTTGCGTTTCTTAATAAAAAGTTTTTTATGTTTATCGTCTAGAAAATATAAATACCTACTTATTGAAATGTCATGGAAGTGGAATATGTCATATATCTAGGCTGAGATTTATAAAATGAACTTAGATTTTGACTAAGTAAAAACGGCAGCGAGTTAAGCAAATTTTTCTTATTTA
The DNA here is from genome assembly GCF_003589595.1 of Hyposmocoma kahamanoa. NCBI lineage: Eukaryota > Metazoa > Arthropoda > Insecta > Lepidoptera > Cosmopterigidae > Hyposmocoma > Hyposmocoma kahamanoa. Next base: position 21,195,887 of record NW_020653850.1, on the reverse strand, counting down.
CAAAATGAACTTGCGATAAGGAGGAGGAGGAGGAGGAAGAGAAGAACCCTTCCTTCGGTTCGCATCGCAGCTCGCCACTAAACCGGCAGGCTTATTATGGCGCGAGCGAATTGTTCTGCTGACACGTTTTCGATTATAAACTTTTGTACTGTGAACTAAATATTTGTTGTGAGTGCCAAAACAATAATAAACATCTTCATACTGACACTGAAGTATACATTTTTCTTTTCAAAGTCATGGAAATAAAACTACGATGGTTACAAACACCCATCACAAGATTAATTTAACTCTTTGCTTAAGCTTACAGCAAAACCCGTTTTGTACGTACGAAAATCTTGCTTAACTCGCCATTTTTGCTTAGTCAAAGTCAAAGTTAATTTTATAAATCAGCTCATCCTGTGTTAGGAGCCTCGCAAAAAGGGCGTTATAAAAAGTCCCTAGTCGTGATAAAATCTGACAAAGGACTGTACAAGAACAGGCAGTAGCGTCATTCTTTAGATTGGAGATACTGTTCCAAATCCCCAGTGAGTGCCGAAAATTTAAAAATAATGTTTTGTAGTGGTATTCAGTTGAACAATGTTTTAGTGTAAAGTAATGTGGAGGAAGTTTGAGCAAAATAATATTAGTGAATATAAAGCGCCTACCTAAAATACTATAGCAATGTAGTGAGCCAAGCTCCGTGTCCATAGGTTATGTCGTCTCTGTCTCAATTATTATCAAAATTATTTTCTAATTTAGTGGTCAGGTCATAGGTTCAAATAAGTTTAAAGAAAACATATTATTTCTAACATCATCTTTTATGTAATATGGTTTAAGCCGGCAAAAAGTGAGAATACCCGTTACATCAGGCTACCCTAACGAGACAAACTATGCGAAATATTTTGTACCGTTGAACGCCTATAAAAATTTCATAGCAATTTATTTTACTGCTGAAATAATTTATTTTGACTGCTAGGCACTTGTGAACAGCCTATTAATGTTCGTCAAATGTTTGCAGCTGGAGGAAATAAAATCGAAAGAGCGAGTGATAATACAACTGAGAAGAGAGGTAGCGAGGACGAATTCTCTACAAAATGATCAGGTGAGTAACCTTATTTTATCTACATCCACATATTACTTTTTCGTAAATAATAAAAAGTGTATATTTTGTAAGTTGTGTCATACAGCACGGTGTCAATTCTGAGCATATTTTTTTATATGAAGGCTTAAGAAAATGTCGAATGGTCGAGTGAAAACGTGTTGGAATTTAAAAGTAAAAAAAATAAACTTAGTTTGTTGTTCCGTGTTGTTTATGGCGTAGTGCAGGGTTGTTACATTATAATTTTAGTTGTACAAGTTCTACAGGTTGAAACGTAATTTGTTTCATCACGGTAATCTCGTGCGGTATACAAATAAATTTGTTAAATGCATTAGGTACTTACGTATTGATATTTTTATACCAGTATTGCTGATTGGTACGTACCTCGATCAAGGTAGTATGATTATGAAATAGAAATTAAATTTTGAACAATTCTGAATTTGATGCACTCTCGTTCAAACAATCATAAAAACAACGATAAATACGTCCAGGTACTTATTGATGAAATTTTTTAAATAGCGAATGCCTCAATTAATGGCGCGTGTGGCGCTCCGCATTATGCAACGCGAGTGCATTGCGAGATTATGCGAATGTATGTGTCCGTACACGGCGCGCAGCAGGCGTGCACACATACAAGCCGCTCTGCTACGTATGTATGGAGTTACCATACTCGTTTTATTATGCTATATTAGAAGATTGCTCAATCAGACCGGTCGGCTGTTCTTTGATCCTTCCAAGTCCGATTTAATTTGATTGACACCTGTAACTACACACAATACTGTATTAATATCTTATAATAACAATTATAAGATATTAATACAGTTTTATCTTACTGTAATCCCGTCTGTCGGTAATCGCAACATTATTGCAATTACTTATTTTTGAAGAAACTTCACTATCACAGGGACAAGTGATATTAAATCTTATTGCATCCTCAATAACAAAGTGTCGAAATGAAAAAGTAAACTTGTTGGTAAACTGACAAAATAGGTTTAAATAAAATTAGTCCAAATTGGCACCAAAGCCAAATGACAATTTTGACTTTGTTATGTATTTAGTTTTCTCTTAGATTCTTAGACAAATAGAGGGATATGGATTAATATTAGGCTTAGAATAATAACGCATAGAAACCTAGTCCGCTCACGCTAAGTGAGGCAAATTGAAGCGCGCCAAAAGGGCCTACACGAGCGGGGGGGCCTTCAGTGCTCAAGGTCAACTTGCACCGCGAACAGATCAAGAATTTTAGCTAAAAATGACGAAATGTGCGGTAAATGAGTGTAAAAATACGTTAGACAAACATAAAATAGGTACTAACATCACATTCCACAAGGAAGTAACGCGTTTCAACTTGTATTTTTATATAAATATTGACTAAAGCCGAAAATTAACCTACTTCTAAAACTAGCCTACATGAATTTGATTTTTGCCTCACTTGTGACAGTTCGTTTGATATGAAACTATCATTCTATGCGTTATTATTCTACGATATTAGGCATCCATCTCCGTCAGCCACAGTCATGGGACGTTCAAAGGGGACTGAATCTTTGATTTGTTTCAAAAAACAAATATACGCGATTTAGACCCAAAAAAAGTTTCATTTCCATTTTTTTAAATATTTGTGAGTTTAATAAAAGTTTTACTTTTTGAATTATGTCGTTTTATTATTGAGGGTGGTTATGACCTATGGCCGATTATGCCTTTGCTAATATGTAAATAAGCGGTAGTGTCACATTTAAGAAAAATCTTTTGAAAAAAGGCTACTTGCAAACAAATCTCATATAAAACTATATTAAACAGAACTGTCACCAAAGTCTCCAAAAATTTAAATGTATCTTTCGTCGAATCAGTTTACAAGCCACGTATTATTTTAGTTTACGATTTCCACTAACTATAAAGGACTCTCTTCTTGGAACTGTCAGAAACCTTTTTGTTATGTCTTCTTTAGAAATAACTTGGATGACGCTCGACATATAATTTACTGTATATAGGACAGCAGCTTTAGAACTAGTCACTAGCAGTGCTGGCAATAATCAAAGATAATTATGTCTTCTCCAAGCTGTCAAATTACTCCAATCACGTCACTGGTTGAGTAACTGTGGCAAAATATACAATACTAATTAAGACTTTAATTTGTACATAATATCAAAAAAGCCGTTCTAAAATTCAAATGATAGTAAAGTACATAATTATTTCTTATTTGGATGGTATTTTTAACTGATTTTAAAAAAGGAGGAGGTTATACTTTCGGCTGTATGTATGTTTTCCGATTTCTCCGTCAATTGTGGACCAAGTCAGATTCTGATGAGGGGATCCCATGGAAATCGAGGAAAATCCTCAAATTTTATAAGCATGGCAGTGTACTCACCGATTTCTCCATCGGTTGTGGACCGATTTTGAAAATTCTTTTTTGTTGGAAAGGGTATAACTCTCGAAGTGCTCCCTGATGCCGACGGAGCTGTTCCGGGATCGTCTCGGCTATCACAAATTTCAAATTATTTTCCGCAAATCAAAGTCGACTTTTCACTTGATTATTTTATTTATTAATTTATTTCTGGCCATGGAAACAAAGTCCTTCAGCCGAAAACATAAAAATAAGTTTTTCTGTAAATATGGCCGCCACAAAGAGGATAGGCAATTTGAGGCGGCGTGCTTGGATTGACTCGGGATTCCTTAGAACGGGCCGATACGCGGGTATTTTAGTTCGAGATTCGTATAATTTCGCGTTTTAATCTTCGATTAAGGCACAATAGCACTATCCTATTCCACTTTAAACTAGATTTCACAAAATAATTCAAAGTCAAAATAAAAACGACACTTTTCCCTCCAAAAGGTCCAGAGCGAATCACCTTTTCACTTGACATGTAATAAACATCACCGTTACCATGGCAACCAGAAAAAAGTATAAAATGTACAAAGGAGTCCGTAACAGTCCCATTTGTCACCAAGAAGTCAGAATCTGATGAGGGGATCCCATGGGAATCGAAAAAAGCAAACGTTGGAAACAAAAACCGACCGTTTTCAATGAAAAAGTTACAATTATTATGTTTTGTGATTAGTCGTTATCTTGTATATAAAAAATAATTATTACATATTTTTAAGTTATTGAAAGTCACCATGCTATAATTATTTTTGTGAAATTACTCCACTAGTTTGCTATGCGCTTGGTTGGCATAGCGTCTGGCACGGTTTGCTGGAAGACGTTGGTTCGAATCCAGTCGGATCGAAGGATTTTTTCTAAGTGGTCGATCTTTGTATTAATAATTATATTACATATTTTTTGCATATCAAAATAACATCCAAATATAAAATAATTATGTACTTTAGTATAATTTAAAGCAATATTTTAGAAAAAAAATTGAATGTGGGTTACACCTCTATTGCGCTGATAGCCTCAATTATAATAATGGCTCTTCTTGAATTGCGTTTTAGCAGATTTTTTTAAAGAAGTCTTTTAATTTAAACCTTAGATTTATATTATCAAAACATTATCAAAACAAGGAACAGATACTAACATACATATGAAGAGGCTGCATGGTAGAATCTTAGCCTTCCCAATAAAGGATGAAAACGGTACATAGATATGGTTGGTGTAAACTTATTTAAAAGTAAAAATAAATAAAATATATAATAATAATAATAATAATAATAATAATAACACACACACTCAACATAGCCCCGCACTAGGGAAACCCTGTGTCGCGGGTGCCATGGACACACATATAGACAACCACAAATTACACCCAAACTCACGAGAGAAACAAATGTAGGTCATACAAATATTTCTCCCGGCCCGGGAATCGAACCTGGGACCTCTGCGTGGCAGTCCGGCATGGTAACCGTTCGGCCACAGAGGCAGTTAAATATAAAAATAAAGTTGGTGTAAAAATTCCCTTTTAAAAACAGTTAAAATTAGTTAACGTGTTCGATTTATCGGAACATACCCTAATGATGCATAGCTGAAATATCATTCAATTATTTCAATAGTACAAAACGGGGTTATGGTTTATTATGATATCTCAAAAAAATATTTCATCACTTAGCAGCGTTTAAGTTAGTAGACAGCATTACAATGAATGTTACTTAAAAAAAAAATACAAATATCCCATACAAGTTATGTACCTAAATGATATGATAAATTAATCGTAATTTTAACATAGTACAATGCACATTAAATAACATAATGATAATAATGTCAAAATAATGCTAAATTATGTATGCATTATGTTTACGTAATTATCCATTTCTGTAAAGTAATATTTATACCTAATAACGTAATAAATTATAACGTATATTATAAAATCATGTCCCTATATTCTTCAAGGGAATAATATGCATTATCCAACAAAAGGTCTTTCAGTCGATAATCCCCTTTCCATCACCGGGGGACTACGCGTAGGCTTGGGTTCCACCTCTATATTGTGGATATTCCAAAGATTCGCACGAAGCGTAACGCGTTCTACATTTATATGGCGAACGGCTATGGAGTAGAATTTCCTGCCTGCAGACTTGTTTCCTGAACGTTATAACTTGGGCATTTTCAAGGCGAGAGTGAATAGGCATTATTTAGATGTGTATGCTCCATCGTCGACCTCATCGTCACTTTCCATCAGGTGAGATGGAGGTCAAATGCGCACTTATATTTTATAAAAAAGAAAAAGAAAAATCAAATGTTTCATCATTAGGCAACTATATCTATGTACTAGCGTACTCATGGCTCATTTTTTACTTCAACGATAAAATCAACGGATAATTATTATCTTTATTACCGAAATTCACCAGTTAAATTCTGAGTAATAAATGCGTATTTTACTTAACTTAAGGCGGAATCATCGCTTGTGTCGGTGGAGCAGTAACACTTTAAAAAGAGAGAATATTACCATATTAACATTGACCTATCAGCAAATTTTTGACCTCAGAAAAAATTTGTTGGTAGGTCAATGCATATTAATGTCAATATAGAATATATATAAATAAATGTTTGTTTGTAGGTTTGTTCCGTGCGCGTTCATTATTATTCATACTTTTGCTATAAAACTTTCGTCTGTCGTTGGAAACTGGCCTGCAAAAGTATTTGAAGTAATATAAACATTTTATACGCCGTCCAACAGGTTATTTGACTTTTGACATAAACATGCCTCCGTAATTATTGATATATAACCATATACAAAAATGCATACTTCCTGAACGTGCTCTTTAGCGGAATAGGCGGAATGCAAACTTTTTAAGGTCTTTTTGTTTAAAGGCTCACCTTTACCTAATAGTATGTTCTTTTTATACTAGGCATAGGTATTTAAGCGAGGATTAGCCGTAGTAACTATATTTAGCAGGCGGTAAACAAGAACGTAACTAGAGCTGAATTTATCATAGGAGGTAAGTATCTGGTAAGACAGACAAGTTGAGCAAGGAAGTAAAAAGTTGCAAACTTGATACGATAATTAAATGTTAGTTAAATGTCGCTTGTTAAAATTTTGATATATTTATACGGTTTCCAAAGTCGTAAACTAGAAGTCGTTCATTTTAATTTTACTGGTTAACTCAACTACAGGCGGACCAGTTACTATTTTAACTGCAAATATGGTTGGTAGGTAAATGTTGCACGGTTCTATTTTTAACTGATTTAGAAATGTGTATGTTACTCGATTACTCCGGAATTTGTGAACCGATTTTGATAATAATTTTTTTGTTTGAAAGAGGGTACTTCAGTATTGGTCCCATTTAAATGTGAAGAAAATATTCCCCCTCTAAGGGTGGCAACCTAGGGTATGAAACCTGTTTCGCGCACTTTCCGTTAACCGAATATAATTTGGCAAATATATGTAATTCCACGAACTTTTGAGGTCGGTTTTTTCTATCAACAAAAACAAATTCTACACATTATATCGCAAATAATGTGTAGAATTAAATTCAAAAGACACATTTGTGGAAAATTAATATAATAGATTATAATCTACGTGCCACCTTACTGAGTTCTATTTGATATGAAAAAAGATTTTGTGACTTTCATGTGATAGAAGCACTTTTAATGTATAACCTCTAGGGTTACTTTAAAATTGTTTTGTATATTCGCATCGAGTATATAACCAGAAATAGAGACGAAATAAGGGCCATATATTCCTGGTAACATATAGCGATACAGCTCTTATAAATATCAACTCCCGTTTCCACTGAATTATAGAGTGGCCAACCTGTGTGTACGTCTCCGTATATGCCAAAAAATGTTCTGTATTTATTGTAATAAAGATAATATCTCTAACAATGCCCTGCTGTTCTATTCGGTGGTGTGGGAAAAACAGCAAAACATCTAATTACAAAACAAACGGAATCACATTGCATCGGTAATTAAATATTAATATGTAATTTTGCAATTTTCGTCTGTTATAACAAATCTCAAGATAGTTGGTCGATTTGAAGTGAAACAATTGACGACACCCGTCGATTGTTTCGAATTCGGGCTGGTGAATGGAGCGCAGTTGTCACAGTAAAGATATGGCAGAATAGTTTTCAAACAAATTAAATGGTATTTCGCCTCTATTTCTGGTCATAGGCTCGAGAATATACTTGTGAATATACTTCACTGCAGTGTCGGTAAAAAGTTGCCTGACTCGTCTGCAGCTTAGACATAATTGACTAAGATGCACTTTATTTTTTTACATTTTATTTGTCAGTTTCTCAAAAATTATAATTTTCCATTTCGTTACTTTCTCATTTAGGACGCGATATATTTAGAGACAGTTCTCATGAAATTTCGAAATTCGTGTTATCGATATTTATGAAAATTTTTAAGAAGAATTTGTATTTATTTTTAGTCAATTTCATAGTTCTTGTGTAAATAGTTTTTGATGATAAAGTGGTCCTCAAAATAAATGCCCTTTAAAAAAATGTATAGGGCAGTCAGAACATTTCGAGGTGAGGGAATGACGAAATCAAAATAAACCAAGAGGAAAAATAGCGATATGAACTTACTTTTAGGCTTAATATTTTGTGTAAGCTTACTGCTACCAATAACTCGTCTGTGTAAATAATTAATAAATAAAATTAAATACTTAACTTTTTTATATGATGTGAGCGAGTGATTTGAGCTTAGGTGAATGAAGAATGGGAGTGCGAACAGGAGATTCGAACTCGAATAGAAATTGCTCGGGCTACATTGCAGAGGATGGAGAAGGTTTTGTGCAGCCGCAAACTATCAATAAAGCTCTGAGTGAGGTTGCTCCACTGCTACGTCTGGTCTGTAGTGTTGTACGGTAGCGAGACTTGGACTCTAAAAGCCGACACCCAGAGGCGTCTTGAGGCCTTCGAGGTGTGGTGCTACCGTAGAATGCTACGCATTAGCTGGACCCAGAAAGTTCCCAATGTGACAGTTCTTCAGCGCTTTGGGAGGGACCGGGAACTCTGGCAGACCGTCAAGAAAAGGATAGTTGCGTATCTTGGACACGTTCTACGGCATGAAAAGTACCGACTTCTCCAATTTATAATGATGGGCAAGATCGAGGGTAAACAACGTACTGGAAGAAGGAAGAAGTCGTAGTTGCGCAACATCCGGGATTGGACGAATATTGCCAGCGTAGAACATCTGTTTCGCTTGGCTCAGGACAGGGAAGAGAGTTGAATTTTGTCATTTTGAAACGTTTACAGTGCTGCTAACTTTCAAAAACTTACAAAATGCATTAACCAAATATGAAAATGTGTTTACAAATCAAGTGAAAGTAAAATTGTGAGGGAATGATTTTTTTGGTTGGGACATGAATACTACTTATAATAATACATTTTTTAAATTTATTTATTGTGTTTTTTTCACAGGATAGCTTTCGCGAAAACATATTTTATTTGATGGAATGTTTAAAATTTAAATGTTATTTTTGTTAAATGTGTTGATTTGAAGCACAGAACGTGTTTGATTATGGAATTTGGGACATAGTGAGAGAATGAGTTTGGGGACATTTTTATATTATTATTATTTTTATTTAAATAGACTAATCAATATTTTGTGCAGGCACGAGTAGCAATTGAATTGTAATTTGATATAAATATTAATTTTACGGCAAGAATTACATACTTTTTTTATAAACCTAAAGGACAAGAATGTCGAGATTTTGTAAGAATTACCCTTAAAGATGTAACCGGCCTTACCTAAAAACTAAAGTTTAGAATATTGTATGGTAGGACAATGTTGTTCAAAGTTCTCCCCTAATAGTGTAATATAAAATCCTAGTGGGAAGTTATAATATAGATTTGACGACTTTCGTCATTCACGGCGAAATGTAAGTAAGTATAGTATAGAGGCCTAATTTGACATCGTGACGCGAATAGGGATGTGGACTTATCATATCGATAATCACATTATGCGATTTTCACGAGAAATCGATTCAAAATTTTAAAAGTTTGTGATTGTTTCGATTATTTTTCGGTTCATTGTTGTTCAGGGGGTCTAATAGGCTAAATCGTACAATTCAGTTAAAAGCAACTCATTTACAGAATTCCTTGCAATTCTGTAGCAATTCCTCTTATTTATGTAAAATTGTCCCACATTCCGACGAATTGTATCCAATTCTTTTAATTTTGATTTTATAATATTCATAAATGGTTTATTACGAGAATTTAGTGTAAATAAGTATATTCATCAGTGAAAAACTACATAAGTCAATATTATTTCCGAGAAATCGAAGTGACTCGGTGAAATTCGGCGATTAATTGCTTACAACACTATTATTTAAGAAAAAATAGCTTGAGGACGTACCTGTTTTCAGGCGTTTCGGTGTAATATAATATATATAATAATAAGTAATATCATATTTTATTTTGAAATTCGTGCGAAAACTGTACTTCAAATATGTTTTGTCATGTTATATAATGTTTCAATAAAATTTATATATATTTTTGAACTCAATTATGCTCATAATTGTTTGTTTATTGTTTCGTTGATAGCATTCAAAGTTACATACTATCGCCTTCTTTAGCTGTCAAATTTGGCCTCTTATTTGGTGACGACTATAATAAACGTGGTAAGAAACCCGTCAATGCAATACAGCTTCATTTTAATACACTGAAACAAGCCGCGCGCCGTCTATACACATATTTTTATCCAAATTCGAAAAAGGTGGAGGTTCAGAATTCGTCTGTATTTTTTAAGCGTATGTTACGTTGTTACTCTGATATTTGTGAATCGATTTCGATGAGTCTTTTTTTGTTGGAATGACAGTGCCTTAGTAATGGTCACACTCAAATTCGAAGAAAACATTCCACTCCTAAGAATGGCAAACTAGGGAATGAACCCGGTTTATTGAATTTCATCAATTTTCTGTTCACCGATTTCAATAAAACTTGGCACATACTTGTAATTCCAATGAAAATAAAACACAGTGAAAACGGATAAGCAAATTTTTTAAGTAGGTTTGTTACAAAAAGTTGTAATTATTAAAATTCTGTATTATCTATACAACTGAAATTTCACAAGTATTCCAAAAAGTCACTCGCGTGACTCTAATGACCCGTACACCTGTGTTCGTGTACGGTGGGCCACACCCAAAGATATTTTTTATGAGTCCAAATTGTTTATCGAAAAGTGTACCGTACATCATTGACACAGGGCTCACTTTGTTGTTCAAAAAAGTGACAGTCTGGTTGATTGTACACGAATTAAAAGTTATTGGCTGACGAGTTTCGGAAATCTCAAACATTCCTTGGGGCGTGGTTCAGAGCGCGTCTTAGGGTCCATGCCCGGAGGGTGGTTCCCATCATTATTCATTTTTGGGAGCTGTGGTGGAGAAAATATTTTTAAAATTGAATTAATTAAGGGTCACTTTTTAACCGACTGTTAAAGAAAATTAAGCATTCAAATTTGTCTGTAATTCCTACATAATACCACAGTAAAATAAGAACAAGTATGGTAACTCCATATTAAACATCGCAGCCCGGCTTGTAAGTGTACGCGTCCGCCACGCACCGTGTACGGATGCACACATTCGCTTAACCTCGCGGTGTATTCGCGTTGCATAACACGGGTTATCGCATGCGCCGTTAATGAGGGCGAATTCCCATTATGTCGTAAAGTTTTATTTATCGTTGGCTGACTGTCGTGTCTAGCTGTTCCCACTAGGTCGTGACCACCATTTATCGGTTCACGGCAGCCGCCTTGTCGTTTGTACGACAAAATCGTTTGAAGCTGCGATTATCGGTCGCCACATTTTTATCGTGACGTTTTTATTTATCGTCCGATGACTATCGTTCTAGCTCATCCCATTGTCACGACAGTCTATTGTCGTAACATCAAAAAAGTAGTGAACAACAGTTAATCGTGTTGTGCTATGTGTGAACAACTTCATTTAAATATACAAGCTACGACACTTCAAGAACGACTATCTGTCGACACGACATAATGGGAACGCGCCCTAATAGGTGTTTAAAAAGTGACATAAAATAGTAAACGTAGTAGAATAGGAATAACTATGGTAACTCCATATTAAATGTCGCACGGCTTGTAAGTATGTGCACCCGCCGCGCCGTGTGTGCGCCGGGCGCACACATTTGCATAAACTAAGAGTGCTCTAGCGTTGCACAACACTGGTCGCCTCAACGCGCATTTCGTTGCACACACATACAAGCCACGTTGTTATTGGGTACGGAGTTGCCCTACTTGTTCGAATTCTGCTATGAAGGACCTTTTACACGGGGTCAACCGACGAGCCATTCCATTACACCAAGCCATTATTGGCGTTGTGTAAATAGAGCCAATCCATTATGTAGTGTCTCCAGACCAATGATAAAAACAATCCACGAAATTAGAGCGATTTTTATTTTTCGGATCAATACTTTCCCCACTACACGTGCATTGAATTGGCTCATGTAATGGCCTAGTGTGAACGCGCATCCTGAGCCACTAGCTTGTCTTGCCATTTAGTAAAGAATTTTAAAGAAACTTATTGTAACACTGGCTGTAAAATAGATGGAAGTTACGTATTTCGCATGTTTCACTAGACTGGCTTAATGGCTTGGCTTTGTGGTATGGCTCGTCAATTGATCCCGTGTAAACGGGCCATGATGATACGCGCGTTAGCATGGCTTTGCATGTGTGGGTAATTTTAAATATATTTATGACAAGAAGTGCAATTCTCACCTGTTAGTTCGTCAATTCGCCTACACTTCGCTCAGAGCGTAGGGTTGTCACGATTTATTATTTTAGTTATACCTACAGAATAACATTTGAAAAAATTAAGCTGTTCGTCGCGGTATTCTCGTGCTATATTGAAATAACCTCTGTTAAATGCAGTGCTTACGTATTGATATATTTATACCTGTACCGCGGATTGGTATCTCGACTAGGGAGTATGATTATGAAATTCATTCAGGGAAGTACTGTCATCTTACCTATTTCTTTTTTCCGTGTTCCGGTTAGGAAGGGTAAGGGTGCTGTTGAAGTTACAGGCACATGGGACTTGCGAACTTATCGATGCCTTACTTTCTGAAACTCGTATCTTATAAAGAGTGATTAATTCAGGAGATGGCAAAACTTTCTGTGTCTATATTTTAAATTTCTTATCAAGGGTGTTAATTTGGATGCATTACTTTAAGAATAGGCAAAAGACAGTGCGTAAATATGAAGGAAATGTGATGTGAAATCTGTCTCAATAAGAATCTGTCTCAAAATTTTTTTATTTATTTATTTCTCCCAATAGCTTACAAATACTAAAATGGCAATTTGTACAGATATAAATTTAAGCAATGCTAAAATGGGAGACTGGTGTCCAAGCTGGATAAAAAAACCTGTGTTATGGATCACCAGGCGTCCACCCCACGGACATGACTGTAAAATTGTACATAAAACACTCATAAGTTTAGGCAGCTTTATACAAGTATAACATAAAAATTTAACAACAAAAAAAATTTAACAAAAATGGACTCAAACACGGAAGTGTGTGCGTCTCTGGACTAGCGCTAGCTTTATTCACGTCCAGAGTTCTAAGTACCTCTTTTTGGTGTATGCGAATTGGCGCCATAGTGCAGCCAGCCTGAGGTAAGATGAGATTCAGACGCGAACTCTTTGCAAAGAGTGAGGCAAAAAGATTTGCCTTGTCTTCTGCAGTATAGGCCAGCGTGCCGTCCGACCTCAGCAGAGGTGACATAGATAGGCGACAAAAGTTAGTTAGTGACTTTATATTTCAAGATGTTTTGTTTAAAAAATTAATTTGTCAATTTCTGGCGTCGCCATTTTCACTACGCATACACAATATGGAAGCGTGCACGCGCACGATCGGAGCACCTGATCGAATTCATAAAAATTTGATTACTATAGAAAATACGTTATTTTATTTTTTCCTTTGAAAAACTATTTGTGTAACGGTTTTTGTAAAAACAAAAACCGATATACAAATTCGTTTTAGGGTCGCGCTCGCGCTGCCGAAACGCCGCCGCCGCCGGTTGGTCTATTATCGGCGCTCATATCTACTCAGACGTCGCAATGCCGCCGCAACACATCGCGTGGCATCGCTCTTAACAAAGCATACCAACTCTCCCGGTGTTGTTTGCTGATTTACTACTACAACCACCAGGTCCCTGTCTGGATACGCATCATGTCAAGAGACCTTCAATGTCAAATAAAATAACTATTCAAAAAGAATCTTGAACCTAGAAGTGAACTTTAAATCCAGTCCTGGTAGCAGTATCCTATATATTATAATCTATACTTAGAATTCACAAAAGCGAATCTCAAAACGAACAATACGACCATTGTTACCAACATTAATCAACACAAAACAATTGTAACAATAAAGCCGTTTCGATACTTTCAATTTATTATTGATTTGCAGAAAAGAAAAACACTATCGTAATCTAATAAGTAAAAGGTTAAGCAAGTTCAAGTTAACTTTTAATTACGTTACTTCTGTGTTTGGCAATTACTACTGAAGCCGTATAGGTTGGATTTTACAGTCGTCAAATTCCGCAAACTGGTGATTGGTATTAACCTGATTACAAACACACCGGGACAACTCTCGTTCCTTTCTACGAAGGGACACCGACCCTTAGGGTATACGAGAAGGGCACTATAACCTGTGCAAGCACAAGGACCTTCTAAGTTCAGGTCCTGACTCCGGATAAGCAAGTGTACAGGGTTATTACAGACCTTTGTCACTGACGCCGGAAAAGCTGCTTCAGCTGTACTAAACACAAGTCCGGTCGTGGATGGAGTACTGCTTCCACTTATGAGATGGCTCTGCTAAATAGCAACTAGATTCCTTGGATTCAGTTGAGAAGCGTGCCAAAAGGCTTACAGGTAACTTGGATTTAGTAGAGGCGAAACTGCAGAGCCTTGAACACTGCCGTTAAGTTATCGCCATCTGTGAGAAATCTATTTCTTCACTCAGGCAGGAGGTACATTTACAGCTACTGCAGCTGACTGAAGATGGCGATAAGGCAAAAAAGTCGTTAAAAACCAAAAACGAAGATCTGCAACAAGCAAATAGAAAAACTCGTAAATTTAATTGTTTCATTTAACCTTGTCGTAACTACAACCACTTACAGTTTTGGCGGTTGCCGATCCAGTTTGCTAAGGCCAAAATGTCGAGTAAAAAGTGCATCTATTTTTTAAATTCACTCTCGTAATTCTCTGTGTAAGTGCAAAAATCGTAGTCAACCTTATCAAATGCCTTGCTGAGTTCTGTGTGATCATAAGTACCTACCTATTGATATTTAGTTCATGATTTTTATAGATTTATAAACTCGTTGACTTCTTATCTTAGCGTCATAATAACATAGGGCATTTCTTAATAGGAGAACAAACGATTAAATATTGTTTTATACAACACTTGTAGAGGTTTTTTACTTACTCTACGGTATTCTCATGTGGGGTAAAGTGGCAGACATTCAAAACATGAATATTTGTATTGCAAAATCGAGCGATTCGTCCTGTGTACCGTTTAGGTTCTCGGGTTTCTCTCAGCAAAAAGTTTAAGGAGACTAGTATCATGACTGTGGCATCACAGTACATTTACTCAAATATTTTATATGCCCTAAAAATATACATAATTTCAATAACAAACAAGATATCTACATTATTAACCTTAGAGCTAAGTCCAAACTACAACGATTTCGTTTAACCAAGGGAAACGACTCTTTTATGGACAACTATATATACGTTTTTACAGTAAGATTCCGGAGCATATATCGAGATTAACATTTTCTAAGTTTAAAAACTACATTAAAAATATTTTGATCGAAAAGTCATGTTACAAAATTAAAGATTACGTGGTAGATAAAGATGTATGGAAAGACTACACGGCTCTAGATTCCACAAAAAATTTATTCAAAGTGTATTCCAGTTTATTTGAAAAAAGCAAGCCTTAGAGTTTCTTGCTCATTCTTCTCAGGGAAGTCAGCGTAGTGAACGAGCAGTAGCTTAAATGTGACGTTTTCAAGTGTAAATTTATTTTACTTATGGAATAAATGATTCTTTTACTTTGACTTTCCGATTTTAATTTAAGTGTTACGTAGATTGATGAGCAATGTAGAATTCGTCATGGCAAAAACTTGCAGTTTATTTTGTATTATTTATGCACGCTGCTCACTGCAGGTAAGCTGTTAGTCACTTTTAGTTATCGAGATCAATGTCTGAAGATAATGTATTAGAAACCTGTTTTGGACTAGGAGCGTTGAGTCAAAGATGTGAGATTGGCGATAGTAATAATGCTGTTCATTTGTCAGTGCGGCAGTCGTTAATAATATTTCCATTTCCTTTCTTCCTTTCGACGACTAATTTAAAATACAATTCAGCAATGTGGACAAAAAGGTTAAAAACTTAGTATTACTGATTATTATTCTTCATCTGTAGCTCTTCGCTTGCTATGGGGTGTACACTAACATATTTGTACCTTTAGTACCAATATAGCTCCTTGTGAAAGAGTTACCTATTTCTGTCTCCAAGCAGCAACGTGACCTTTATTACTGCGTTCTAGTTTTGAAGGGTAACAGTGCTGGTGAAATTACAAGGACTTGAGACGTGTCAAGTTTTGTCTCAGGGAGACGGGCGCAGTGGCAGTGCCCCTCAAATCTTAGCGATTTAAAGCTCTGAGTGGCACTGCTACTGCTTTGGAAAGGAGTGTCGTTTACCATCAGTCGCACGGCTTGGGGTAACGTCACAGTTACAGTTAG
>NW_020653850.1:21155667-21179268 GCF_003589595.1 Hyposmocoma kahamanoa | reverse complement strand
AAATTGCATATTTCATATTTAATTACCGATGAAATGTGATTCCGTTTGTTTTGTAATTGGATGTTTTGCTGTATCCCACACCACTGAATGGAACAACCATTTATTACAATAAATATAGAATATTTTTTGGAATATATGGAGACATACACACAGTTCAGTTGTTGGTGCTGTACCATTTCAGTTTTGTAATTTGTGATTTTGGCGCAAACGAGACTTGATATTTAAAAGTGATTTATGGCACATTTGCCTGATGAGTTGCATGAGATGGATGGCCCTTATTTCGTCTCTATTTCAGGTTATGTACTCGATGTTCAAATTCAACCACAACCAATGATCTTATATTAACCATAACCAAAAGAAAAATGATAAGGCAGAAATCACACGGTTTATTAGTAACGGAACAGTTGTAATTGTTTATGGGCTATATAAATTTAATTTGATGTTTATTTCTAGAATTTCCTACGTCTACCAACGTAGTTGGAAATAGATTACATTCATGTTGGGGCTTATTTTAGCACAGGAAGTTTGCACTTTACGATAATATCTCCTCATGCAATGGTGACGTTAGTTGCTTACGTATTGGTGTTTTCAACTTTTAAGGCCATTGAAATAATGTCCTAACGATGGAATTTGGTTTTTAGAGTTTAATAATAATAATAGTTATTTATTAAAGACAACATGAGTCCTTTGTTAGTTTTAAAGAAACCTTAGGTACTATGCCAGTTTACACATTTAATACTTATAAATGTAGTAAAATAAAATTACATAAAAATGCTCGAATGATTAAAGCCCTCAGCCTTCGGCTTCGGGCTTCTAACACACTCACACTTTTTGGCAGCAGTAGAGCTCTTTGTGAAAGAGTTCTACCAGTGAAGTACTGCCTTACTTATTACTGTCGCCAAGTAGTAATGTGAGCATTACTGCTTTCCGGTTTAGAAGGGTAAGGGTACTGGTGAAATTATAGGTACATGGGACTTGTCAACTTATGTCTCAGGGCTACCATATAACCAGAAATAGAGACGAAATGTCATTTAATTTGTTTGAAAACTATTCTGCCATATCATTACTGTGACAACTGCGCTCTGATTGGCTAGCCCGAGTACGAAACAATTGACGGGTGTCGTCAATGGGTGTCGTCAACTGTTTCACTTCAAATCGACCAGTTAACTTGAGCTTTGCTATAATGGACGAAAATTGCAAAATTACATATTTCATATTTAATTATCGATGAAATGTGATTCCGTTTTTTTGTAATTAGATGTTTTGCTGTTTTTCCTACACCACCGAGTAGAACAGCACGGCATTGTTAGAGATATTATCTTTATTACAATAAATACAGAATATTTTTTGGAATATACGGAGACGTACACACAGGTCAGTAGTTGGCCTGTCTATATTTCAGTGCAAACGAAAAGTGATATTTATAAGAGCTGTATCGCTAATGTGTTACCAGGAATGTATGGCCCTTATTTCTTCTCTATTTCTGGTTATATACTCGATGTCTCAGGGTGACGGGCGCAGAGGCAGTGCCCCTCTAAGTGACACTACAACTGTTATGGACAGGCGTGTAGCTTACCATCAGGCACACGATTTGTTCGTTCCGTCACTTGATATTATAAAAAAAAACACTCTTGTTAGTAATTTCTTGTTTGTTATTCTGTATTAAGATACACAATGTACTATAAATTTACGTATGCGTGGCTTGCTATACCAGCACGCCAATAAAATGCTCAAGCATGGGCTCTGCTATTTTATAACTAAACACTTTGTAAGGTCATGTTTAAATTTTTAATGCATTTTTAATAATGAGATCACGAGTACGAGAAGAGCGCGAGTTAAATCGATCGTCCTCATATCTTCTTTTTTAAAATTATTTAACACCTCGCGGAAAGCGTTAAAGCCAACGACGATATTTATAGTTTCTGTTATTTTTTAAATTAATTTTGAAGAAAATTTACGGATAAACGGAACGTCCTTACATCTTCTTTTAATTTATTGACTACTCGAGTATGGCATTAGAGCTAACGACAATATTTTTTTAAAGTAAATCTGACGAAACTTTACGAATAAACGAAACATTCTCACGTCTTCTTCTTTTTAATTTCTTGGCTATTAGCAGATAACGTTAGAGGCAACGACAAATTTTTTTTATGACTCATAGTGATGGAACGAAAAAATTCGTTAGTCTGGTGGTAAGCGACACGCTTGCAAAAAAAAAAAACAGTTGCAGTGCCACTCAAAGATTTAAAACGCAAAGATCTGTGGGGTACTGCTAATGCACTCGTTACCATGAGACATACGTTGACAAGTCCCATTTACTGGAATTTCAAAAACTTTTTTAACTATAATTTTTTTAATTACTTTCTTACGGCATAGGAAAATGCAAAATTACGATGAAGATAATCATAACATGTTGGACGTGCATCGATGTCAATGTCGTGTATATGTCGACACCGTCGAACACAAAGACCGTTATCGAAACGAAAGAAGAGGCAATTAGACGATAAAACCGTTTGTCTTCGAGAAACGAGCGTGTTGTAAAAAGGCTTAAAAGTGCACGACATGGGCATATTTTAAAACAGATAAATTTGTAACATGGTTAATAACCTCTCACTAGTGATACCATGTGTAACATGATTTTTGTTCCAGGGTTATTAATATTATTTTCGAATTGGTTCCAACGTAAAAACATGAATAAGTATTTGTTTGCGAAAAGTATACTTTTGTGGTCAGGATAATGTTAATTACAACTTTCCATTAAAAAAACCGACCTCAAAAGTTTGCTTAGCGTCTCTTTTATAGGAATTACATCTGTTTGTCAAGTTTTAGTGGGATCGTTTAACGGAAAGTGCGCGAAACCGGATTTATCCCCCAGTTGGCAATGTTATTGGCAATGGCAATACTGAGGCATCCTCTATCCACAAACAACAAAAAATTCGTCAATATCGGTTCACAATTAAAAAAAAATCGCAATTAAAAAGTTGAAATTAACCGAAAATTTGCTTAATGCACCATTAAGCAAATTTTCGGTTTCTTTTTATTATAAAAAAAAAATTAAAGACAAAAAGGGAACATTATATTTAAAATCAATTGAATTGTAATACAATGTTCCTTTCTACCAAAATTTTATAAATTTTCAGACAAAGAACTCAGAAAAGTGTAGAATTGCAAAATTATATAAATACCACTATGTGGCGTATATAGGCAGCTTTGTTAAATACCACTGTGACAGCCACAAAACCAAAGCTTCAGTAGTATAGCAATTCTTCTTTACATAATTGTTGGTCAATGAAACAGAAACGAATACTCTCTAATCAGAAGCAGAACCTTTTTTAAATTTGTTACATTTCGTTACGATAGATACTCGATACTATTATGTATATTCGATATATTCGATCATTTTAGGTTAGGAAACTTTTTGCGTATGACCATTTACATTACAAGATCAATTTTACGCTTTTATGAAAATATGTACTTTAGCTGCATTGACTTACAATTATATGGACGTCGGGTCCTCGCTAAAAAGTGTCCGAACTCATAGGGCGTTAAAATCGTATACAGAGCGTCATTCACGCTTTAGTCTTCGTTTGTTCGACTGACAGCGAAGCAAGCAAAATTAAACAGTACTGCGATGACATTAGAATTTAAATTCAACGATTTAGCTTTTTCATATTCCTTTACATGTCACTACGTTTAAATAGGTTGACTTGGGACATTTTTTTCGTGGTTTTTGTATTAGTTCCGTCGCCGTCGTCCATTTATTTGTAAGTCAATGTTCATCTGGTTTCTTTATTTCAAGTAGATGGCGTCAGTTTGAGTCCAGTCTTGCACAATTTGAGTATTTCAGAATTTATGGGCGAAATTTCATATAAAATCTGCACACATGTGCAATTCAATTTATTGAGGTGTGTATGAAGTTTCCAATCCGCATTAGGTCATTTCCTGACTTGTCGGTGTGGTAGCTGTGTGATATCGGTACACACGGTATACGCAGCACCGAAAGCTTACCGAGAGCTTATATTTCAAAGTGCGCATTCTGACTGGCGCGGTATACCGTAAACCGAAATGATCCCTTCCCGCTGTCCAAGCTGCGCCAATCAGGAAGCGCACATTGAAATATAGGCGCTCGGTAAGCTTTCGGTATTCCGTATACCGAGCGTACCGATGCCGCACCGCTACGAAACGGCCTAGGTTTGCCTGGGAACTACTGCCTAAGTGCCCAGCAGTGCTGCACCACTATAAAGGTTAACAATTATTATTATTAAAATATTTACAAGCAAAAACAAGGCAATAAACGATTTTGTGTCCTCACTTTTGCCATAAAATTTTTGACGGTTACATTTTATACCACGAACTAATTTAAAAAACAAACACAAAAGTAGCTTCGGTTTATTTGAACCTAATTAAATACAATGTCAAAAAAACACTGCCAGACGCGGTTGTCGAACCCAAAAACAACAGACAATATGAATCTACTTAATAGTAATTGGAAAACATTGAACTCATAACAGTCCCATAAAAACCTGTGGGAAAATTTTGATAGGTCTATACGGCCACACACAGTAATGCTCAGCTTCAAGGGTTAACCCTGGAACGGTTAATTGTTATACAATATTTAAAAGATTTGGGATCGAGATAAAAAACTGGGAACACATAAATTGTGTGGTCGTGCCCCGCCGCCGAGCACGCGCGGTGCGGTAGAGAAGGCCCACCAGACCGAGCTAGGTTGTTGCGGAGCGCGCACGCGCGGTTTGCATTTTGAATCCCAACCGTCATTCCGGTCATGCGTTTCGTTTCAAATATAACGTTCGGAATCGAATTTTGACTCTATACGAATTTTTGTGTTAGTGACGTTTAGTGTTCAAATTTTGAATTAAACATTTTATTTTGTATTTTTTAAATTTATCTGTGACTGTGACTGTGTACTGTAGAGTCGTGATTTAACGTCTACTTGTACTTCGTATTTCGGATTTACTTTCTATTGCTGTAAGTGTTTTATTGTTTCTCCCGCTAGAGTTAGATTAACAGAGAAAGTTCTAAGTACAAAACATCACATTGTATTCATTTGTATGCTTGAGAAATATTTAGTGTAGAGACGCCTTATTATTTTTAATCCACAGTTAATTTAATGCACATTAAAAACAATCACAAATACTTTAATGTTATTCTTTTAAGTTTTATTACTAAGTTTACCAACGTAAAAATTTCCCAACATTCGTCAACGTAGCCACATATCGTAAAATTACTTAAAATTGTTCCGTAACGCAACGAAATAATTGTTCAGTCATAGGAATTAATTGAGGATAATGGTATTTACTATCGGTTTCACGATAATTAAATGAAATGCGGCATTTTGACAGGAAACATTAGTTCTTTGATAACACGCAATATCTAACGGTGTTTTTGTCTTAATTCCGTTCGGTAGCCGAGCGCCCGAACTTCTTATGCATTTGTCGTCGAAAAAAAACTTTGATAATTTAAAAAAAAATGTGGATCGCCTGCTTCAAAGACCTTGGCTGAGCGGGTAATTTAAGAGAAAAATAATCGTAATAACCATAATAATAAATTAATAATGTTGATGAATAAATGTAGGTCACAAGGGCTTGGCACTGAAAACATTTTCATTAGCTCACGCCACCACCGGCGATGATCGTGAAACATGAGACGCTTGATTAAACAATGGAATTTTATTTAAAATATATGTGTGGATTTTGATACCATAGTCTTAATTAAATATTTTTACCTTAGCGAGGTAAAAGGAAACTTTTGAACATTCTTCAAGAATATGGCAACAACCAAATAGTTATTACTGATTAATCAAAAATATGAATATCTAAATTTCAAATATACACAGAGCAGGGTTTCTTAACTTTTTCTATTCACGGATCTCTCTCAAAATTCCCGTGGACATTAAGAAAAGACGCGCACACAGTACCTACTTATTTACTCACAACTTATTGTACACTAATTTTTATATTAATGCATTATGTTAGATAGACTCGCCATGGACCCCCGGCCTTTACGTACTCCTTAGGGGTCCGTGAACCACAAGTTCAGAAACCCTGACATACAGTGTATAATAAATTCCGTCTGAGAACCCGGAATGATATAAAATAAAAGGTGATAAAAATCAAACTTACTACGTTTATTTAAAATTACAGCTTTTTTTCTAAATACATTTAGTGAAGTAGTAAAGTAATAGCTACTTACTTGATTTCAGAGGGAGATATTATGTACTCTATGTATTTCCATGAAGTTCAAGATTTGATATACAATACATCGCACAGAAAACAAAATATTGTCATACTTCAAAATTCTGGATGTGTGCGGACACGATTTGAAAAAAAAATGCTGCATGAATACTGAACCAATGGTATATATTCTCGTTTATATTATATCTTTCTTTTGTTGTAATACCGAGTGGCGGGACGAACAAGTCGTGCGTTTGGTGGTAAATACACGCCTATTCATAACAGTTGTAGTGACACTCAAAGCTTTACATCGCAAAGATCTTAGGGCCACTGCCAATGCGTCGTTCACCCTGTGACGTATGTTGACAACTCCCATGTGCCTGTAATTTTACCAGCACCCTTACCCTTTTAAATTGGAAGTACTTCCCTGGACGAACAAGGAGCTCTACTGCTACAAAATTATTACGTTTAATTAAAAATAATCACATTATTCGCAATAAGATCCATTCATATGCGATTATGTCGCATTTTGTTTTTATACACTTACGACAAGGAGTTTGAAATATAGATAATAATAGTAATCGGTAATCGAACCTGGGGCCTTTGCGTGGCAGTCCGGCATGGTAACCTTTCGGCCACGGAGGTAGTTAAAATAACGATATGAGAAGTATCAATTAACGTAAGATACATTTTGTCGAAAATCGTTGGATTCGGATGTTCCCGCTCTATCGATTGGTATTATTAAAATTTAGGAATGCCCAGTAGTTTAAAATTTAGCATGTCCCTTACATTAAAAAACATTCTAATATGTTATGTGTAAATCGTCCAGCATAGTGTAAGCAGGAAGAGAAATAGAAAATTATACATAATTTTATTGTAAAGGATCCCTTAATGTAAGGGACATGCTATATTTTAAACCACTTGGCTTTCCTAAATCTTTCGTTTATGGCATGAAAGAAGAGGAAATTCTAAGAAACTTTGCTCTAGACACAATCTAAATTGGAGCAGACAGTAAAAAGTTATAGACAGTTTTAAAAAAAAATCGTTTTTTGGGTCTCCTGACAAACTGTGGTTTGACCATTACATTAATTGATAGGTACTTCTGGTGTCCAATAAAATAAATAGATTATAAATAAGTGTCCAATAAAATAAAAATCTCTTAGTTTCTATAATTTACATAAAACCAATTGGTGTTGTCGGCCTATAGTTTTCAATAAACACTTTTAATGCCGCTGCTGTTTAAGTTCTTGGTCGTAAAAGTACAAAAGGAAGAATTCGCAATTGCCTTGCAATCTCTACAAGCGTCATAATCTAGAATGATTAATGTAGGAGAATTAACGGCTTCATTTGAAAAGCTTTTAGCCTCAAAATTTATTATGATCAGCAGCATTTTAGTACTGACGTAAGTGCCAGGTTCAAGTTTATGGCTTAAGCTGTTTGTCGGAAATTGCTCTTTTTTACCTTTTTTTGTGGAAATACCTTACTCGTTTTTTGTTATTATTCATATTGACGAACTCAATGGTCGAGTGGCTTGCACACCAGTTTTCATGGTGTCGCCATCTATGAGGTCCCGGGTTCGATCCTCTGCCGGGTCAGTAATAATAATACAATAATAACGCACACCCTCATAACCTCCCACTAGGGAAACCCTGCGCGACACAGGGTTTCCCTAGCGGGAGAACTAGGGAAACCCTGTGTCGCGGGTGCAAGGACACACACATAGACAACCACAAATTACGCTCAAACGTACGAGAGAAATAAATATAGGCCATACAAATATTTCTCCCGGCCCAGTATTAGAACTCGGGATCTCTATGTGGCAAATCAGGACGTTCAACCACTCAGTCAGTCAATGTAGAAAACTAACTTTTCCATACCGTCTAGAGTCTGGGTGTTTGTGGTACCGTCATTGTTTCCGATTTTCAAAACAAGTTCTATAGTTACTTACTTAGACGGAACAAACACAAAGAAAATTTCCTTCCGAACCTGCGATCTCGCCATACCGGGGTTATCGCTCTCCCAACTGAGCTACGGAACGAGTCAGCAGACCTTTTGAATTTTTCCATGTACTTGTTGAAGGTTTTTGTTTTTGGTTTTAACCGCTTCTGTGAGGAACCTATGAAAAGTAAATAAACTTTTACAGGTTTCTCACATGTGGCGTTATGACCTTTGTATACTGGACTTGGTTAATAGGGCTATTGCGCAAAGCGTGTGTACGAGCATTTTGCAGAAGCTTTAATAAAATTTGAAAGTATTCCTTTACAGTCAGTAGTCGGTACCATGCAACCATACAATCGGAGCACCCGTGGTCCATTGCTAGTTGCGAGAGTCAATAAATTACTGTCTTCTGTCCGTTTGTTCGCTTTCTACTCGTCCAAAGCAATGCCAGCGCCTTCAATTATTATGTTTCCATTTCATGATATACGTATTGTAGTTGTATTGAACAGGTGTATTATTTATTGCACTTAAAAAATGTGCTATGTATTCACAATCATTATTCTTCAGACTTTTTGTTCTGAGTTATTTCGAACGTGCACTCCTGGATACGTAATAAACTGACCACAATTGTTATTATCCACAAAAAAGGTCTTCCCGGTTTTAGAAATTCAAATTTTCAACAAGGACTCATAGAAATGATATCTAGGCTTATAAAATGAACTTTAAATTCTTCTCCTAAGAAGAATTAAATTAAACTTTACACAACGGTCCATTTTGCAAATATGGAAAACTAACTTATCTCGCCATTTTTGCTTCGTGGAAATAAAAGTTCTTTTTATGAATCTCAGCCTTAGCATGACAGATTCAAAATTGCATAACAATTTTTGAGCAATGAAGCGTTGTTTCATCTTAGGGCATTTAATACTAACGTGGCTCGAATTATGTGCCTGCAAGTGTATTTAATTAAAATCATTGTGTAAAGAAATGAAAATGACATGAAAGTAACACATAGAAAATTACAACTCTGTACCATGCAATCGATAAATATTATTCTGTGCTGTTTTGTAATTTGTTTTTGTTTAAATCTAATGCTAATCAATATTATAATTCTAATAAGGTATTTGGTAAAATATATGTAGTGTTGGACCTCCACCTCAGCATTATGCTCAAAACTGGAATCCTTTGAGATGTGGCTGTACAGACGTATGCTTGGGCGTATCGTGAGTATAAAAGGTCACCAAGGTCGAATGGGAGAAAAGTTGGAAAAACTCAGAACTATAAAGGAAAGAAAGCTGCAGTATTTTGGTCACGTAATGATGGGCAGTAGATACCGGATTCTTCAACTTATACTGCAGGGAAAATTACAAGCAAAGCGTAGTCGTGTCAGAAGAAAAGCCTCGTGGTTGAAGATTCAGAGAGACAGTTCCACCTTAGCACACGTTCCCTCTTTCGTGCAGCAGCTTCAAAAATGAGGATAGCCATGATGGTCGCCAACCTTCTTAGAGAAGCGGCACACAAAGAAGAAGAGTTTGTAAAAGAATGAACTTAATATTAGTTAATCTGTTAAGGAATTCTTTCACGTGTAAAATTCGAATGCTTGTGCAGTAATAAATAACTACGTAAATGAACGTGACAATTGTTTAAGAAATTTATACATTAGTCATGACATCAACTCGAAACTGATCTCTAACACTATTTAACAGTAATAAATCATCATAATGCGGTTGCAAATAAAAAAGGATTTTAACTAGATTATAATACCATCGTAATGTTAAGGTGAAAGTACTTTAAACTTGAAAATACTTGCAATGAAAATATTTATTAAAATACAAAAAACAGCATTGCGTTTAAAGATAAAAGTAATATACGTCAAGATAAAGATGCCGCCGCGTTAAGCAAAGAAAAAGGTATGAAAGCTATCGGCTTGTATATATATGATAATAAGTGTGAAAATGAGCACGCATATAAAGAAGGCTATGATGACGGAGATATAATTAACGTTGGCGATGCAAATGTCAATACATTTGAAGCGTGTCGAGAGACAGGTAAATTAAATGACGTGGATCAACTCAGTAGAATAGCTGCTAATAAATTAACTGTCATAAAACCTAATTAGAATATTGTACACCTTAAACGTATTCAATATACAATACAATATGCTATGCACTAGTGGAAGAGTAGGTACCACAATTAGTAAGCACTATTAGCCAGCTTTTGATCAAAACGAAAGACGGAAGATAAAGGATGACAGTTAAAATATTACGTAATACGAAAATAATGATTCAAAGTGTCGACGAGTTAACATGGAGCAATACGATAATGGAAATCTGAAAAATTTGTATTTTTGTATTTGTTTTGAAATTATATCAGATATCAATATTTGGTAAATTAAAAATAATGTAAACTCTATGATTTTTGACAACTATTTGATGGCCATCTCAGTTTGCCGTGACAATGGGAATAGTAAAGAGCTAGCTAAATCGGTGGTTTGTTTGAAAAACAAATATGCGTGATTTACTTAGTTCAAGAAAAAATAGCTTAATTATTAAAGTTAATAGTAGTTCGAAAACGTAAGAACTCGATGTTCCAGAAAAGAATTTGAAAACTTTGGTATTTTTGTTGTTGAAAGATGGATGAAGTAGAGATATTTAGTTATACTTATGAATTTAAGAAGCTTGATATTAGATGTTTGCATCGGCATTGGGGTCGACCGCTCACCGTCTCGACATTATGACCTCGTCGTCGTGGTTAATACTTATGTGATTGTTCCCAACGGAAACAAACGAGTTTAACGAAACGCCTTTGTTGTTCTTTTTCCATTTTCAATTGTTTATATTTACAATCAATAGTCCATGCATGCCGATGTAAATCGTAGTTTCCGACTCTTTGGAATTTATATTGTTCGTTTTACTAACTTTCCTTTGTTTATTTATATGTTGCGTAATATTTCCCAGAGTCCGATTTTCATTAGTATGTGATTTAATTTTGTTTCTTTTGTGATGTGATAACAATAGATTTTATTGTTTAGTGAGAAATTTATCAATCGTCATCTATAGATTTATGTATACGCGTTTTAATGAGATCAATAACGGTTGTGGTTTTCATTTTAGTTCTTTTTCTTTATTTGAGATATGTTTATTGGACATTTTAAGTATTCTAAATCTGTGCTTGTAGTCGATGACGTAACTTTTTATCCAGCATTACTTAACAAAACAATCGGAAACTAATTTATCCACCTGCTGCGAACGATAACTTGTATTAGTACTGTATT
The DNA here is from genome assembly GCF_003589595.1 of Hyposmocoma kahamanoa. Classification (NCBI taxonomy): domain Eukaryota; kingdom Metazoa; phylum Arthropoda; class Insecta; order Lepidoptera; family Cosmopterigidae; genus Hyposmocoma; species Hyposmocoma kahamanoa. The sequence goes on along the minus strand of NW_020653850.1, from coordinate 21,167,868 downwards.
GTAAGAGCTGGTAATGCAAGTGCTTCTTTCATTCGAGTAAGTAGAGCGATTCTTACGCCGTCAACCGTTTCATTTGGTACGAATGCATTTATCGGCCTGATACAAATATTTTTTGTATTATGAAGTCTCGTCCATCGCATTGAAATTGCATACATTGTCGAGACTTCGTGATAAAATAGAACATCCCATTGATGTTTACTGGTTTTCTTTTACAAGTATTTAGTTCTGGTTTCACATAAGTACTTATTCTTTGTCTAGCAACACTGCATCGCGTATCTAATGTACTTTTTCATGTACATTGTATTTCCTTTAGCCTTCGCGTGTCTTCCAAATCTGTGGGAAGATTTCATTCGACGTTAGTATGATGTTTATGCCTTAGCTATGAATTTATAAACACCCAAGTAACTTGCGTTTTTTATTCATTATCAATGTGCTTACTCATTGTATTAACAAAAACATACTTTTACTTTTAGAATTTTACACTTTTTATTGCACACACGGATTTTTGGTTCCTGCTATTGACTAAGGGAGTCTACTCGTATGAAGAACCCGAAACGTTGGTTTGTTTGAAAAACACGTATACGCGATTTTAAACCCTAAAAACAATAGCTCAATTTCCAAAATTTAATAATTATCAACAAATGTAATGAATATGCTACATACTTTAAAAGTGATTTCCCTGTGATTAGTGATACCATTTACTGCCCCTTTCTTGCACATTTATTAGCAGCTTTAATGTATTAGAGCGCTATAAACTTAACAGTATTTTCTGTAATATATAGGACCATAAACTTGTTCAATTTATCCTCAAGCTGTATACGATCAACTAGTCTTGTAACCGTACTGTATCCCGTAAAGGCAAACACAGTGCCGCCTAATTTCCAGCCATTGAAATCAATGAGGCAACACAGCTCATCTCAAATTCTCAAATGCCGTTACTTCGAGATCTAACTTTGATGCCGCGGATACATTTTTATTAATGCATCTATTGGTGATATAGATTCGCCATTATATTGATTCATTAAAAGATAGTATTTTGGTATAACCATTATTGATGCAATTGGAAGAATAGTTCGGTTTGTAATTTTTTAACGAAAAAAGTGTTTTTATGTCAAGAAACAAGCTCACCAGGTGCCATAATAACTTGACTTAATTGTACTTTTGACATAACAAATAGCCTGTACCTTTATCGCTGACTTTTCTTTGTTATACTTATAAACTTTTCCAATAAGTTTAAAAATGAATCATATAAACTTTGGTAATAAGGTTTATTGCCTAGTTTTGTTCTTGTAACTCAGTAACAACACCGTTGCGTGTATTGGTCATTGCCTAGCTTGCCTTGATTCGGTTTAGAAATCAACCGATAGGCATTCGACAATTATATTTCGATTAGGTTTCTATTCATTGTTAAAACCATTTCTTTGATTTGGCCACCAGTGACGCTTTTGTGGATTGATTTTCCATCTGCTTTTGTGATTTTACTTGTTTTTTTATGATACGTGCCAGTAACAAATGTAAAGATGAGGAAATCGACATTATTAGAAAGTTTTATATACAAAACAACCTTTTGAACCTGAAACTTCAATAATTTTCTTAGATTATTTTGTGAAAAACTTTGATTTATACGCATAATTTTTTATTCTAAGTCTTAGGCAAGGAATTAACAGGTTACTCTGTTTAAATGTCTCTTTCGACCAATATTGTAACGCGATCAAATCAGTATTTTAATTAGATTGAGTTTTGTAGCCTTTTAAAGAAATAAATTATTTGGCGAACGGCTATGGAGTGGAAATCTCTGCCAGCAGACTTATTCTACACTATTCTAAGCTCAATTTAAAAAATTATATGATTATGATTTAATTTCCAAAACACGGAAACATGGCGTGCTTAGTGAATACTGGTGCATAATTCTTAGATACTTAATTCCTTAAGTGTGCTCATTATAATTAAGTGGTTGAGAAAAGTATTTAAAGGTCAAGTTTTATTGGTGCCGTCTGCACGCACAAACATCTCTGATTAAACTCCATCTTCCTCATAATCCACTTTTCATTGTTCTTGCAAGAAGAATGAAAATGATTGTGTTTCGCTTCGGCGATTTGAACCTAAGCGAAATACACCACGGTTAGTTCGTTCTTATTGTATGGACATCATCTTTTTTTGACCATATCAAGCCGCTGCGATGAATACCCTTATATCCTCTTGTGAGGTCTTAAGGTGTAGTAAACGGTGTGTTTTTGTTCCTGCATATTTTTAGTTGTTCAATGACGAAATTCGCAGGAAAAACATTGTTTTTTTTATAATATTAAATGACGGGACGAACAAGTCGTGCGCCTGATGGTAAGCCATACGCCTACCCATAACAGTTGCACTGCCACTTAGAGTTTTAAATCGCAAAGATCTTAGGGGCACTGCCGCTGCACCCGTCACCCTGAGACATAAGTTGACAAGTCTCATGTGCCTGTAATTTCACCAGTACCCTTCCCAACCGGAACGCAGTAATGCTTTCATTACTGCTTGGCTGCAGAAATAGGTAAGATGGCAGTACTTTCCTGGACGAACTCTTTCACAAGGAGCTTTACAGCTACGGTAATATGCTTACATTATAAATTATTGTGTAGGGTATTATTTAAAGACAATACAAATTATACAATTTAATTCATTTTAGAAATGATTATTGTTTTGATGTTGCTTTCCTTCATGAATACCAAGCAGTTTTCTTTATTTTCCTTTTCTTAAATGTTTAGTATACAATTTTCTTTAAACATATTACTTACCAATAACAATAAAGAATATCTATAGATACCATATGAAAAGGTTACCAACAAAACCTTTTATAAAATTTACGCAATGTTCTCTAACATAACTAACATTAACATCCTCGACATTTCTCCGAGCAATTCAATTTCTCGTAAACACTTTTTAGTGTCATCTCGCTAACTCGTCAATTTCCTCGCAGTCATCTCGTTTGACTAGTTTCGATCGACGAAGACGTGCAAATGACCGAGGCACGACTCCACTCGATTCTGTTACCTTCCGTACTTGAATAAGGTGAAATATCGGTTGTTTACTTTGCGTAACTTGGACACATGCACTTGTAAAGCTACAGCCCTTGTAACAGTTTGTTTTCTTTGAATAACTTGCTTTAACACCGTTGAGTTGGTGATAAAATATTGCTTGCATGGGGCTGTGTACAAATACCTTCCAAAGCACCAGACATACAAGAAAGGAATGGTACATCGTGCGGCAAGGCTCCTAACGTGCACCCCTTCCAGCCCAAATCCATCTAAAATGAATTCTAAAATAATTCTTGAGAGACTTTATTTATGTATTTTTATTTTGTTTTATTTATTTATTGGTTCAGCAACAGCTTGACATACTTAAAATATTCATACATTATTAAAATAATACAAGACTAGTATGTGAGTCAATGACAGCCGAACATTTCGTTGTCATAATCACTTAAAAATAACATAATTGAAATAATAAACTATTTATACGTTATTTTATAAATATACATTTAATTCGTATTTTTTACATCGAATTAATTTTAAATGAATTTTAAATAAACACTAAAAACAAAATTAAAATGTCCTAAAATAAAAAAAAAGAATAAAAATTTAACTATCTACCAATATTTGACGAGTGGGCCGCGACAACTTTGTCCTTATGAAGGGGAAAACTTACACTTAAAAATAACATAATTAAGATAATAAACTATTTATACGTTATTTTATTAATATACATTTAATTCGTATTTTTTACATCGGATTAATTTTAAATGAATTTTAAATAAACACACACGTACACAAAAACAAAATTGAAATGTCCCAAAATATAAAAAAAGAATAAAAATGTAATTATCTACCAATATTTGACGAGTGGGCCGCGACAACTTCGTCCTTATGAAGGGGAAAACTGTCAAAATATATGTCTAAATCTGCATGAATGCTCAATGGCTCATTAAATTTGTCCTGGAAAAGGGCACGTGAAAGGGTTTGCTAAGTTGCCTCCTTGAGTTTGGCCGTGGAACAGTATGTGCGACTCTCGATAATGCTTCCGAACAATCTAACCCCCCTCCCCCATCTAGTAAGTGTACTTTAATATTATATATTTTACAGTCAGTAGAGTTCTTTGTAAAAAAGTCTGTACGGGCAAGTGTCACCATCATGCGAATTTTAACCACCAAGTAGTAATGTGATCATTACTGCGTTACAATTTTAAAAGTGACGGGTGCAGTGGTTAAAGCTCTGATTGACACTATAACTGCCTTTCTCGTCCCGTCCATTGACTTACAATGTCCCGTCACTTGATATCATGTAAAAATATATGAAATATTCTTTTGATATCATAAAATATACCAAACTGCAACAACACATAATTCTATTCAACTATTAAGGAAAAGGGTAATTATGTACTAAGAGAATTATAACGTAATTAATTCTGAAAATGGAAGATGTAATCTCGATGATAAACAAAGTTTTAAAAGAAGTTTACAAATCACTTCATTGCGTGCTTCAAATTTGCAACCTAAATAATTAATTACATTCATCGCTTCAATGAAAGAAGATTTGATGATTCTATCTCAAACCCATTATTACATTGGGCGTATTCTAATTAAAATTCATTTAATAATCTTACAGAAGCATTTTGTACTTCCATACTTTCATTGCTTGCGTAATTCTTATTATATATTACCATAAGGTCCAATCCATCCAATCCTATAGCTCTGTTTGGACATTGATTTCTAACATTTAATGATAATGTCACTTTCGACCGCAATTACAACATGATGCTATTGTAATTGTAAGTTGGTGATCCAGCAAGTCATCGATGTTGTAATAGAGAAAATCTCTCACTTTGATTATTATTTTGCTGTATTGAGTAGTCCATTTATGATATGTGCAGGTGAATCTAGATAGAGAAGGATACTAAGGATAACAACACGATGGACATTGCTGGTTTTTAGATGTAAATGAGACTTAAGTGTCTATTTATATGGATCATTTTTATTAAAAACATTTGATAACGCGTGGTTGTTCTTTAGTAATGCGTTTTAGATATCTACCAGTTGCAAATAGTTCCGATATTATAATTTCGAACCTGGTGTCAGCGGATGATATCTGAGATTATCATTAATACTCAACTTTCCCTGCTTTCATCTTCATAAAGACTTAGCTGACGATTCACTCTTAACTCTTTCACTTACTTTTATTCTTATTTAACTTTATCATGACACGTAATGGTTGTTTCCACTTATGTGGTCTGTTGTTATTTCTCTGTAAGTCTTGTCATCGATGTTTTATTTTGCGTTGTTTCAGAGTTTTCTTAATTCCTTTTAAATTACACATGCTGTATTTCTATTTAAGTAACTGTGATTGCAGATTGTACTGTATGACTGTAGTGTATTAATAACAATAAAGAAAATAACGGAAACTATTGCAACATTGAATTCAAATATAAGTGTAATGTTTTCAAAGAAAATAATAATTATTTAGGCAAAAAATAGACGAAGGATTGTGCGTAAATGCCATCTGCACGAGAGACGATATCAACGTAAACACAGATATTGCAATCAAGGTGGTGACTGTACCACCCAAAGTCAATACAGTCTTAAAATAAAAGAAACATCGATAAGAATAAGAAGAATATTAGCGAACCCTAGAATTTTTAATAAGAACATAACTTAATTAATCGTAAGGCAATTCACAAATTCTTTAATCATTTTGATCAATATGAAAAAACTGAAGGTGCAAAAAATAAAAAGGAAGAAATTCAACAAGCAAGTAGATATTTACTGCTTCTGCTAAACCAATTAGGAGAAGTGAAGACGTAAAGAAGAAAAATGAATGAAACATCAGAGAAACATTCTAAATGTTGATTATAATAATAACACTTAATAAACTTTATTGATAGGTATTAACGTATACGAGAAAAATAATTATAGTATTTAATTGATTGCTGCCCAGTTAGGCAACATACAAACTCCACGAATGGGTACTACGTAAATGCTGTTGCTGCTACAGCGGTCACGCGTCACTTGTATTTTTATAACATAATTATGACTTACGAAAATACATAACTAAGTAAACTAAGATTTAAAGAAACAGTGTAAAAATAGCTTGTATTTCTACAATATTTTCTGGGCATACATTAAAAAAAACTTAAACAAACTAATTACTAACATATAGCGATATACATATAGTAGATCTCTCCCGTCTTCTCTTTCTCTTGCTTTAGTCATCCAATCCGGTCCGTTTTTTCTGTGAAAATGTCTCTCCATCTTATCTTTTGTCTACCACTTCTTCTTTATCCGACTCTTCATATACATTATGTGGTAATTTTTATCCAACTGGTATTTTCTACACTACCTAGACTTTATACTTGTCATAGTTACTTATTGACATAGTTAGTCGAGCGCAGTGAGGCGTTAGACGCCGACCACACTGTGATCCGAGCGCACTAATGCGAGCGTCGTCGTGCGTCGCCAGGCGTTGTAGTTGAAAAACACGACGCGACGCGACGCTTCGACTCTGCGCCAGCGTGTGACTTGAGCCTTATTGTTCTGTACTTTTGTTTTCTTTTATAACTTGGTTTTTAATTTTGTCAGATCTTTTGATACCGAATAAACTTCTCTCTGTCTTCCGCTGGCATAGAAAACATATGTTCAAAGAAGAGTTAGTGTATTTAATATTTAATTAGAAAACCATAAAGTACATTGAAAAAATCAACTTTTAAGTCTGTCGGCAATCTGCTTAATCACTTTATCCAATTACTGGCTCGATTGCCATCGATAACATGTTCTGCAAATTGTTGATTGACTAAGAAAGCCGAGTGTGGAGAGCTAAATTAAGGGTCTTGAGACTTTCCAACGATTGTGACCTACGCGTCAAGTTTAGTGGCCGCAAGTAAGTACGTGCTTGTTTGAATAATTAGGTAGTAACTGTTTGTTAGTTTCTACAAGACTGGCTGGTTCAATTATTTAGAACGATTGAACGAGCAGTTTATGTTGATTGTGAAGAAAACTAAAGACAATAAAATTACGACATTGCTTTTCGAAATGAATCGTCTTCATTTCAATTCTAATATTACGTTACGCATTCACTCTGGTATTTCATTGTTCTTGATACTTGACATTTGCTTTGCTAGTTTAAAGGAAATAATACTAAGTTACAAGTAGGCAATAGGCAGTGGTCAGTGGTAAACGAAAGTGACTTCCTTCAACATTATGTACGCCAGGCAATGGGTCCCTTGGGCGGTTTTGTTTAGTCACGCGCGTCGGAGCATTGAAACGGTTCCTACTCTGACAATAAGCGTTGATACAATGATTGATTCTAATACTTCCTTGAATATCATATTTGATCAACATTTTCCAAAATTTTTAACCTACTTCAGGAAAGGAGGTTCTCAATTCGACTGTATTTTTTGTGTATTTGTCACCATTGATATGTTTGGCTTCTTCTTCTTCCCTCATACAGATAGATAGATAGGGGTACGAGGAGTACACGAACAACTGCTGTATGGACTGTGTTGGGGTACTGCAGTCATATCGGGTTCATCATCATTCCGTCAACACCATGTCATTGTGTAAATGAGGTTTCAGGGATGAGTCATCCATCATACACATTTTGTCATTGATATTTCGTTATCTTGATTTGTTTGTTTTTCAAATTTTGAACTTCTTTTAGACTTAAGAGATTAGCTAATACTAGTGATGCAACGGAAACAGATGTCAAAAGTAAATCTTGGCGGAAATAGAGACGGAAGCGGATGCGGAAGCAGAAGTGTAAATAATAATAATATTATTCATTAGTATTTTATTGAAAGATCTCAACGAAATAATTCCAAACAGAGCTTATTTTTGGTTTCATAATTGCACGTAATTGCTAAAAAATATGCGTGCGCGCCTGAAATCTTTCGCGAACATTATAAACATCCGATTAAAGTTCTGTTGTAAAAGTTGCGGAAGCAGGAGCAGAGGTCTGTTGCAACACTAGGTAATACTTCACTCTTGGCTAAAACATGAATATTTTCAAATTATTTAATTTTCGATTCTACGTTTAGTTATTTTGGAAAAGGTATTTCGAATGTGCAATGCCGTTTTCTGTGCAATTGTTAGATTTGTATTAACGCTTTAACTAGCCAGATCTAATTCGTGTTTTACGATTAAAAGTACTGGTAATCGGAAAACGTTATCAATTTGTGATTATATACTTTCTCAGTTTAATTGACTAAGTAGCGACGTAAAGGAACATTAACGTCGCTTTCAAATGACTTCATGTTTATATTTTATTATCCTTTTTATTGAAAAAGTTATTGGAGAAATTTTACTATCCGATTGCTCAATTTACTGTTTACTCTAGTTATCTTTACCATAGTTCGTTTTGACTCGTAAATCATTACAGTGCGGGATATTATGAATTGATTGATTTAATCATTTCGAGTTCTTAGGTTTTCGCGATTGTTATACATAGGAAATGAAACTATTTTTCCGGATTTAAATCGCGTATATTTGTTTTTTCAAACAAACCGACGCCGACGTTTCGGGTCCTTTACAGGTCCCATGGTCGTCGGTTTGTTTGAAAAAACAAATATACGCGATTTAAATCCGGAAAAATAGTTTAATTTCCTATTTAACCCTTTTTTGCGAAATTACTCCATTAATTTGTGAAAATTACTAACTGGGTGACAAAATACTTTCATAATGGCGCTACGGCTAAAAAGTCGTTGAAAACCAAATACGAAATCCGACAACTTGTTCTAAGTGTTATATTTTTTCGATATTGTTAATTCCTTGTATAAGTACAGTGAGACATTTTTCAGTGAGTGAATTCATTCAATGGAGAGCTACGCAAAGACTGGATAATACCTCCATATGAAATCCCGAAATTATTCTATATTTTTGATGTATTACTAGCAATTACTTTACGCTTACGGCGCTGAAAGCCAAAAAAACTCAGTACAAACTTCTATAATAAGAAAGAAAAATTTCGTCAACCTGCTAACTTAATCTGTAGCTCAGTTGGTAGAGCACCGCGACGGTAGAGAGTTGTCATGGGTTCAAGTCCTATCAGGGGCCTTACCATGAACTCTTATTGCGATTCAACTTTGAACTTAAACAAACCCGTTTCGCTTATTCGTACTATTACGTCTTAAAAACGATCATGTCAACAGCATTTACGCCAACGCCAAACCAAATCCTAAACCCTTCATTCATTTTTCGTACCATGACGTGCTATTTGACATTAGCTGATCCAATGTTGGTTCGCTGTAATGTCATAAAATTCGGTTCAAAGAAAATTACTCATTGCTAACTTAAATTGAGACGTTTTGATATTCTAACATATACTTTTAAAGCAATAGAGCTCCTTGTGAAAGAGTCAAGCATGCCTCAGGGTGACGGGCGCAGTGGCAGTGCCCGTCAGACCTTTGCGATTTAAAGCTCTGAGTGGCACTGCAACTGTTATTGACCGGTGTGTGGCTTACCATCAGGCGCACAACTAGTTCGTCCCGCCAAGTTATATTATATAAAAAATTACTTCGAGGATTTATCTATTTTTTTGAGGATTTATATAATTGTGTGTCAGTTAAAACGCGTTGTGAGCGGTTGATAAAAGATAAATACTCATTATAATATACTATGTAACTAGCCATATTTATATTGATTATTAATTAATATTTTAAAGAAAAAATTTGATTGTCGAAACAAAACTGCTTCAGAATCACTTATCGCTCTTTATCTTAACCACTTTACTCGAAACCAGAAACGGCTCATAAATCTTTATTATACTGCGGTTGTTCTATAAAGTAATGAAAACTGATATCGTTTATATTGTATGACTTTACAATATTACCATTAGATAAGGTTGTAAATACAGTGTGAAGCCTTTTAGTCGACTTACATAAAGATTACATAGGTGTTACAATTACAGTGTGTCGACACTTTAGAAAAAAATATCGTGAAGGTAGAGATAAAATTACAACTAAGGGAATTACCACATTGGGCTCATTTTACATTACTGCGGAACGGATTGGAAGTCAAGCTTTTTATGACACCAAGTGACAGAAGGAGCAAGTCGTGTGCTTGGTGTTAAGCGACAGCCAACTTTCTTCGACGTGCAGGTTACATCACAATGTTTTCCTCATCGAGTATATAACCAGAAATAGAGACGAAATAAGGGCCATCCATCCCTGGCAACTCCTGATGAGTTGGTAAATGGACCTTATATCACATTTAAATATCAACTCTCGTTTAAGCTGAAATCACAAATTAGAAAGCTGAAATAGTGCAGCGCCAACAACTGACCTGTGTGTACGTCTCCAAATATTCCAAAAATATTCTGTATTTATTGTAATAGAGATAATATATCTAACAATGGGGGCTGTTTGCCGCCATTCGGTGGTGTGGGAAAAACACCAAAACATCTAATTACAAAACAATCGGAATCACATTTCATCGGTAATCAAATATTAAATATGTAATTCTTCAAGTGTCGTCCATTATAGCAAAGCTCAAGTTAAACTAGTAGATTTGAAGTGAAACTATTAACGACATCCGTCAATTGTTTCGAATTCGGGCTGGCCAATCAGAGCGCAGTTGTCACCGTTATGATTTGGCAGAATAGTTTTCATACAAATTGAATGACATTTCGTCTCTATTTCTGGTTATATACTCAATGGTTTTCCTTCACCGAAAAGCTTATGGCAAATTTCAAATTAAATAAATTTCGAGACACTTAGAGGTGCGAGCTCAGTTTCGAAGCCACAGACTCTGCTTTAGAGATGGTAGGATAGAGCTATTGGGCTATTAAAATAATTTTTTGTATATTTTATTGGCAATGTATGTAATCTAAATGTAAAGAATGACTAGGTATTCTATAGAATCCCTGAATTATACACAATGCCGTTAACATGTCCATATGGCACCCGCTATACTGGGTATCCCGTGCAAATTACGTGATTTTATTATTTATAGGTATAATTACAGAATATTATGTGCCATATAACCACATTATTTGCCTGGTCTTAAATTACGGAATTCCCTGTACTATGAGTACCAGAGCAACGGAATTCATTCTGGGGCACTTCCCAGAACACCCAGACTGGAATAAATTGGGAAAAGTTCATTTCTGAAATTCGTGCTAACGGCGGGGCCACCGAGAGTCAGATTTATATATTTACCTAAACTTTAAGGAAATAGTACACGTAGAGTTGATAATACCGCTCTCTGATACCCCGGAACATATTGAAGTGTTGAATTTGCGGACAGCATCAATTAAGTAATTAAGAAGAATTACGGACAAAATCGCGCGCCTTTGTAGCGGTCTAGACGAGGACCTATGGCGATGAGACGCGCGAGACACGTGAGTTGTCCGGGCATTGTCGCAGGACACTGCTACCGGCATCTCCGCCACTAACCCGGCGAGCTAGTAGAGGATAAGCTAGACATCCTCCGATCCCTCCAGGCGCGTTGGTTCCTGGGAACTGGAGAGACGCTTCGGCGTCGGAAAGTGAGTGTGCCTTACAGCTTCGTCATCAAAGAGGAGATTTAGTGGACTCTAGAGTCAACGGCTTAGCGGTGGCAACCGTTAGTTGTGCAATGCGCAACGGGAAGTGAGAAAATAGGGAGGGTGCTGTACGTGCGCCCGGACCAGCTCACTCAAGGCACTAGCCTTTTGAGTCCGTGCAAACGGTCAGATCTGGGGTCAGGACCTGACTGCGAGGGATTCTGTGTGTGTGATTCTGTATCGCACAGGTTATAGTGCCCCGCATAGCCAAGAGGTTGATAGGGAGGGTCACTATAAACAAAACTTATGTAGAAAGATAATGGGGCTCTCCGTAATAAATATTTATTATTATTACTGTCACAATATTATTGAAATTAATCATTTCAAGCAAAATTCTATTATAAACCGATTTTAATGAAAGCAATATTAATGGACACCTGTAATTTGACCTAGCACTTCTTCAAATACATCTCACCGTAACTAATGCCTTGAGTTGAATGAACTAACTCAAACACCGTTTTTACATTACCCCATTTCGCCTTTACCAACAATGTTATTACGTCTTAATGTCCCGTGAATATATACAAAGTGTATTTCTTTGTATATACCCTTTTATACACTTTTTGTACTAAATTGTGCGTATGTCAATTTATGTCTCAGGGTGACGGGCGCGGTGGCAGTGCCTCTGAGATCTTTG
>NW_020653850.1:21126073-21155657 GCF_003589595.1 Hyposmocoma kahamanoa | reverse complement strand
TTAGTATCATGAAATAACGTCCATTGTGTGACGAGGATCCATGCTTTCATACGCAAACAAAGCAATCCAAGATGGGCACATATTTTGATTGATTGTATTTACTTGGCCATTGTTTTGGTGATGCGTTTCAATATTTTGACATTTTAATCTTCATGAGATATTTGTTATTGTTGTAGTACAATTTTGAATGAGTCATACACAATGGTATTATGGAACGTAATGGTCTTGGGTATAATGCGAGATAGCTGGTAGTATATTAAGATATTTTTCTACCAAGGTGACATTCCTTGTACCGCATACCGGTACTCTGCGCTTAATTACATAGTAAGGGTCAAAAATAATTAATAGGCAGTCGTTGGCTAAACATGTTTACTGTAATGTACAGTGAAACAAGTTAGTCTTAAATAACTAGGGGTAGATTAATAGGATTAAAGAATAGAATAAAACATCATTTCAAGCGAAACCCTTGATTCTTTCTTCGAGGGATAGAGGCCCCCGTGGAGGGCTTACCGCAACCTCTTAAAACAATATTACTTTAACCTTACATTGACTTTTCGTACCATAACGTGCTTAATGTAAGCTTATTATAATGTTAAAACTATAATGTTTTATTCGCAGCTTTGTGACTATTCGTTCACTCAGTTCGTACCATGACGCGACATTGACATTAAATTCATATTGCTCCTATGTCAAATTTAGCAATCTTAAAATAGTTACACGCATGCAATGGAATCGATATTATTTTCTGTCTTATTATTGATTTGTAATGATTACAAGTTAAGTTGAACTTATTTATTTACGTATATTTCTTCAATATTTTTATTTTTTATTTAATAGCACATAGGAAATAATTTCTCGTCGAATAAAAATACGCGATGTTTATTTCGTAAAATTATAACTGCGTCATCTATATGCTCCTTGGCGAAACTAATATTTGACACTAGACTATAATTCCGAAATCACAACGTGACTATCAAGACTCAGCTTGTTTTATTTATTTTTCTTCATGAAAATGCGGAAAAATAATTTAAAACAAAGTAATTTTAATAGATTTTATTATTACATACTTTAACAGTTAAAATTCTCTGAATGTAAATAACATTAAGTACTTAAACATTATACCACTATGTACGAACATCAAAAAAGAAAGAGACGACATTATAAAGTACATATAGCGTTATTTCTTTCCTATTTTTATTATGGAATAGACAATATTGGGAAATCATTTGTTCTTTCAATCATTTTAGCAATAATACATTACTTGGTTGACAGGTTTGTCACGGTACGAATATGAGTAATATTATAATAAGCTTACTTTAGGCTTACATTGAAATAAGACTGTTTTTGGAAAGGTTATGGTAGGCCCCCAGGTAAGTTTCCCGTCACCGAAAAGCTCATGGTAAATTACAAATAAAATTTCGCAAGTAAATTTCGAACGCTCAGAGGTGCGAGCCCGGATTCAAACCCATCGGCTATTTTTCTTTTTTTATTACTTATTGATGGGGCGAACTGGTCGTGCGCCTTGTGTAAGCGACACGCCTGCCCATAACAGTTGCTGTGCTTAGTGCTTTGAATCTCAAAGTTCTGAGGAACACTGCCACTGCGCCCGTCACCCTGAGTCATAATTTGACAAGTCCCATGTGTCTGTAATTTCGCCAGCACCCTTACCCTTCAAAACAGGAACGCAGTAATGCCCTTCAAACTTAATATTTAATATACCCTTAATATTTTCTTCAAACTTAAATGGGACCACTACTGAGGTACCCCCTTTCCAACAAAAAAGAATAAGCAAGATCAGGTCACAATTTATCGCGTAACATACATACAGAAAGAAAAACATACAGTCGAATTTAACCTCCTCCTTTTTTGCAGTCGGTTAACAAAAGGTCAATCATAGAAAGCAATCTTACACTTAGGATCAACTCGCACTGGCGCAGAGTCGAAGCGTCGCGACGCGTCATGTTTTTCGCCTACAGCACATTCATCTCTATTTTCCCATAATTAAGGTACAAATTTGTGTTATCGCATCGACGCTTGGATGCAGTAGAGCGCGTCGACGCGATTTCGCCAGGCATTGTAGTTGAAAAATAGGACGCGACGCGACGCTTCGATTCTGCGCCAGTGTGAGTTGAGCCATAGTGTCATGAAATATATCATAACCCTCCTTGAAACTAAGGACGGCAGAAGGATGAACCAAAACAGGCATCAAAACGTGATACAGATGCATTTGGAGACGTGCCAGGACGATTACAAGTGCCCATTAACATTCTCCAAGCGTGTCAGCATCACATTCGTCAAATGTAAAATCATAACTTTTGCAACTATCATGTGACTGGCCGATGTCTTCATAAAGACGCCAAAGAACGACCTTGAATCGATATGATGATGAAATATCGAGTTACGGTGCTCTATATCATCTCTTAATTTGAATACAATGCGTGAATTGTCGGCTTATGTCGCACATTTCGAAAACTTGCTCTGAGGTAACGCGTATTTGTCTGTTGGTGGTCCAACCAATCAATATCGGGTTGATTAATGTTGAAACTGTTGTTTGTTAGTTGTTGAAAATGTTGACCAAGGTAATTCCAAACTCCTTATTAGCATAGCTTTGATGTAGGTTGGACATTCATATTTTAGTTCATGCTTATTCAATTATAATATACCAGTGGTTAGGTAGTCATTTTGATGAGTTACCTATCAGAAGTCTGAAATGACGTTTTCCAGAAATAACGTGTGCTCGAATTTTCATAACCTTGAAAGTAATTTTGAGTTACGTCTCTCCCCCCGCGACCCTCCTCCCAACGCGCATCCGCGCGGTCCCGCTGACCAGACGAGTCTCGCGCGAACGCCCTCCTCCTCGGGCCAGCCTACCACCATCGGCCGGCCCCGTGGGTTCCTCTTAGCTTCACCGTAGGTTGAAATCGACCACGGCTACTGGAGCCCCCCCGCCACGACAAGGCGGGAACCCCTTCGGGGGGAACTTAACCTAACCTAATCGAACCTAATCGTATCTTTGCGATAAACATCCAACATATCCTGAAAGAACAACGGTTTTGTTATAATTCGGTTTTCGGGGTAATGAAAATTGGAACAAACTTTGTTTTTTCGAACTTTGTTTTGATTAAGAATTTTGGAACACGGGCAAATTGGTCGATGAGCCTATATAATATTTCGATGTTTAAAATAAATTACCAATTTCGTCAGATAATCAAAGTTACTTATTGCAACTTATTACTACAACATGTATTTGTAATAAAGAATGTAACTGTATAATTACACATTTTTAATAAAAAAAAAACCAACTAAACTGTCTCCAATAGGACCTATTCATCAATATTTCTACTGGTTGGTTTAGCCACTTGTCTCATTAAAGGTCATGGTGTATTATTATAATAATGTCGACGTCTAGAGTTTTGTTAGATACACTTGATTCAGCAGTAATAACATTATTGCAAAGACACACGATCTGAGTGGATGTTATACTTACTAAAGTACCGGCACACTATGATGGCCGTTGTGACGTTTGTCCGCTCATCAAGTTTCGTGTTAATTCATAACTACGTTGTGGGAGCTAATTGATGTACATCATACACATACATTGTTGTCAATAGTGACGTGCAGTAATATTTATGGATGTATAATTTTACGGCACAACTCGGCACTTGTTTTCCGAAATACGATATTTAAAAAATGAAATGTATTACGATCGTCACTTATAGGATCGCCGTCCAGCACAACTTCTACCTCCGGCAAATTCTCGTCAAAGCTAATTGCAAATGCTACCCCTTGCAATACTAGTTATAAATTTAAAAACTTATGGGTGCGACTCGCATTTGGTTGTATTTTTTTCGATAAAGAATTGAGATTTGTCCTCATTATTGCAATCTGTCAAAACGGCCATCATAGCGTGCCGGTGCTATAGAACATTGTTTACCAATCAGACTGTCTCGAATAGGCCCTATCGTTCAATATTTCTACCTGTTTGTTTAGCCACTTGTCTCCATAAATGGTGATGTATTATAATAGTGTCGATCGTGACTGTACACTGACACACAAATCGTCCGGAGGAGAAAGTACAGAGGTGTGGGTAGACAGTGGAACTATTGGGAAGTAATGCTATCGTAACGTGTAGCGTTAATGGTTTTCTGTATAGTATACAAGATGGAAACCATTGTACGTTCTCGGCACTTAGAGATTGCTTTTGTATTACGTGGTGTACATTATGTGGAATGGGGTGCGGATGAAAGTGGAACCGAAGATTGGGTATTAGAAACGGTCACAATAACAGTGAGTGCGAGAATTTTCCTCACTAAATTTGATGTTCCACTGACTTTAGTACCTACCACATAAATGTAGATTCACATTTGTATCATCATTTTGCGGTGGTCAGGATATAATAAGACAATTTTGTTTTTAATGATACCTTGTGACTAGACAAACAATTAGTACGCCTGGTGTTAAACGATACGCCTGTCTATATCAGTTGCCGAGCCACTCAGAGCTTTGAATTGCAAAGTTCTGAGGAACACTGCCACTAATAACAAAATTAAAAATGATGGAATTGAAAAAACACGATTTGGAATTCCGGTTTTGAAAAGAGTGCTGGTGAAATTACAGACACATGGGACTTGTCAACTTATGTCCCAGGATGACGGGTGCAATGGCAGTGCCCCTCAGATCTTTGTGATTTAAAGCTCTAAGTGGCACTGCAACTGTTATGGACAGGCATGTCGCTTAAACATCAGGCGCACGTCTTGTTCATCCCGTCACTTGATATTATTATGGCATGCTCTGCGGAGAAACACAAACAAGAGAGTGACAGTTGACACCCTTTATATGGCCACCAAATTCCCCGAGCTCGCCTCAAAAGCAGTAAAAGTTTCCTGCGCACAACAAAGGCCATCCAACTATCACGAGGTGTGCGTTATGGTAACGGAAAACCCCCCCACCACCTGGTTTCATCATACCTCAAGAGCAACTACCAGCAGGTTGCGATCAGTGGTGGCCCGCGTGGAAGTCTTTAAATCATGTAAAGACACGATGTGTAAATAGGGTTTCAGGGATACTAGTCTAACTCAAAGTGACTGTGGTGCCCCAACACAGTCCATGCAGCATTTACTGTTGAGTCCCTTGTGTCCTAATACTTGTACGAGTGAAGATCTCTACGCGGCTACGAACAGCGCAGTCAAGGTAGCGACGTACTATTCAGGATCTATAGTCCTAAAATTATAGAAGTTCCCACGTTTTCACAAGGAGCTTTACTGCTAATTTTTGTAATAAGATGCTTCTAAAAGTAAATAACACTACATGTAATTTATAGGTGAACTTTATTCGAGAAGGTCTTAGATTACCTTTTAAATGTAATTATAATCACAGTCACTCGACCTTTCAACCGTGAAGGCCTTCTAACTAGTTCTAACTACTACTTATTGAGAGTTATTAGGTGTTCGCTTCAAATAGTTCTTTCAAAGTGCTAGTTAACGAAAACATCCTATAGTAGCTGTAGAGCTCCTTGTTAAAGAGCTCGTTCAGTTTGCCACCACACATGAATGTATTCCGGTTTTAAAGGGTTAAGGGCTGACGTAACTAGAGGCACGTTTGTCAACTTTTTTTTTATTTGAAAGGCCTAGTGACTGAACGCAGAAGGCGTGCACCTGGTTCATAGCAGCTCAGAGCTTTAAATCACAAAGACCTGAGGGGCACTGCCATTGCGACCGTCACCTTGAGACATAAGTTACAAAGTTCCATGTGCCTGTAATTCCATCATCGGAACGCAGTAGCGCTCACATTATTGCTTGACGGTAGAAATAGGTAAGTTGGCAGTACTATCCTGGACGAATTCTTTCACAAAGCTCTGCGTAATGGCAACGCCCTTCAGATCTTTGCTATTCAAAGTTCTGAATGGTATATCAACTGTTATGGGTATTATCAGAACGTAAAAAATGAAATCATAAAAAAATAAATAGACTAGTTTTCATTCATGTAATTTCTATATCTTTGTATTTTTTATATAATGATGAATTGGTACATCATTTGATTCGGTGTTCCTTTGCAATACGGCATGGTATTAAAGCAACGGTTCACGAGTCACGAGCTATGATTCAATGTCGTAGTGAGGGTAACGACTCAGAAAATTGTAGCAAAACTAATCACCGCTGTGCACACGTCCATTAAGATAATTCCAAACAAATTACTTTGATCACAATCACTGCGAAAGTCTTGACTATTAAATTTTCTTCTTAATATTCAAATTAGTGATGACTAAGTTACGGGTCAAAGATTTTATTTGGAGATATGAAAGCTTTCATTTTGCCAAATCTCTGAACCATATAAGTTAGAGATTCCAGAACCGGGTATGTTTTGAAGAACTGGGAATTTCGGTATTAGTCTTCGACGGAACCGGGATTTCCCAGTTCTTTCGGTACTTCCGGTACTAGCTGTTTGTTGTTTAATGGTGATACAATCAGTGGAGAGTATGCAATAGTACTCGACGGGTAGCGAAAGTGATATGATTTTGGTTTCAAAAGTAAAAACGGTCAATATTGAAGCTTTTTTTATTGACAATAGCGTAGTACCAATCAGTCGACTAAATTTTTCAGCCTTTTGGAGTTAAGAATAATCTTAGAAATTAAAATAAAAATATAAAAAAAAACATTTGCAATCAAAGTAACAGAAAATTATACTTAAACCTCCTCTAGCTTTTAAGACAACATCAGGTTTAAAACAAACGAGCCTTGGGTCTGTAATTTAAACCGAAATTACACTATCGGCTGATTCCCAAAAGTACCGAAAACCGGGAAACAGTTTTGAATTCCCGGTTCTCTCACTACAATAAAAGAACAAGAAATTCCCGGTACTTTCGAACCCTAATACAAGTGAAATTGTAGATTTTTCGAGATTGTCTTTCTATAACAATTTTTATCTAAGAAGCCTTTCCGGCTCATTCTCTATGGTTTTTTTATTACTCTGCCATTCGATTCAGCACTAAAATTAATATCTAATCCACCATTTTCGAATTCCACGGCACTTTCTAAAGAATCCATCAAAACTATTTCCCCTAACAGATGTGTTAAAGTATGACGTATAAAGGCTTGTGTGACTAATTTTAATGCATGATTCCGTTACGCGGCGCGTGCGCTTCGCCCCTTAACATTTTCTTCGTCTTATTTTCTAATTACATACCATAATTTGTTATGATTCTTATGAGACAACTGAAAATGTTACGTTATAAATAAATAAATATTAAACATTACATACGTTGCTCTGATCTCAAAGTAAGTAGCTTGTGTTACGGAAATCGGAAAGCAACGACGGTACCACAAACACCCAGACCCGAGATAATATAGAAAAGTTAGTTTCTAAACTGACCCGGCCGGAGATCGAACCCGGGACCTCAGAGATGGCGACACCATGAAAGTGGTGTGCAAGTCACTCGACTACGGAGTTCGTCGGAACGATCTAGTTTCCGACAAAATGGTAAAATGATCAATGATTTTTTAATTTAATATTTTTTTTACGCACACACTCATAGCCCTGCCCTAAGGTATGCAATATATACAATATATACAATGGGACCTGTAAAGGGCCCGAAACGTCGGTTTGTTTGAAAAAACAAATATACGTGATTTAAATCCGGAAAAATAGTTTCATTTCCTAAGGTATTATTGTTAAGTTCCAAACTTTACAAAACATTAAATATTGACTATTTAGAAATGGTTAAAATATACTGATCATGCTGGTCTGCTACGCAGAGGTCCCGGGTTCGATTCCCGGACCGGGAGAAATATTTATAATATTTTTCCTTGTAATTTGTGGTTGTCCAGGACACCCGCGATACAGGCCCTAGTGCGGGGCTGTGAGCGTGTGTGTTATTATCAGCGATCGCAATTTGGGTGCTTATTTACCTACAATTTGGTGCTCGCAAAATATGTAATGCGCTTTTCTATCGTAAAAACACCGCGACACCGGGATTGTCGAAAATATTCAGTAAAGTATATAATTGAAGAAAAATAAACGTTTAAATTGTAATTTGTAGTTTTATGTAACATTTAAATTATTTTTTGTCATATTTAGAAAGTTGAAAATGTAAAAACAGAAGACATAAAAAAAAAATATTGGGAAACTAACGTGAGACTCACACATATTCACTAAACACATGAATTACTCACGTATTAAGTAGAATTTTTGCTTGACATGTTTGATATGTTGTGATAAGTTATTCGAATAGTAGATTGCAACATACAACATGCATAAAACGCGTCATTTTACCCGAGACGAGTATGGATACTTAAGTCGCTTACAACGCGAAAGTTTAAAAATGTATACATTCAAAGCAATTTAGGCCCTAAAGTGCTCGATATATGTATATCCATAATCAAAAGATATCGATATATGCCTTGGATATATCGAATCAATCCGATATTATCGTACCATTCGGTATCGATAAGTACTATCGATATATTTTATCCGTTACATGAAAAATCGTACAAAGTTGAAAATATACAATTCAATAATTGTACTTGCAGAAACGAAAAGCACATCAAGCGTTGATTCGTTGGTCATCCACCAGTGCAACGTAGTGGTTATTATTCTCACTGACTAACCGCACACACACAATAATATTGACAATGATATTACTTGTGTGTGCGATAATGTTGTGTTAGGATTCAGTAATTGAAGAAATACATTTGATTATTGTGTCAAAGCCGTGGTAGCCTAATGGTTTGACCTACTGCCTCTCAAGCTTAAGTCGTGGGTTCGGATCCGGGCTCGCATCTCGGAGTTTCGCGGAATGTATATTCGAAATTTTATTTGAAATATATCATGAGTTTTTCGGAGAAGGAAAACATCGTGATGAAACCTGCACGTGAAGAAGGTTCACAACCCTCGGAAAACGTGTAAAGTCTCCAACCCGCATTGGCCCAATGTGGCGGACTATGGCCTAAACTGTCGTCTGAAAGGAGACCCGTGCCCAGCAGTGGGACGCATGAATGGGTTGAGGGTGATGATTGTGTCCACTGGTGGTTTTACTATTTACTCTTAGTGAAATTTGTTTCCTTTTATCTTTTAGAACTATTTACGATAAATCGAAAATATCGATACAACATTTCGATATATCACATCGGAAAAAATTTCGATATTTTTTTTACATGAACAACACTAAGACATATTTTCATATGTATATGTATTATACCCAGGGTATGAAATTCAAGTACACATGGATTATGCAATATTTTGACTTCTTTATCACAACCACGAATGGCATTGACAATCAAACTAAAGAGCAGTAATAAATATACCAATTTCCTTTGTTATTCCGTACATAACGTTCGTAGTGTTATTTACCCCACGGCATATTCATGTGCTACATACGTGGTTCGCCGTTTTCATGGAGATAATGCGTCTTTTGCGTGCGTTGAGCCTTCTCCAATAGCGTTTCACACGCATTACCAGTTTCAATTAACATATCAAATAGTGTTGGTTTCACGTTATTATTTTCCTACTAGTAGTATATTATGATGATATTGCGAATGTTTTGTAGCGTTAATTCTCGCTAACAGTGTAGGAAAACGTGATGAAACTTGTTTCTTCTTTTTCTTATAATATCGATGGTAATACACTTTTACACTTTGCTTACAAGAACTTTAGGAATATTATATTTGCACTTAGAATAATAACGCATAGAAACCTAGTCCGCACACGATAAGTGAAGCAAATTGAAGCGCTCCCAATGGGCACGAGCGGGCGGGCCTTCAGTGCTCAAGGTCAACTTGCACCGCGAACAGCTCAAGAATTTTAGCTAAAAATCACGAAATGTGCGGTAAATGAGTGTAAAAATACGTCACACAAACATAAAATAGATATTAATATCACATTCCACAAGGAAGTAACGTAGTTTCAACTTGTATTTTTATATAAATATTCACTAAAACCGAAAATTAACCTACTACTAAAACTAGCCTACATGAATTTGATTATTTATTTATTTATTTTATTTATTTATTTATTTTAAACACTAAGAATATTACAAAAATATATATACATCACACCCTTAAACCTACATTGGTTTGTCCGGGTGCTGCACGTTCTCTGATTTTTGCCTCACTTGTGACAGTTCGTTTGATATGAAACTATCATTCTATGCGTTATTATTCTAAGTATTTGCATATGTTCGTAGTAAGTTGGAACATGCTTCCCAACTCTGTAGTCCGAGATACCAAGTTTAGATAAACAGAATTGAACGAGTCCAAAATAAATTTATTAAATTCTTGTGCTATAAAATTAGTAAGTCTTATAATTCATGCGACTACCCACGTCTTTGTAATGATCTGTTAGATCTGTAGATACTCGTTCTATGAGACACTATCACCTTATTGCAGTTCCTTTAGCGAGGATTAACTATAGACAAAATAGTTGTATATTGTAGTTTTTTTGTAGAGCTAGCAAGAGTTTGGGTAGGGTGCTGACCAATCATGACCTGGAAGTTGATATTTAATTTGTAACGTTGATGCGCTAAAGCGTAAACTTACGGACATTCCATAATATATTTGTGATTAGCGCAGGTATCGGGTGCATGATGTTAAGAAATACTGTTTATTGTTCGTTTGTTTAAAGCTCGCGTATGATTTGTCTGCAGCTTTAAGTGGAAAACTGTAACTGTAGCTTCATGTTTATGTTCCTGTTTTTATTGAATGTAACAAGCTGTTGATTTTCCATGAATGAATAAATAAATATATAAATAAATACTTGCTATCGTGGTGAATGAATTTTACCAATCGGCAAAGGTACTCACCGTCGGTTACACGGGTGCGCCAGACGTACTAGAAAGCAATTGTATGTTATTCCGGGAGGCTCTTTTCGTGCTTATCGAAGACGGTTTTTTATGACACCAAGTGACAGAACAAACAAGTCGTGGGCCTGATGGTAAGAGACATGTCTGTTCATAATAGTTGCAGTGTCACTTGTGAGTTAATCGCAAAGATCTTAGGGGTATTGCCACTGGGCCCATCACCGTGAGACATAAGTTGAAAAGTCTCATGTGCCTGTAATTTCACCAGCACCCTTCAAAACCGAAACGCAATATAGCTCACATTACTTACTTGGCGCAGAAAAAGGTAAGGTTCTCTAATGTTACATTAACTTACAAGCTTTGGAAAACTTGTGAAGTTCCCAGCCCGCATTAAGATACGAGTAAGTTCTTCGCAGACTATGACATAGATCCTATCTTAGAGATGACCAATATCTTACTAAAATGTAAAATGAGTTGACTATATTATGTATAATTATGTTCATGATCTTTATTTATTTTAAATGCTTGTGCAAATTTTAAATTTATGAGCGCTATTGTTGAATTGTTTTCTATTCAAACAAAATATCTATTCTATTCACACGATTTAATTTTTTCAAAATTAAAACCACCATGACACAGTGGTAATTGAGTAACCATAGATTTAGACTTTTAAGAAATTTCTCGTTACTATGCTTCAATTTAATTTTTATAACGGCATTGTGCATGATGTAATCGTCACGTTTTACTTTAAAAAAAATGACTTAAGGCGTATTTGTTTAATATTCAGCATTCTCCAGTTTTATTGTTAACTTTGGCTAGTACTAATAGAATATCTGAATGCTAATTATTACAATTTCACAATTGAGCTATGATTTACAATGACACTTTTATTTTACAATTATACTATTATCCATAATTATATCAAATTGTACACGTCTGTGTCGTCTACTGTGTTCCGTGCCCTGTGTTACCTGTTGCCGAATCCACTGAAAAACAGCGTCCCTGCATATGCAGTGAGACGACACCAAGCTGAGAGGATGACGGATTCCGTAACAGCACAGCATGCACACGTTATGGCGCATCGTTTGATTATTTATTGTTACAGTTATTTGCTTCCTGTTAGTGTGTTATTTGTGTGTATTATTTAATTGTTTCGTAATTGTTAAATGTATGTGTGATGTGTTGTTTCTTTATGGAATAAATATTTCTTTCCTTCTTACATTAATTGTGTTATTTACTAATTAGATACGATACGGCAGCTGCGGGAGAGAATACGCGAGAATTATCCGAAATACACGCTACCTGTTTTTTGGCTCGTATCTAGTTTGTACGTTACACAAACGATGTAAAGTTCGTTATGCTGTGGTTATAAAAACATCATCTCCATTCTGTTCTGCGACAATGTACATTGAGCCTTCAAGTCTGGGCGTCTATTCTCGTTCTCCGTCCGAAACAATTACTGCCATATAGTAATTGACTACCAAAATTGAAAGACAATCTCAAGTATGAAGCTCTATTCGTATTACGCGTCTTTTAATTAAAATTCGAATATTACTTATTTCACGGTAATTGTTTCGGACGGATAGCGGATGTCGGACGGAGAACGGGAATAAGCCCCCAGTTCCGCGATATGGTAAATTGAGTCTTCAAGTCATTATTACCGTTGATTGATTACCGGACTCGCGTAGTTAAGGTTTGCAAGATGCTTCTGTGTAAATATTACATATTGGATTTGTAGCTACAAACGTAACTTGAATTATGTTGCATTGTTTTGTCATTTCGTAACTTTAGCCTATATGTGTATCTGAATACCTTGAATTGAATACGTTGTCTGATGATGGTGGCCTAACACTTTTTTTAAATTTTCTTCTTCATTTGTCAATCGGCGTAAGCTGCCGTCCGTTAATTAGCCTTTAGGTAGCAGACGGCAGTAAGGTACTCCAGACGTACTTGGAGAACGATTAGTATATCATTGCGGGGAGGTTCTTTTCGTGCACCCCACCATGGCAAAAATATCCCAATGCTCAGTTCAGGATGACAGCTACTTGGTGGAGTGATCAGCGTGGTTAAATTCTGGACCGCGATAATACAGTGCCATTGATACGATTTTTATAAAAAATAATTGCACATTTGACCTCCATCTCACCTGATGGAAAGTGATGATGAGGTCGACGATGTAGCATGCACACCTAAATAATGCCTATTCACTCTCGCCTTGAAAAGGTCCAATTTATAGCGTTCGGGGAATAAGTCCGCAGGTACGGAATTCCACTCCCCAGCCGCTCGCCATATAAATGTGGAAGCGAATCGCTTCGTGCGAATCCTGGGAATGCCCACAACATAGGGGTCACTCACACAATCCCAATCCACGTCTAGTCCCCAGATGATGGGAAGGGGAACGCGGAATCAAATTATGCAATTCCATCGCACACTGATATATTCTGTAGAACACCTATCAGCTCAAACAGAGACACATCTTTACACAGAGAACAGCGTCAGTTTATCAGCGTCCTTCAAGTCCAATACAGTAACGGTTTCAGGATGCTGATGGGTTTGCCGTGGGCCTGCAATGCCTCGGGCATGTTTGCGCAGTCTAGGACTGATGACTTTTATGCTAGAATGCCCAAAAAGACCGCCCCGATGCTCTGCAGGCTGCGGGCCAGTCCCAACTCCATCTTGTTGACTGTGGCGGCAAGTGCTGATCAGCAGGAATTAACTAGTTATAATTATTAAACAAAGCAAACAAATGAATAAAAAATAACTGTATGACTGTGAAAATAGACGTAGGTATTTTCAATTCACTTGTTTCATTTTCAAATTAGATTTGAAATAAAAAAAGTGGTCAGTCTTTTAAAAACACTACATTATTTCTTAACATTTTGCTAAATCTGGTGTGTGTAGTGTAATGACATGCCAAATCGCGTTTTTGTGAACAAAAGTAGCAGGTTTCTTGTAGTCAAAGGTTTCAACACGATTTAGTTTTGTCTGAGTACATTACATTATGAGTTTTTTAATTTGTTATCGTTTTAAGCTGATAGCTTTGTAACCAATGCTCAATAGGTAAACAATAAAAATATTATGTGCCAATAAAACGATTTTTTGCACAAGAGACAAAGCACGTTACATATTTCTCAGCAATATGGAGTAGGTATCAATGTAAAAACAAGAGTAGCGGTTTGTCAGGTTTCATTGGGTAAATGGAACAGAAAGAACAATGATGCGTTTACGTGTATGTACGGTTTTTTTTTGTATAACAAGTACCATTATGATAAGAGCTATGAAAACGATGTTTTCTGACGGGAAAGTGGAATTTCAAGGAGACATATTTCTTATAAATTAAGCACATGGGACTTGTCCTGACCTCTATCGACTCTCAGTCAACAAAAACTTTGTTAGATAGAGGTTATTTAGCTCTCGTGATAGTTTTTATTGTAATGGAAACACAAAATGATTTACTCTTAGCAATCAGAGCTCCACGTGTAAAAAATGTATTACGGGAACTAAACATCTCTGTCGGCTCTCAGCCAAATAAAGTGTCTTTATGAGTGAAATAACTATTGCAAAATTTGTAATGGGTTTGTTCGCGTCTATGAAACGAAATGACCGCCGAGAGGTGTGGGGTTGCAAAACCAAAAACGATGATTCATCAACTTGAAAAGAGCACTTTTCAAAGTAAATTTTAATTCAAAATCGTATGTGTAAAGTTACAAGTCTTAATTAAATTACATTAAACAGTTAACGGCTTTATTATTGAAGAGCTTCCGCCAATTCGAAGAAATATACTCAACACGGTTTCTGACAAAACTATTTACTTAAAACTGAACGGTAGTATCGGTAACATATCTAGTAACATATTATTGTGTATATATTTATTGAAATCCCAAAATCGTAGATCAAATTCATATTCTTATAATTAATCGAAAGGATGTACGGTATATGTTTTAAAGACAATTCCAGAAAAAGAATTAACTGTAAAATTTAAAGTTTTCTTGTTTGCGAGTGGTAATTACAACCAAAGTAGGTCATTCACGATAGATCATTTCACAGTTGCTGTTGTAGTTTATTTTTTCATCTGGTTGGCATTGTTCTTATTTACTGTTAAACCAGTAAACACTGGTGGGAACTGCCCGTAGTTTTGGAAGCTAATGTCTTTTGTTTTTGTTTTAGGTAAGTAATCGTCAGCTGTTCCTGGGAAGGCTTCTGTAAGTGACAAGTTTGAAGAACTCATTTATTCTAAGAATAAATGAATGAATGTACATTAAAAATTATAACGACGACGATTTCTTCCTTAGTATTATTAGAAAATTAGTAAACTAAGGGATGACACTCGTATTGATCAACAGTTAACCCAAGCATCCAATAGTTCTTCGACGCGTAGAATTCGTCAAAACGTTTTTCTTCACCGAAAAGGTCACGATAAATTAAAATACATCGCACATAAATTATGAGAAACTCAGAGGTGTGAGTCTGGAGTCAAACCCACGGTCTTTCCGTGAAAGGCGATAGGTGAAACCATTAGTCTACCAAAGCACGAATTCTTTTTATTATTTATTTTTTATGATACCATTTGAGGAGACGAACTAGTTGTGTACTTGGTAGTAAGTGGCACGCCTGTCTATAACAGTTGCAGTGTACTCAGAGCTTTAAATCACAAGTATCTGATGAGTACTGACACAACACACACACTCAACATACTAGGGAAACCCCTGTGTCGCGGATGCCATGGATATACATAAACAACCAAACTCACGAGATAAATAAATGTAGGCCACAAATAATGTGGGACCTCTGCGTGACAGTCCGGCATGGCAACCGTTCGGCCACGGAGGCAGTTAAACAGTGAGACATAAGTTGACAAGTCCCAAGTGCCGGTAATTTCGCCTGCACTCTTACCTTCAAAACCGGAACGCACTAATGCTCACATACTGCTTGGCGATAGAGATAGGTAAGGTGGCAGTCTAAGGTGGCAGTATTTCCCTGAACGAAGTTTTGCACAAGGACCTCTACTGCTACTAAAAAGTTCTCTATATTACGGAACAGTCACACGCTCCATGGTTACAGATTAACTGGCAGCGGTAGATTTAAGATAACTTTAAGAACAGACCACGGTTGTTACTGATGCAGGTTTTCTACAGCGGATGCTGATTATATGTATTTAAAAAAAAAACGCGAATTGCTGATTTTCAGTCTTCACCTAGCTAGCTGAGATTTAGTGATAATCATTTTATTATTGATTTTAGTATATCATGAATTATGTAACTTATTTTGAAATACACTAATTAAAGTTAAAAATACATCTATTGTATTTGTTTAAAAGATTTACGAAACTGGCACAATTGCCTATTGTGAATGTTCCATATGCAATGCATATGAAATGTTAAAAAAAGCTAGCAATTATATAAGCAAGGGTATAACGATTCTATACGGTTTACTATGAAACTGGAATGTCGTGCGAAATTGTCGTAAGTAGAGATAATTGCGCACTTTTTAGAGGTTGGGCATAGACCCAAACCATTCTTCTTCGTCACGAAGTTATTTTAATGTAAAATAGAACGCTAGGCCACAATCTGGCCTGGGCCCATTTCACGTAGAGACCATCTCATGTTTAATTATTGCGTTGCCAGTCATTTACACGGTACAAATGATTAATAAATTCTATTTTTTTTTTATACAAAAACACATAATAGTAGTTGAGGTACATCTTTGGGTCCAAGTTGTGTGGAAGACAAGGCCGTTGTTCGTCTAGTCACTTGATATTATTAAAAAAAAAGAAAAAATGGATCCTTTGTAATTATAATCATTCAAACTTATTTACCACGTTTGCGTTAAGATTTTTATTTAGATCTTTATTTTATTTTTATAAGGTTTAAATTAAAATCTTAACGGAAACGCGATAGCGAGAATAAGTTTACATATTTGACAATTTACACTAAGCCCTCTGATCGCCGTGCCCATTTTTCATATGGTGCAGGAGTGCAGGGTGTGTAAGCAAAGTAAACGGGCTATTGCTTCCCAACCATATCGCAACATATATTATAATTCCCGCCAATTGCGTCCAACTTCCCCATCACAGGGGAAAATGTAACTGTAAGGGTGGGTTCCTATTATGTCGTAATATTTTATTTATCGTTTGACGACTGTCGTGTCTAGCATGTTCCGATATCTATTAACTATTTCTGCCGCCAAGCAGTAATGTGAGCATTACTGCGTTCCGGTTTTGAGGGTTAAGGGTGGTGATGAAATTACAGGCACATGGGACTCGTCAACTTTTGTGTCAGGGTGACGGGCGCAATGGAAGTGCCCCTCTGATCTTTACGATTTAAAGCTCTGATTGGCCCTGCAACTGTTACGGACAGGACGGACGGCGTGTAGCCATCGAGTATATAACCAGAAACAGAGACAAAATAAGGGCCATCCATCTCTTTCAACTCATCAGGCAAATGGGCCTTATATCACTTTTAAATATCAGCTCTCGTTTGCGCTGGAACCGTAAATTAGAAAGCTGTGTGTAAGTCTCCGTATATTCCAAAAATATTCTGTATTTATTGTAATAAAGATAATATCTCTAGCAATGGGGGCTGTTTCATTCGGTGGTGTGGGTAAAACAGCAAAACGTACAAAATAATTTAAATATGTAATTTTGCAATATTCGTCCATAGCAAAGCTTAAGTTAAACTGGTCGTTTTGAAGTGAAACAATTGACGATACCCCTCAATTGTTTCAAATTCGGGCTAGCCAATCGGAGCGCAGTTGTTATTGTAATGATTTGGCAGAATAGTGTTCAAACAAATTAAATGACATTTCGGTTCCATTTCTGATTATATAGTCGATGTGTGTAGCTTACCATCGGGCTCACGACTTGTTCATCCCGACACTTGCAAATCATCATCATTTTATTTAAGAGCCATGCTCTTGTCGGTGTAGCCTCCTCCACTCCTCACGGTCCATAGCCAACTCCTTGACCTCCCTGTAACTGCTCACATTAACCTTTCTTTTTATTTGGTCACAGAATGCCATTCTCGGTCTTCCTCTCTGTCTCCTTCCTTCCATCTTTCCCATTTGCAAATAAAAAAGAAAAAAAATTAAATTAATTTTTACTCTAAATTTCATATTCAAGCCAGAGGGATATATTCTCAGCTGGGCACGGTAGAGACCTGAATATCAACCCTTCCTTAGAGGAGTTTAGGCCGTAGTCCGCCACTCTGGCCCAATGCGGTGGTTGGGGACTTAAAACGTGTTCCAAAGGCTGTGAACCTTTTTTGACGGGCAGATTTCATCACGATATTTCGCGTCACCGTTAGCGACAGACATTGCTGTTAAACATTCCCAAATATATGTAAATTACAAATTAAAGTACATACCGCTACATGGACTCGAACCGTGGACCTCACGACTGCGAGGCAACCGTTCTCCCACTAAGCTACCGTAGGTCTACTCTAACCTTGAACAGCCCTAAATTGTAACTTAGGGACACACAGATGCCAGCAGTTTTTTCCACTTCTCTAAAAGGGCTTCGTATGAATGGGTGTGAATTTTGTAGTAGATCAACGGAGGAACAGTGAGGATGGAAAAGTAAGCCACTTTTCTGGAGTGATCGAGACTTAGAACCTTCGAGTCCACAAAAGGGTTGTTGCCAAGAGTCTTTTTGCTTTTCACTGCACCGATTCCAATGTAAACAGTTAATTGGTATCGGGATAGTCGTCCCTGAGCGGCTGACTGGAGAAAGATGCTGTATTAGGAGAAAGATGTTTGGATATATGATACGACATGACAGTTTTCTTCGAAGTATAATAAAACGGGAGATCGTAGGAAAGTAGATTTAGCAACTCAAAGTTACGGCGTTGAACAAAGGTGGCTGACGATTACTATGCCGAAAAGAGCTCTAGATGATGTAAGAATATATATTAACGAGTATTAAAGTGCCTAGTGTTATTTTGTGTCTAGTTTAATTCTGTTTACTCGTATGTAACTAGATATTACGAGTGAAGCCGACATTTCTATTAATTCACGATTGAAATATAACGCTGCATAGATTATGACGGTTTTCTACGAATGCAGGATTGCAAAAAGTGAAAATTACCGTCTCTTTACTTCTAAGTACTGCTACCGCTACATCTAGTATGTACTTGTTATAAATCGCAAGTCATTTGTCAAAGGAAAAGTTGTGTATTTTCCTAAAGACAAATTACTGTACAGAGATACTGGATGAAGAGGAAAACCGAAATATAACATACATACAAGGAATAAAAAAGCACTTAGGATACTTAGTTACTAATGTGGTTACGGCCGCAGCCTCGTTGGCTATAGCGACAGACTTGACGAATTTAAAGTGACCTACTTACGTGTTGGCCGTAAGAAACACGACTCACATACTTGCACAAGGTTCTTCATAGTGAGATTGATTCTCCTTAACTCTTAAATAAAATAGTTCTTTCTACAAGGCACAACCCCCGAATACCCAAGAAAACGTTTTACTTGCGGACATACTGGAATAATACTTCCTTTCACAACCCTCTTGTAACAATGAGTCGGCTTTACAACGAGATATCAATGAATAACATCGATTTGATCCAGAGTATTTAAACGAGTAGTAAAGCAACTTGCAATTGTATAGATTTTCACCCATTTCTTTGACGCTTTAGTATTAAGTAAATAAGTAAATTAACAGCAAATTTAACAGTAGTTCTTTCTTGTTACTTTAGAATGATGTGTCAACATAAGTAGGGTTACAATCTAGTACAGAACTTTGTTATATCATATTTAATTTGTATCAATGTAATTTGATTATCTGTTTTGTTGTCCATATAATAAATAAATAAATAAATTATTAATGAGACTGTAAATTAAACAGAGAACCAGACGGAGGGCTGGACATATCTGGACGACGGCTGATGGCCGATGGAGTAGACTTGTTATAGAGTGGCAACGGCGTCAAGAACGCCCTGCGGCTTGATGGACGGACGACCTGAGAAAGGTGGCTAGCAGCGGTTGAATGCGGGCGGCACAAGGCCGGAAGAGTTGGCGTGCTGAGGGGCGGAGGCTTATATGAAATCAAACAGATTGTTATGTAGACACTATGGTTGACTATGTTAGGAGAAGCATTCTAATTAGGATTTTTTTACTTTGTGAATGATTAATAGCAATATCTCTCGCTAACGGTGTAGGAAAATATGTCAAGTCCCCAAACCGCATTGGGAAACAAAGTTATGTTCGTTCTCTGCAGTACCTAATCTATCCTAGTGACCATAGTTTTTAATTCTTTTAAGTTGTAATATTCAAACTATATTCTTTTTTGTGAGAACCTGATCTCCAACACTACCTAAAGAATTTCAAAATCCGAAGTCAGTCCAAAACAAAGGAGATCAAATAACGAAGCTAAAATAGAGCTGGGTAGGTCATATTGCGACTGGTGATGGCAGGTGGAAAAAAGCGACAATCAGTGATCAGAAGTGGCTACAGAAACGTGGAACACCTTGCAGTGCGATTTAGTTAGAGCTTGTAAAGGTAGTAGTTCTGCTGCGCGGAAATGTGAGCGTTGCTACGTTGCGTTGCTTACGTTTTTGAAGGGTAAGACTGCGTTGGTGAAATTACAGACACATGGGGCTTGTCAACTTATGTCTCAAGGCGACGGGCGCTGTTGTAGTGCCCTTTAGATCGATTTAAAGCTCTGAGTGGCATTTTCAACTGCTATAGACAGGCGTGTCGCTTCCCACCAGGCTCACGACTTGTTCGTCCCGTCACGTGGTATCATTAAAAACAAGATGATGTTAAGGTAAAGATGGATACCAAACCTATTGAAAGCTTATAATAACCAAGAGTGCGAGAAGTTGGGCTGTGTATGATGCTTATCTAACAGGGGTATCATATAGTGTTGTAAATAAGTAAAAGTACATGCAGCTACATAACTTAAACTCCCTTACATAATAAATAACACTTGTTACGTCAAATCTGTCAGGTCAGAAAAAGTGTGAATAATTACCAGTTCGTTATACTATAGCACGACATATTACAAGTTTTCAAGTTTCGTTAAGCGCATTGAAGCATGCTTGAAATTGATTTAAGTATAAACAAGTTCGATTTGCATGTTTAATTTTCAGTTTTTTTTTGCAAGTTCAGATGTGTCAATTAAAGAGGTTTACTCGTTTGCTGATTATTGTAGTAAACAAGCAGGTCCTATTACGTGACCTGAATCTTTTGCTCGCCTGTCCATACGTATGTTCGTGAGTCTTGGTTGTTAAGTGATGTTTTTGCCAGTACCTATATTCCTGGCAATAGGTACGTGTGTTCTAATGAGTTTTTAAGTGACACTGCTACCTGTCAGTGGCTGGCTAGGTGTGTATATATGAGTCTTGTTTATTAAGTGACACGGTTGCTGGCAACCTGTGTGGTCTAATGGTCTTGGTTATTAAGTAACGTTGCTGGCAACACGTGTGTTCATATGAGTCTTATACACTTTTGAATTCGTTCCATTATACTAAACGTTAGAAAATCGCGTTTAATTGCGTTATCAATTCTTTATCATGCGTTCACGTTTGTCAAAATGTCAATTGTTAGCATATCATCATCGACAGCTTATCGTAGTCCACTGCTGGACATAGGCCTCTCCCAATGCGCGCCATTTCACCCGGTCCTCAGCTCGTTGAATCCATCTGCTGCCAGCAGCCATTCGCAAATCGTCAGTCCATCTGGCCATACACTAGCCAGCCCACTGCCACTTCAGCTTGCTTATTCTACTAGCTATGTCGACGATCTTAGTTCTCTGTTGGATAACCTCGTTCCATACCATGTCCTTCAAAGCATAGCTCTCTGAGCGCCTTTCTACTGGTGAACTAACCGTATCGTGATTGTCCACGTCTCAGCTCCGTATGTCATAACAGGTAGAACGTACTGGTTGAAAACCTTTGTTTTCAAACTTTGCCGGTATGGGTGACGAGAAAACTCGACGTAGTTTACCAAGCGCTGCCCAGCCAAGCTGAATCCTCCTCTTGGCTTCCCTTTCGAAATTGTTTCTACCCAATCGCAAAATCTGCCCAAGGTAAATGTATTTGGAAACAACTTCAATTGTTAGCATATTATGAGCCTGCTGCCAGCTAGTGACATGCAACCTGTATGATCTAATGGTCTTGGTTATTAAGTGACTTTACTGCCAGTAAGTGGTTGGTAAGATGTACATAATATGTTCGTATGAGTCTTGGTTACCTCTAGTTGTTACCTCTGGTGGTAACCTATGGTCTATCTATCTAGTACTGGCAAGACTCTGCTGCTGGTCCATGCCCATACATATTGATATTATTGATACATGATGCATTTAACACTGCTCCAACAGGAACGTAAAGTTTTTCTTTTCGTTTTTTTTGCGCAGTCACGTTTCTTCTGGAGTCGTTTTTTGCACAGTCGCTTTTTTGCGCACTCAGATTTTTTAAATACCTATATTGAAATTTGTTGTATTACTTTTTAAAATAGTGTTAAAATTGCAATTAAAAAAATCACAGTATCTCTAGCTCAACATGGCTAAGGGAATTAGTTAATTCAATAATTTAGCGAACATAATGATGCATTGTCGCTAAATTGGTGATTGGTCGAGGTATATAGGCTTTTGCCTAACGTGCAATTACGAATTCATGTAGAATGTAGGTCGATACTACAGGTTGCTTAACAATGAACCAAAAATCATTAAAAGCTGATATTGTAAATCTGTGATATAGGTTTTTTAAATCTTTATTTAAGGAGGGTTTTTTCTTGATTAGAAAATGTCACCCCCATAATAACAGGCTCCTTAAAATTATGATCTACGGCCTTCGCTTAATTCACACATCAACTAATCTATTTAACAATTTTGCTTCCTTTGATTTTGGGGAAGATAAGAAAATGTTACATACAATCAATTCTGTCAAATTGTAATCTAAACTTTAAGAAACATCCCTTCTTTCTGCTCAATTCCCTACACACTCCATCAAGATATGGTATACATCCTCCACTCTGTCACGTTCAGTGTCATTGGAGGATTGGACTTTTCTCACATATATTTATTGAAATATGGTACGTTCAAGAGGATGCTAAGATTCCTGAATGAGATCGACTGGCTTGAGTAGGACCCTGTACCCAGTACCCGCCACACCATACTGTGATACACGTGCAGTTTTTCGGTTTCTTATTTATTCAAAGTATAAAAAAGATACGTTACGTAATATTTAATTTTGTCTATGTATTCCAAACACGCTATATCCATGATGCATGGGCTGTAGTTGCAGCGGAAACTGCGCCCTATGCTATTGTTCCACCCACCGATGTTTAACATCCTCGTCTCTCTGTACATCATAGGAGTCATAGAATCATCATTGTTTAGTTGCGCAACATCTCACAATGAAATTCAAACGGGCTCACTACCCGCGGAAGAATGTCCTAATTATTATTACATCTTTAAATTATGGCAGTGTTACTATCTTTTAATCAATGTTATAACATTGTGTACCTATTTTGTACATTAACACTGAGTCGTACAGTTGTTTAGCATCAGGTGAGGTGAATCGTGTGTATCTTTTACGTTTAAGTAAAGCCAATAAAGCTTTTTTTTTCTATAAAATTCAGCGACAAGAGAAACAAACCTTATTAATCAGCTTTTTTAAAAAGGGCCAAGCCTTACTGGTTACCTTATATCAGTGCCGTGCCGTTGTTTAAGTACATTGTCTAACCGTAAATATACCGTAATATTAGAAGCAAAATCTTACTTGTCAGGCTTCATCTTGTAATAAGGGCTAAAGCTTACTGATTGACTCATATTATAAGCACCGTGATGTGCTATGCCGTTCTTTGAGTATATTTAAGACTGCGTTAATTTTTAAGCCGTGCACGAAAGAATGATTACGTGTCTTGATGAGTGAATTGTTACTACTTCCTTGATCGTATATTTTCATTTAATTTTTTTCTTACTTTATTATCAAGCAGTGAAACAAACGAATATAATTAAATAAAAAATTCTGTTTTTAACCGACTTCTAAAAAAAAGGAGGAGGTTATACATTCGGCTGTATGTATGTTTTCCGATTTCTCCGTCAATTGTGGACGGATTTTGAAACTTCTTTTATTTAGGAAATGAAACTATTTTTCCGTATTTAAATCGCGTATATTTGTTTTTTCAAACAAACCGACGTTTCGGGCCCTTTACAGGTCCCATGGTCAATACTTTTATTGTTTGAAAGCGTGCAATCTCGCGGTGGTCGCATTGTCACCAAGTCAGAATCCAATGAGGGGATCTATGGAAATCGAGGAAAATTCTCAAGTTTTATACGCATGTCAGTGTACTTACCGATTTTTCCGTGCATTGTGGACCGATTTTGAAAAATCTTTTTTTATTTGAAAGGGTATACTTGCGAGGTAGTTCTTGATGCCGATGATGCCGTTCCGGGTTCGTTTCGGCGATCACAAATTAAAAAAATATTTTCCACAAATAAAAGTCGATTTTTCACTTGGCACAATACGTGTAACCAACAAATCACCGTTACCATGATAACCAGAAAAAAAGTATAAAATGTACAAAGGAGTCCGCCATAGTCCCATTGTCACCAAGAAGTCAGAATCTGATAAGGGGATTCCATGGAAATAAAAAAAGACAATAAGCAAACTTTTCAGGTCGGTTTTTTTTCAATGAAAGAATTATAATTATTGTAGCAGTAAAAATTATAGTTATTTTATGATACATCTACATCTCCACTATAGCTGACAGGTCTAGCTACATGGGGTTTGACCTTTTTTTATGATATGAAATAACAGGTTTAGTGCTACTCAGAGCTGTAATCGTAAATATTAGGTTATCATCGACTGCGAAAGAAGGTAGACAGATATGTCTGTTCTTAAAATTGTCTTCTACTAGGTGCGATCACCTATCTTCTGGGCTATTAGGTCTATTATGTCGTGGAAGAAGATGTGGATACAAATATAGAGAAAGGGATGCTGAGATGGTTCGGACATGTAGAGAGAATTATGAAAGAAGATTGACGTAACAGATTTATGAGGCGAGTGTAAGCAGGCAAGTTGGTACGGGCCGACCAAGGCGAACTTATTATGTCCAAATTGAGGCCATTCTAAAGACGGGCCTCAATACCAAATCAAATCAAATCAAATAATTTTATTCGTCATCATGGGTACAATAAAGATGATAACATTTATTTTATGGTCGCCATGACGTACCATCAAGGCATACGAATTATACTATTATTATTAATTATACTTGTCCAATACTTCCAAATAATAATAATAATAAAATAACACTAATAATTATCATTAAATAGTCATAAACCACTGATTATAGGCTTCCACCTTCACAGGACCAAGTCTTAAAATCTACAACAGTTAGGGCATCAAAACAAAAGTACTTTTTTAATTAAGATAATAATCAATGTAAGTAAATCAATGTCATACAGTCAGGTTCGTCTCAATAATAAATAATAAATTAATGTGAAATTAGTTAACAAAATTCCTTTAATGTATAAAATGATTTTTCAATTAAATACTCAAATAACGTCCGTTTAAATTCCGCGAAATTTTCATTCTGCCTTACCTGTAATGGCAATTTATTATAGATTTTTGGTGCCATTGCAATTATACTCTTCTCAAATAGTGACGTTTTACAATTTATTTGGCGTAGTTGGTTAGGACGTCGTGCTGTTGTAACTACAAAATTGTGGGTGTCGTCGTATAAATAAGGCTGTTTCATAGATATATAATGAAGGCTAGGTCAAAATTTTTAGTTCTCGAAAATGGTTTCTGCAACTGTCGGTCTGTTTCAGTCCACAGATTGCCCTTATGCACCTCTTTTGAGCTCGAAAAACTTGTATTATGTTGCTACTATTACCCCAAAATAAGATACCATATCTGAGTGTTGCAGCTACAATCAAAACCAATCAAAATCAAAATAATCTTTATTTCATAGGTAAGCATTATTACACTTGAAATCGTCACATTGGTTAAACTCTACCGCTCATTCGTAAGGCAGATTCCCCTGAGAAGAATGAGCAAGAAACTCTAGGATTGCTCCTTGTAAATAACATTTGTACGCATTCAACAAGCTCTGGTCCAAGCCTGGTCAAGAGTACCTACCCTTAATCGATCAATCGATCGATAAAGCGTAGGAACGCGAACACGGAAGGTAGAGGACAAGAAAAAAAGAACGCAACTGAATATCAGGTACGATTTGGTCGCTCTCGACAAGTTTAAAGCACGTACATTGCAACCGAGCAAGCCACATGAATTAAAGAGGAAACTGCAGCTAGTATTGAAAACGTATTAAATTAAGAATTTCCGATGACATGAAAAACCACCACGGGTAATATTTTCGGTGAGGCTATCATTTTTGCACTTCAAAACTGCACAATAAGGCACTTTGCTAGGATTTCAGAGAATTTGCAAGAAAGAATGTCACAACCATACCATACAAAGCAAAAATGGCGGACTGAGTTCAAGTAGGTCTTTCGAGACCTATAGTTGGCACGCATCGGACGCTAACTAACCACTTCTACTGTATTTATTGTTCTATGTTACTTACACATAGTCAATGAAAGTTATGCTGGTCCTCTGCTCAGTTTTCTCGAAGAAAAAAAACTCTAGAGAACGCAAAATTTCTAACTTATTTCAGTTGTTCAATCTCAAATCAACATCTACCGATCTTGAACATTTTCTCTAGTACAATTCAATCGGATTAAGGCTACAGATGATAGATACGCTTATCCGATTATCACAATGTTCGTTATGTGGCAAACGCTAAAGAAAGCGTGCTCGAATAAGTAGGATACGCATTGGCTGTCGAATGTGGAGCGATAGGCATCGGTGCTTTTAACTTGAAGAAGTAATCTAATTAACAAGAAATGATTTATGAACTTAATTCTTATTTTCCGCTTTTGATAATCGTTAATTGGACAGTTTTGCTGGACTAATTTCACAGAACAACTAACAGACGGGTCGTGAAAATATTCTAAAACATTTTTTTTGAATCAAGTGACGGGTCTAACAAGTCGTGCACCTGGTGGCAAGCGATACTCCTGTCCATAACAGTTGCAGTGTAACTGAGAGCTTTTAATTGCAAAGATCTTAGGGGCACTGCCACTGTGCCCGTCACCTTTACACATAAGTTGTCATTTAGAATTGTATTTTATAAGTGAAGGCAGGATTTTTCATTAAAGAGCAATTCTAAAATTACTCAAAATATGGCAAAAGATTGTACCTAGACCAACATGGTACATACATAATTGATTGAAGTTTGATTTTTATTATAAATGACATTTATGCTTCGATACGGACTGAATGTTTAGGCCAACCCATTCCAATATTATAACAGTGTATCCTATGCGATGGTAGTTATATGACATTTATGCTTTGATAGGACTTGAATGTTTAGGCCAACCCATTCCAATATTATAATAGTGTATCCTATGCGAAGGTAGTTTATAGGTGAACCCAATAACGCGTGTCAAAAAACTTTGGAGGGCGTGGGCGTTTTTCCGCTCCATTTTATTTGAACACGAGGTGTGGCGCCTTTTGCCACGTACATAAAGCCCTGTTGTAGCCAAGAAGTACTTTTTACAAGACACTTCACTACATGGTTGTGAACTACACACTCTTTCCTTTTCCTGCTATCTTTCCGTCAATTACAAATTACGCAGTTGCCTGAACACAGCACGGTAAAGCACAATTGGTGTTTTTAACCAAATTCGAAAAAGGAGGAGGTTCTCGATTAGACTGTTTTTTTTATAATATCAAGTGACGGGACGAACAAGTCGTGCGCCTGATGGTGACACAGAGCGTTAAAGCGCAAAGATCTGAGGGGCACTGCCAAAAGCGTCCGTCACCCTGTGACATAAGTTGACAAGTTCCATGTGACTGTAATTTCACCAGCACCCTTACAATTCTAACCCGGAACGCATTAATGCTCACATTACTGCTTGGCGGCAGAAATAGGTAAGGTCTACTCTTTCACAAGGAGCTCTGCTGCTGCTAAATGCTGTATGTATGTTACGCGATAACTTTGTGATCCGATTTTGATGATTCTTTTGGTTTTGTTGGAAAGAAGGTACCCTCTTTCCAACAAAAAAAGCATTAGTTCCATTTCAATTTGAAGAAAATATTCAACTAAGGCGCACTTTCCGGTAAACGATTGCAAAAATATTTGGCAAATTGATATAAATCCACGAACTTTTGAGGTCGTTTTTTTAGTACTCCGTACTGAGATTAGTATTATAATAATGAGTCACTATGCAGTTAGAACAGTAACAAAATTATGTTACAATAGTCACTGGTATGACATAATCGGTAATATGGCATTTAGTTGGTGCCAAGTAGTTGTGATATTATCTGTAGGCGGAACAATGGGAGCAGTATCCGTTGATGGCCGGTTTGTGCGCAACAATCTACAATAGAAGAGAATTAATCTAGAGTTATAAATAATTCTATTCTTTTTGCACATAGAATACTCTTTACGATCTTAGTAATATGGTTGGTAGTAGGTGTAATAAGTGTTTTCTGTAATAAGTGTACTGTGTAGTCAATAAGTTATCATTTTATTTATATAATTTACTTAGGTGTCTTCACCGGCGAATATTTACCACGTGAAGCCTAAAATACGATATATACGTTTTTTTATAACATCAAGTGACGGGACGAACAAGTCGTGCACCTGATGGTAAGCTACACGCCTGTCCATAACAGTTGCAGTGCAACTTAGAGCTTCCAATCGCAAAGATCTGAGAGGCACTACCACTGCGCCCGTCAACCTGAGTTCCATATGTCTGTAATTTCACTAGCACCCTTACCCTTCAAAACCTTGGAGGCAGGTAAGGTGGCAGTACGAACTCTTACACAAGGAGCTCTACTGTTACTAATAATATTTAGGAGATGGTGCACCACCCTGGGCCAACGAACCATACGTTTTCCGAGTGATGTGAACCTTCTTAAACGTGTAGGTTTCATCATGATCTTTTCCTTCTCCGAAAAACTCATGATAAATTTGAAATTAAATTTTGTACATAAATTTTGAGAAACTCAGAGGTGCCCGGATTCGAACCCACGGCCTCTGCTTGTGAGGCGGTAGTAGGTCAAACCATTAGGCTACCACGCCTTTTACATATTCCGTCCGTATTTTATATATCCATTTACCACTTTATAATATTAAATTATAAAATGGCGGAAACAAAAAAGTAATTTTTGAGAAACTGATATAAAAGATTTAAAATTATAACTTTTTATAAAAAAAAACCGACCTCACACTTTCGTGGAATTACATCTATTTGCCAAGTTTTATTGAAATCGGTTTCCGAAAAGTGCGCGAAACGAGGTTCATCCCCTAGTTTGCCACCCCCAGAAGTGGAATATTTTCTTAAAAATTTAAATGGGACCAATACCGAGGTACCTTCTTTCCAACAAAAAAGCTTCATCTAAATCGGTTCACAAATGCCGAAGTAATCGTGGAACATACATACAAAAAAAACGTATATGATACCGGTCAAATATGCCACAAATATTTTTAATATGAAATAACCTAACCTCAGTACAGAGTAGTAAAAAAACCGACCTCAAAATGACTACCCTTAGAGGTCGAATATTTTCTTCAAATTTAAATGGGACCACTTCTGAGGTACCCTCTTTCGAACAAAAAAAGAATTATGAAAATCGGTTCACAAATACCGGAGTTATCACGTAACATACATAATAAAAAACATACAGTCGAATTAAAAACCTCCTCCTTTTTTGAAGTAGATTAAAAAGATATATTACTTTTATTTCATATGTTTTATTAAATTTATTATTG
>NW_020653850.1:21095172-21126063 GCF_003589595.1 Hyposmocoma kahamanoa | reverse complement strand
GAAAAACAGCACTATCTGCGACTACAACGGTTGGCACAAGCTAAGACGCCTCCTTTTGCCTTCTGACATGTTTAGTGTACCGGTTATTGATTTTTTTTGGGCTTAATACGTGATTTGTGTCCAAAAAATGTCATTGTGGCAATGAAGAATTTTTGATGTTGTTGTATTTTTTTTTTGGTTACGTAGAACGATTGAAACTATAAAGCGTGTACGTAATAATACTTAATTAAATTAAAACTAGTTTTCTACGCAACCCAGATAAAATACACTAAGTTAAACAACACCTTCCTTAAGCATCAAAGTTTCCTAATTACAACCACTACTTACTGTATATAATTTATTCTGTTCGTAATAATATAGTAGGAGACCTGTGTGAAACATAATTAGTACTTCCGTCTTTCACAACGTGAAAGACTAATTTGAAATTTTAATACACTCGAGATGGTAACATTTTTGATTTAGTCACAATGGTCAGTTCACATTCTGTACATAGCTTAATGTAATGATTAAGGGTGAGGCCAGACGAGCGTCATCTTGTGAGTTGCGAGTAGCGTTTTTTGAGTCGCATAACTTATGCTGCATTCAGTTTCATATAAAAGTCCGGTTTGTGCCACACGACGACGCAAAATTCAAAAGTTGTTCACGCGCATATCTACCTAATCGCTAATCGTCTACCTTTATACAACGCGCGATTTTAAGCAGCGACCCAAACACGCGACTGTATCGATACAAATGCGCGATTGCATCGCTACACTTGCGATTTATAGGCAATTGCATCTATGCAAACGCGCGATTGCATTGATGTGAATTGCATAGATGCAATCGCCTATGAATCGCAAGTGTAGTGATGCAATCGCGCGTTTGCATCGCTGTTAAAGGTCGCCGTGTGTGCTCTTATTTGTGCTAGTGGAGAAATGAGTGACGGAAACATTTATTGGCATGTGTTTGTATTTTACAAATTGAACTGAATAATGATATACATTTTCATATAATATTTGAAACTGTCTATATTTTATTATTTTCATATTGAGTGGATGTGGGATAATGGAGCTGCTATTTTTCTTCTAATGTCGTCTAATGCTTTTTAAATGCACACTATTTTTAATGGATCCATTATATATTATGATACAAACACTTCGTACAACGTAGAGTTGGAGTATCTAAAGATAGAAATAATTACAGCATCTTTATGGTACAAGTAATAGCTATTTAACCGGTCTGATATAAACATGAAAACAGCAATAACTTTTTAAATACTTTTTATAAAGAGACGCCGCTGATTGCATATTACAAAAAAAAACTATGATGAAGTTATCCATAAACATTTGCGCTGAAGAAAACAATAATTACAGTTAACGAGCAATAACTTTATCTTAATTGAACTTTATTTTTAACTATACGTTTTCGTCGGTGACATGATATTCGCATTATTAGCAATTTCATGAAAATCAGTTACTGTGTTACTTTACAACTCTTGACTACAACATCAGCTTCGACGATTTGTATGAAAATATGAGGCAACAGATGTGTGTTTACCGTAAATTATTTTAGCGGAGGTAACCTCAGAGTTCGTCGAATCCGACTCGGTTCTTTTTATGTAAAGAAGGAGGCAAACGAGCTGACGAGCCACTTGATGGGAGGTGGTCATCGTCACCCATGGACATTTGCAACATCAGATGAGCTGCCTATGCGTTGCCAGCCTTTGAGAGCCCTGTAAACACGCTTTTCGAAGAACCCCATGTCATAGCGCAAAGGGAACACTTCAGGAGGAAGATCATTCCACATCTTGCAGGTTCGAGGAAGGAACGAACGAGATGCCCGTGTGGTCTTACAATGCCAGTCATCTGAGATGTGGGGATGGACTCTTCTCCTTTGGCGGGAGGTGCGATGGTAGAAACGAGACGGTGGCACCAGTTCGAAAAGTTCCTCAGAGCACTTCCCATTACAAAAGACGGTAGAACACATACAGAGAGCCAACGTCTCTCCGTAAGCTAAGGGGCTCCATACCGTCTGTGAGTTTGGGATCATCGATAATACGAACAACCCTACGTTGGACAGAGTCAAGTGGATCAAGCTGGTATTTGGGAGCTCCTGCCCAGAGATGCGAGCAGCTTTCAGGAAGCTCCGGGACGTCTTCTCGTCCGCAATACCGCAGTCCTTGAAGACAAAAGTCTTCGAGCAGTGCGTGTTGCCAGCGATGACCTACGGCTCTAAGACGTGGTCACTTACGGGTCTCATAAAAAAGCACAAAGTCACTCGACGAGCTATGGAGCGTGCAATGCTCAGCATTTCTCAACGTGATCGAATCAGAAATGAGGAGATCCTTATTATAGAGCTCATAGGATTAGCAAGTTGAAATGGCAGTGGGCAGGGCACATTGCTCGTAGAACTGACGGACGTTAAGGCAGAAAGGTTCTTGAATGGATATCACGAACCAGAAGGCGTTCCACTGAACGCCGGCCCCGTACTGGATGGACGGATAACCTATGGTACGGGCGGCGGGTAGCCGATGGATGCACGTCGCGTCTGACCGGGTAGTCTGGCAGTCTTTGGGGGAGGCCCGTGTTCAGCAGTGTACGTCTTCCGGCTGATATGATGATGATGATGAACCTCAGAGTTTATTGAACTATCCTGTTCACGTCTGCGTAGGACAGTGTTTCTTTAACCAATTAAAGTATAATGAACTACGATTATATTGCCTAGTTTTATTACTTACCTAAGTAATTTCCAGTTGCCAGCTTCTGCTGGGAACTTGACACTTTAGTAGAGCTGAGGTTGTTATTGCAGTCGTCTGTTTATCTTTCGAACCAATTAAATTACATTAATATCTGTAGCCACTTTATACTTGAATCTTGTGTTTATCATTCTCTTTCCATTACATACCTGTTTAAAAATCCAATAGTCTTGGATGACTATAATCACTGACAATTGTCTTACGATGCATTGGAGAAACGAGAGACGTGT
Organism: Hyposmocoma kahamanoa; assembly: GCF_003589595.1. Lineage (NCBI taxonomy): Eukaryota > Metazoa > Arthropoda > Insecta > Lepidoptera > Cosmopterigidae > Hyposmocoma > Hyposmocoma kahamanoa. The sequence continues at coordinate 21,123,099 of NW_020653850.1, read as the reverse complement.
TAAGAGTCATCCATTTTAATGATGTTTATTATGCGTACTATAAAATACCTAAATCTGTATTTGGACTTTAGTCACGTTATAATGACGTGAGAGAAATCAATTAATAAAAAATGTTTGTATCATGCGTGGGTTAAATGCACTCACTGAGTGTTCAGGCTTTCGCGATTGCGATGCAATGGATATGAAACTGTATTTTTGGGATCTAAGTTGCGTATATTTGTTTCAAATAAACCAAAGTCACGGGGCTGTAAAGAGTCAGAAACTATTGTATAATAAGAAAAGTGGTGTAAGCCATACGCCAGTTTTAATAATCGTAGCAGCGCTGCTTGTATGTGTGCACGCCCGCCGCGCGTTTCGCATAAACTCTCGGTGCGCTCGAGTTGCACAGCGCGGGTTCGCACGCGCCACTCATTACAGAATTGAAATTTGTAATTTTTTTACTTACAAATGTATCATTAGGCATATACCAACTCATTTCTATTTCATTATCTCTCATAATCGAGATATCCGCGATCCTGGTATAAAATTATATAAGTACTGTATTTGACAAATATTACATTTCAATATAGCACGAGAATATTCAAATGAAATGAATTGAAATTGAATTGAATTGTATAAAACAATAATGTGACAACCCTATGCGAAGTGCTGACTTGACTTACTGATCAGGCTGTAGTTGCACTACTTGTCTTATATCTATCCCCAAATGTTGGTTTACTTAAAAAAAGCATATGCAATTTTGATCCGAAAAACGTTCCATTTTTAATTACTTGTTTACACTTGTTTATAAACTGGTATCACAATTTCTGAAGAAAGGTATATTATTTCGGATACATGCATATAGTATATCGTCGGTTAAAAGGTAAAACTCACTAATAGCCTAATTGGCCAAAGGGAGATAATTAAGATTTTGTATTTTTTCATTATGAAAAATCACTAAAGGACTGGTATGTATTAAAACATGAAGGACACCACAGACTTACTGAATTTTTCTTGTCATAGATGTTCTTCCCAATAAAGCAAAATTGAAAAAATCTAGTTTTTGAACAAAATGTCACTTAATGAGTTTTACCTTTTAACCGACGATATACGAGTATGTAAGTATTTATATTTCTTCGGCTCATGTATCGTCTAAATAAAAAAAAACGGCTTGATAGATTTTAGTATATAAGGTATTGTTGAAGTGAAAGGACTAACTTTACCCCACAAAATAAAATGGCGACCGCTGAGCGGTATTTTATCGAACATCGTTATTTTAAATCTTGAAAACTTATAAAAACAAACTAATATTTTAATGATGTAAGGTAAAGGCGGGGCACTTGTTTAACTTTTAACTATTAATAATCAAAGTAACTTTTGTTGGTCCCCGCCTAAGATTCCATTCAAAATTTAAATTTTAACATGCTTAGTTAGTTTATTTGATTTAGTTTTAATTGAGGTACGAACAAGAAATCGTTTATGGCGCGTTTAACATTGCTCTTTCATTTTGGGTTTCAAGTCAGGTTTTTTGCTCTTTTTATATTAAAATATTTTTTATTACACCGCAGTTTGACGATGGTAATCTTAACTTACCGTTTTGATACACTTATTTCTTTATATTTTGAGAAATAAGTGTGTGTTTTTTATATAATTATTACATGTATAACGTTATAAATCTGATAACTATTTATAATATTTTTTTTTTGTGTGTATGTAACACGATTACTCCGAAATTTGTGAACCGATTTCAACGATTCTTGTTTTGTTGGAAATGGGGTAACTCAGTAGTGGTCCAATTTCAATTTGGAGAAAATATTCCACCTATAAGGGTGGCAAATTAGGGGATAATTCCGATTTATTGGATATCACTCACTTTACATGTACCGATTCCAATAAAACTTGGCAAATAGATGTTAATGTAATAAAAATAAAATATTATGGTGACCTAGAACTGATCTGATGATGAAAATGGCAGTCACATGAGAGGAACTCCTCAGCAGTGTACAGCAGCTACCTTGTGCTTGGACTCAAATGGTTCGTTTTAACGAGGACTTCCATATGATTATGTAGTTGAGGAGACTGCGTAAAGTCGTAAACGAAGACAGCGAAAGCTGACATGCAAACTTTTGAGGTCAGTTTTTTTTAAATAGAAAAAGTTATATTTATCCTTTTTTCTTGCAGTGTTGTGTATGACCTTTGATCTCACTGCCTTGGGTTAGCTGCAGGATATCTCTTTTGGAGATAAGTCCACCTTTGCTTACCTTTTATATAATTAATTTTTCTTTTGTATTTTTTGGTGCAATAAAGAATATAATATATAATATAATATATAAGAACAACAAAAAATTAAAAAATAAATATATATTATGTCATAATTTTTACATGTAAAATGATTTTTTTTTGTTTTTTATAAAATCTAGTGACAAGACGAATTTAGGGCGCGTTCAAATTAGCCGCTTTAAGCCGCGCTGCAGCAGCGCTGCAGTCACTTTTCATACAAATTCTAGAAGCGCTGCAACCGTGCTGCGGCGGTCGCGTGGCAGTCGCGCTATTGCAGCGCGTCTAGCATTGTTTGAAAAGTGAGGGTCGCGCGGCCGCTAATTTGAACGCGCCCTAAGTCGTGCGCCCGATGGTAAGCTACAGGCTTGTCCATAACCGCTGCAGTGCCACTGAGAGCTTTTAATAAGTCCCATGTGCCTGTAATTTCACCAGCACCGTTCAAAACGGGAACACAGTAATGCTGACATTACTGCTTGGCGGCAGAAATGGGTAAGGTGGCAGTACTTCCCTGGGCGAAATCTTTCACAAGGAATCTACTGCTACTAAAAAATATAATTCTAATATGTTGAAGTTATTTTCTGTTCAGTGTTGTTTTGAAGGACATAATGCTGCATTAAAAATGCTATGAAAGGATGTCAGTACGATGTTTATCGACCATATTGTATGCTATTGTACGGTCCACACATCCTGTATAATGGTACATTCTGTGAAATATTAAATAAAACATGAATGCAAATAGGAATAGAATTTAATAAAAAATGCTAAAGTATTAGGTAAAAACATTGACTTACAATTATATGGACGTCGGGTCCGCGCTAAAAAGTGTCCGCATTTGTAAGGCGCTAAAATCGTATACAGAGCGCGACACTCCGCTTTAGTCTTCATTTGTTCTACTGACAGCGCGATACTGCGATGACATTACAATTTAAATTTCGAATAGGTCGACTTGGGACATTTTTTTCGTGGTTTTTGTATTAGACCCGTCGTCCATTTATTTGTAAGTCAATGAGTAAAAAGTAGAAATTTTCTCTCTTGTAAAGGTTTACAACCTATAATGCATGCGTTCATGGTTGGCTACTATCACCTTATCAATGGTGTACCTAGATGGGCATCTAAACAACTTTCCCTTATACAGGCTTTCGTACAGTTTGATTAACTTTAAACGTTTATTGAACCGAGTTTTGAAAGCGTAGTGACTCTCTAATTGTTAAAAAAATATTTCTTTCATAGAAAAACAAAAACAGTTTTGCACAATTAAGTTACACAAACAATTCAAGATTATTCTTACCCTTATACTAGTTAAATACACGTGTCTTAAAGTTGGAGATTCTCCAAATATAGCCTAAGAATGAACAACTTTTAGTAACATAGAGCTCCTTGTGAAAGAGTTCGTCTAGGGAAGTACTGCCATCTTATCTATTTCTGCCGCCAAGCAGTAATGTGAGCATCACTGCGTTCCGGTTTGGAAGGGTAAGCGTGCTGGTGAACTTATAGGCACTTGGGACTTATTAAAAGCTCTAAGTGGCACTGCAACTGTTATGGATAGGTGTTTCGCTTACCATCAGTCGCACGACTTGTTCGTCCGTAATTTAGTATTATAAAAAAACACACACGAAGATATATAAAAAGAGAAAATTAGAAAAAAAATCCCTCCTACATTTTTTCCAATTCGAAGTTCCGTATTGCTTGGCGTATTCCGTATTCCGTATTACGGAGGCTTGTGCATTTGGAATTACACACGGAAAAAGCCGTTCTGAATGCAAGTCTTCCTTAGATTTTGTAGAGCCGCAACACACGTATTTTCGCTACGAGAATATCTGGACTCCATGCCTCGCGTCTCTCAGCTGTTATTCTGAACAGAAAAAAACGTATGTGTGTAATGTATATACGTAATCTCGAATCGATATTCCGAAACGGAATTCCGACTGTCTGTGGCTGGCCTGAAATGGTTTTTATCTTCAGACCTGATTTTGAGGTTGACTGTACGTCTTCACAGTGAACATAACACTGCGAAATTGTCGATTGATCTTTGAGACGCAGAAGTGCACCGTAATTGCATTATGCAATGTGAAATGGATGACAAGCAATGAATGTTCAATTGTACTGTGGAGCAAAGTTAACTTTGCTGTGAAGTAAATTATAAATAAATGAAAATAGGACTTTATTTATCGCACATACCGCATACATCTATATTCAAAAGCCAAACTGTAAAATTGATGATAGAACATTTTAACAATTTGAGACAAAGTTATTTCTACCGGCGTTCAAAGTTTTGAAACTTGTTTTATTTGTACGTGCAAACGTAGTCACTTTGTTTCATTTGGAGCCATCATGAACTGCATGTATAAGTCGGTAGCAAAGCAATGTTTGCGTTTTGTTTTACGATCGAATTCAAAGTCATGGTTTACCATGTATAGCAACTTGATAAATTGACGTAGTTGGCTGGCGTTCGATTGTCTTCATTGATAATGACTGGTTTATCATAAAAAGGTATAAAGATAAATGTTTCTCTCTTCAACCCCCGACGTAAAAAGCGGGGAGTTATACGTTTGAATCCTTTGTCTGTGAATCTGTCTATCTGTTTGGGGATAGATTTTTAGTGGCAGTAGCTATGCGGCCAAGACGAGAGGAAAAACAACGCGAGATGGGAGGAGGTAGGTTAAATTAGGTACGAGGTAGTTGAGTAGCTCCTTGTGAAAGAGCTTGTTCAGGGAAGTACTGCCACCTTATCTATTTCTGCCGCCAAGCAGAATTGTCAGCATTACGGTGTTCCGGTTTTGAATGGTGGATGCTGGTGAAATTCAAATTCATATTCCAAATTCCATTTATTTGCCACACACACACAAAAAACAACAAAAATGTGACATGTAAATAGTAATTAAATTTCAGGCACATTTTTTTTAGGATTTTCTGATAAAAATAATAGTTAAAATACATATTTAATGTTACATAGTTTATTTATGTTATAAATACATACCTACCACATGTTATATACATAAACTTTCATTGTATTTTAATCAGCCGCTTTTAAAAACACCTTAATGTTGTCTTTTAACTTAGTAGAAAACAAATATAAAAATATTATAACTGCATATAAGGGCATAACTAATTTAAATTTGACTTATAATACTTGAGTCATGAATAGAACTAAAGGGCACAATTCTATTCAGTTGTGCGTTTTTTGTGTTAATATATTGTAATTGTACTACATAATAAGGGCACAGTTCTGAAAATTACTAAGTAAAATCCTTTGATATTAGTGTTTTTACCGTAATAAACGTTATTACTTTTTATAGTAAAAAAATGTGATTATTGTGGCTAGATATTGACAATTATTAATATATATTTCCACAAAAAAAATGTTACATTGGTATTTATTTTCTGATTCCGAATATGTATATAACTCAATTTTGATAAAAATGTTAGTTGTGCCATTTTTCGTTCCGAGGGCAGAACTACTTACAGTAAAGTCGTTCTTTTTTATAAAAAATGTCATAATTATTACGATTAAATAAGTTAAATGGAGCATTTTCTTAAATTTATTTCTTTTCTTACAAGTAAAGCGTAATTGGTGTATTATTTCTTTATTTTTAACCGACTCGAAAAAAGGAGGAGGTTCTCAATTCGTCTGTATTTTTTGTGTGTATGTTACGCGATAACTCATTTCATTTCATAGCATTTGTGAACCGATTTTGATGATTCTTTTTTGTTGGAAAGAGGGTACCTGAGTGTTGGTCGCATTTATTAACTTGAAGAAAATATTCCACCTCTAAGGGTGGCAAACTAGGCGATGAACCCTGTTTTGCGCACTTCCCGGTAACAGATTTCAATAAAACTTGGCAAATAGATGTACTTCCACGAACTTTTCAGGTCGGTTTTTGTAAAAATGTTATGTCTTTTGTTTTATTATTGGTATTCATTATTTCCGTCTCGGAGTGTATCAATGTGTTAAAGGGTGGATGCTTACAATGAATGACCAAAGCAAACGTAGTTACACCTTATTAATTTATTAGAAAACACGTAGATATTAAAGCAAAACATCAAACAAAAGAGAAGAAAAGGCCCCAAAAACAAACACGTTTAAATTTAGAATTGAAATATAAAATTAAATCTATAAAATATACACAAAAGAGATTTGTGGCGACTACTGCGGTTCGCTACAACAAATATCTGAACTTATAGGATAAATAATCGTTCCATTATGAGTATTGCGTTAGATTTAACTAGAATCTGGGACAATGCATTGTAAAGGAAACCATGAAAGGAAGCACTCGTTAACTTCCTACTGTATTGTAAAAACTCGCTTAATTAAATTACCGATTTCATTTGTGCAACTGCATTGCAGAGGAACCGCCGGTGCCAAAAAAAAGAAATTTTTTAATGATAGCATTGCGAAAGCATGTAAGTAACGTAGCACAATTAAATTGATGGACAAACAGAGTGGAACTCCTTACGTTTAATTAGACGATGCGCAGGAGTTGATATCTTCACTTTTGTTTGTTTAGTGATAGAAACTTTATGATGTTTGGATATCTTATTTTTTTATAAACATCTTTAATTCTATATAATTATCATATTATTATAATGATAAGTTATCAGTCACATGTTAGGATAAACAAACTTTGTGAAACTCTGAAGGTTTTCATAAAGTATCAATATTTATTGTATTTATAAAAGGCGAAAATAGTTCTTAAAAGGTCTGCTTCCCCAAGTATCTCCGCTATTCCGCGGATACTATATGAAGACGTCAGGTGAATGATGTCGGAAAGATTGAAAATGGTGGAAAATTTTCAAAACATCTTTCAGAAAAAAAGTAAAAATATATGAGAAAAACTTGAAATATACTACGATTTTTTCTTGAATATGTCTTTTATTACGTATGTATTTTTAACCGACTTAAAAAAAGGAGGAGGTTCTCAATTGAACTGTATGTTTCTTTTATGTATGTTAAGCGATAACTCCGGTACTTGTAAACCGATTTTCATGATTCTTTTTTGTTGTAAAGAGGGATCCTCCATTTCATTTTGGAGAAAATCATCCAAATCTAAGGGCTGTCATCCACGTCTGTTCACGCATGACGATTCATTTTTATAAATAGCAATTATTTTAATAGTTGATTTAAGGCGTTTTTCTCTCTCAATATACTTTGAGTAGTGAGAACCGATTTTCATTATCTCCTCTCAAGTCCCGTATAGTGGCGAACTAGGGGATGAATCCGGGTTTGCTCACTTTCCAGTAATCGATTTCAATAAAACTTGGCCATTATATGTAACACCACGTACTTTTGAGGTCGGTTTTTTTAGTACTCTGTACTGAGATTATTTCATGACCTAACACTAGTTACCAACAAAGAATTTAAAAACCACGTGAATGCTATTTTAAAACCTCTTGTAATAACTGAGAATAAAACGAGAAAATCTCGGGTAAATGACATTCTGTAAAGGTTAACAACTGTAATACGTGGCTTGTGTTATGCAACATAGTGTTACTGGTGTATGATAAAATATCTTTTAATAGGTCTCCAATTATTTTAAACAGTATAATAAAACGCAATTAACTTTGAGAGATGGTTTTAATGTTTTGAATAAATTATGAAATTCCTCTTTTTTGTTTCAGGTGAGGTTTTTTTTAATCAAAATGTGTTGGATCAACGCGGAGCAGATTACCTGAGGTAAGTTTAATTTCCGAAGATATACCTCCCGGACACGCAAGTCGAGTCACGCTGCATTTTCAGTATTAAATGGCAAAAATTTAACAATGATCTGTGAATGATGAATGATGATTGATCAAAAACTATTAAGTTATTTTGAAATTGGCATACTAAACGTCATTTCCAATAAGTCCTTGTTGAAAATTTGAATTTATTGGTCTTGTCAACTTATGTTTCAAGGTGACGGGCGTAATGGCAGTGCCCCTCAAATCTTTGTTATTTAAAGCTCTGAGTGGCACTGCAACAATTATGCACAGGCGTGTCGCTTAGTTTGTCGCAACCATCTGCTGCTGGTAGCTTTTCGCAGATCGACACTCTATCTGGTCAAAGGGCGTCACAACGTTTGCCGAGCCGCGGTCTTCATTCAAAAACTCCCCCATCGGTTATCGGTTTTTCAACAGATGTTGCCTTGCCAAATACCCCAAATTGTAGTAGTGTATTCTACTCCTTTGCCGTCGCTTGTAAGCAAAGCAAAGCGCTTCAGAAGAACGGGTTTATCAATAAGATGAGGATGGAGTGTTCAAGTTCGTTTTAGTCGAGAGCAGGAGGAACGGCGTGGGTGGAACTAAATTGAAAAGATCCTGCTCACACACCTGCTCCTAAATTTAGAAGAATCATAATTCAGATGGGAACAACTCGCATCAGTACTTTGTCGCTTGTAATCTTAAAAGACGAGTCGACTATGCAAGTGCTGTAAAATGTGACCGCACTTTCCACAAAATTATATGCCTCGTATAGCGAGCGCCATCTTTTTTTCCGTAGTAAATGGATGATTGACCAAATTTTTGTGGTCCGAATGTGAACCGTGTGTGAATGTGAACATGACGGATCACGCTTTGTTTATAGAGCGAGAGCTCTATAAACAAAGCGTGATCCGTCATGTTTATTACTATAATATAATTTTGTGTTTGTGATTTTGTGAACGTGTATATGTGTGTGTGTGAGTAAATAATTGAATATTTATTAGGGATCAAAACATTTGGAACATAATGTAAGTCATGTATAAGGTTTGGGAAATTTTTAAGAGCTGATTGTAATTTTTTACCCTCATAAGAAAAGTTAAAATGTCGACGATATTTCGATTTGAGACTGTATGCAGAAGCTCTTCAAGTTGGTAAATAAATAAACCTCTATGCCCTTAACTTTATGAATATGTACCTTAAACATACTTCTACAATATCGTTTATATATATGGTTTAAAAATATGTTGCCAAATGTAAAATAATACAAAAATCAATTTGGCTATTCAATTTTGGCAAATCAATTCCATCAATTTGGCTATATACGAATTTCTTGATAAAATATATTCTAGGATGGACAGAGGTCAGCCCGTTTCATCATTATACATGGATTTAACCAAGGCATTTGATTATGTAAATCATAACATGCTTTTGCATAAATTGTGGGTATACGGTGTAAGAGGCAATGCCCAGGAACTAATAAAATCCTACCTTAAAAATAGACTTCAGTCAACACACATTAATAAAGTATGTCCCGTATCGAAAATTGAGAAGTTTTATGCATCATCACAGAGAATAGTAAGTCAAGGAGTACCTCAAGGTAGCGTATTGGGACCATTGTTATTCTTAATATACATAAATGACATTTCTAAATCAATTAACGACCCTATGATATTGTTTGCGGATGATTGTACGGTAATTTATGACAATGAAACCAATATAAATACAAGTTTGAACTCTATTATTGAATGGCTTAAATATAATGATCTAGTTATAAATCTTGACAAAACTAAAGTTATGAACTTTAAACAAAGACACAATAAACCTATGCAAACTAGAGTGGTCTATGAAAGCAAGGAGGTCGGTGAAACAATGACAGTAAAGTTCTTAGGTTTATATATAGATAATAATCTAAAATGGCAAACACACCTAGAATATGTATGTGGTAAGATACTAAAGTTTTCTTATGCATTGTTTAGGCTATCGAAAATAGTAAATTTAGACGCTCTAGTGACCGCCTACCATGGTTATGTAGCATCCAACCTTAGGTATGGAATCATTTTTTGGGGAAATGCACCACACATTGAACGCATATTCAAAGCCCAAAAGAGATGTATTCGGGCTATATGCGGCTTGAAAAAAACAGATAGCTGTCAACCACATTTTAAAAATTTGAAAATACTGACTTTACCATGCTTATATATATTTGAAATTTCACTTTTCGTAAAGCGTCATCTTCATTTATTTGAATTCGTCACACGAGCCCGCCGTTCTCATCAACTGAAAAGTAGATCATGTAAAACTGCTCTACTTCAAAAGAGTGTAATAGTAATGGCTACGAAGGTTTATAACAAACTTCCACTTGAAATTAGGAATTGCAACGATTGTGCAGAATTTAAGAAATTATTATTTAATTACCTAAATGATTGGACATTCTATAATATTGAAGATTTCTTATAAAATTTACATTTCATATTATTAAATTTGTTATTGATTATTTTACTATTGTTATTATGTTTCATTAGTAATAGGTTGCATTAATTGGACTGCATGATTATAATATTATTACAAATTATTGCATGAGAATTACTAAAATTAAGAAAACTTTGTATGCCATAAGGCGGATCACAGTGATTCAAAATTCATTCTTGTAACAACTTTATAACCTGTGTATCACAAAGAAATAAATGATTTGATTTGATTTGATTTGAAATCATGGCCGAGTATGTAATGGACTCCATTCAATGAGGATTGATTCCGATATAGTCAAAACCCTCGTGTCAACAATTTTAACGTCTATATTTGTAGGTACTTTAAACATTTTCTCTCACACTTTATAACCACTCAGTAATAACAGACCGTCTGACATTTGTAAATACTCGTCGCGTACACCCGAAGATTATCGAGCGATGTCTGAATAAGGGCTCTGACATTTCTATCCCAAGAAGACATTTTAATGAAATAATTACATTGGTATTATCTTTTGTGAAATCGATGTTTGAAACGTTTCTGATGTTAGTTATTTTTATACTTTTGTTTTTCTTTAACAAAGACGAAAGTTTGACAGTATGTGTACTTGAATTCAAATTCATAGACAGGGTTATTTGTAAAATTTTAACAACCTCACAGGGCTGTATTACTAACATCATAAAAAAAAAACTTTTGTTCGACGTTGTGCAATATTCTATACAAAATTTTTGAAAAATTCGCTAGCGACGATAAATCACTGTAAACTTGTGGTAGTGGTACTGGCTTTTTTTTTGTATGTGACGTAAACGTCGAAAAAGATAGAATAACTGCAAAGTATGCGTCATTGGATAGATGGATGGATGCATGCACGCTGTGTCCGATCGGCTAGTCTGGAAATGTTTGGGGCAGGCCTATGTTCAGCAGTGGACGTCTTCCGGCTGATATGTTGCGTCATTTTCAATTTTGATATATCAATATATCCTACCTAGTTTTAACTCTTGTATTCCAACTGTAGATTTTTATTCACTAAATGATTAATTAACATTATTTATTTTCTTACCAGGTTAGAAAGGTTTAGGTTAGGTTTTTTACCACGATATGATTTCTTGTTTCTTTGTTTTCTGTGTATGTCTCTCTGTGTTTGTTGTGATTCTTTTTATTTTAAGTCAACCCGTGACCTTGATGCGTGTAACCGCATATCAGCTGTTCCGCAATAAAAAGAAATCATACCGTGGCAAGAAACCTAATGGTAAGAAAGTAATTAGTGTTAATTAATAATCGAAAATCCATACTGTCATAAGTGACAATCACAGTTTATTATTTCGATTACACTAACACAAAATTATTTAAAATCATTATAAATTCATTAAACTAATAAGTAATGAAATGACGGTGAATAAATAGATAAATTATATATACATAAAAGGTTAACAAATTGCACTGAAAGTAATGTTATTTTTTAATTAATCAATTAAAATCAATACTTTCAACAGCCGAGTGTTTTATAGCTTTGAATAGGACCACCCAATATCATAGCGTGGAAAATCAATAGGCAGCTGTATCTTCCAGTGTATTGATTTTTTTGCGATCACAAATTTTCTTTATGGATTAGCAGTGGAGCTCCTTGTGAAAGGCCCGTCGTCGTCCCGGGAAGTACTCCCCTGTTTCTGCCGCCAAGCAGGAATGTGAGCATTGCTGAGAAATTACAGGCATATGGGACTTGACAACTTATGTCTCAGGGTGACGGGCGCAGAGGCAGTGCCCAGAAGATGTTTGCGATTTAAAGCACTGGAACTGCTTTCGACAAGCGTGTCGCTTACCAACAGGCGCACGATTTGTTCGTGCCGTCACTTCGTGTCATATAATGTACATTTTATATAAACCTTTCAGCGTAATTACAGTCATAAAGCCATAGGGATTCAATCATGACGTCATTGGAGTAATTTGACAGTTTAGAGGAAACGCGTTTTTGGTCATTGTGCTAGTGCTAAAGATGCTGTCCTGTATACAGTAAGTTGCATGTCGAATTTGTTCGTCCCGTTACGTCATATCATAAAAAGACCCAGCAATATATAACCACAAGGTCTCGTTGTAAATTCAAATGAACGTAACGTAGTAGGTAAATTTAATGAAACAAAATCAATCACTGCAAATGTTAATTCGTTAGTTGGTGCGCTTATGCCGATTCAAGTCGATCTTGACCTGATTGTGTCGTGTTTCTTTTGTCTAGTTTTGTTTTGTAACGATCTATCAACTAGTAATGGATTTTGATTAATTGTTTAATCTAAATAGGCACTACACTGAGAAACAAGTGATGCCTAAAAATATTTTTTTCTACGTTTGTACTTTAATTATGATTTCATAAACCATGTCACAAAGGCGCTCTTTTTAGTTAAAGATTCTATTGTCTATGGTACTCGCTACAGAACTGAAAAATTTCATTATACTTAAATTTCAAAAAGAGAACGTCGTATTTTTGCTAATTAAAAGAGTCTCCTCGAGCCTCTTCCTGAACAAAATAACGTCACTATATTTGTGAAATTATTAAAATTAAAATTATTTTATTAAATAATATCTCAAATTCTTACATAACAGGTACCCAGGCGTTATCATTTGACAAAAAATAACTATTTAAAAACAATATGAAATATAAAACATGATACTACTCAACCGCTCTACTGCCTCCTGATTGGTTAAAATATAAGCGGTACTTAGCCAATCACGAACACTTCTATTCTATAAAAAAATTCTTAATAATCTTTAAATATTGGTTGTGTTTTATTATTTAAAAAAGTATGGCGTGCAATTTTTACATAATTAGGTTTTAAAATCTCGTACATAATTAGGCCACTTGGCAAAGTTTCGTTGCCTAAACACGGCACTCAGCCCTCAACCCTCATTACGCAACGATTGCAAAAATAGTTATTTTTGATACAAGTGCGGAAAGTTAGTCATTATTCACGAGTCTCGAGGCTTCTTGGCCCGAGCCAGAGGCGAAGGTTAAGACTCGAGACAAGTGAAAATGACAAATCCGCACGTGTATCAAACGATGTTTTTTAATACATTTGCGAAAATCTACATTGAAAGTAATTTATAACAGTATTAAAAAAAACTATTTTATTTCTTTGTCTGATAAAAATTCAGAGTACAATTGCAACTGTTGCCAGTATTCAGTGGTCTGTGATTCAACCACAATAAAATTACTGTTTTAGTGTCGCGGCGCGCAGAGGTCTCGCGTAATACTCACCTCCGGTCATTGTTAATACACAATCAGCCATCTTTATGGAAAATATTTTGGTATTTTTAAATGTAACCCGTTGTTTTATAAAACACCTATGCAATTTAAGTAAATAAGATGTTTGTAAGTGAATATAAGTTTTAATAACAAATGACTTACGTCATAAAGCACACAAATATATCACCTCTTTATTTCTATGTTTAAGACTTAAAACAACAGTAAATAAAAAAAAATGAAAAGTGAAAAGCACTAGTGCGAAAAATCCAACTTTTGGCACGATTTGTAGTACGAATAATCTCAGTACAGAGTACTAAAAGAAAACGACCTCAAAAGTACGTAGAATTACATCTATTTGCCAAGTTTTATTGTAATATCCCCTAGTTTGCCACTATACAGGACTTGACACAGGAGATAATAAAAATCGGTACTCACAACTCAAAGTATATTGAGAGAAAAACGCCTTGAATTGGAGAATAGCAAAACCAACCATTAAAATAATTGCTCCGTAAGTAAAATTTAGGCGCTGTTTATAAAAATGAATGTTCATGAGTGATCAGCTTGTACTTGTCGTGTCTTTGTATTTGGTTTTTCAACGACTTTTTAGTCGTAGCGCCATCTATGAGAAATCTATGAAAGTTTTATCACCCAATTAGATACCTTTACAGCTACCAGCCCTGGCGAGAGATGTCGCTATTCACTATATTTTAAATTTTTTATTGAATTGATATTCAATTATTTTTGTGAAATTGCTCCACTAGTTTGTTATAATTATTAATACAAAGATCGAACACTTAGAAAAAAATTTTGAATATTTCTATTTTATAGCATACATAGAAAGATTCGTGGGGTCTGCTGGTTCGTTCCGTGGCTTAGTTGGTATAGCGTCTGAGATTACCATCTAGAAAACGTCGGTTCGAATTCGGCCGCATCGAAGGAATTTTTTCTGAGTGTTCTATCTTTGTATTAATAATTACAACAAACTAGTGGAGTCATTTCATAAAAATAATTGAATATCAATTCAATAAAAATTTAAAATATAATATTATTATTATTATTATGATTTTGTTTAAATACCGCGTCCCCGTAAACAATAATGCCTAAACATTTCGGATTATTTAAACAAGTTCAATGATAGTATCATTATCACTGTTTAGCGTGATTCTCAAACATTATGAACTTCGCACAATAGCGTTCTGCAAATTAATTCAGCGACTCTTCAGCTGAAGTCACGGACATAAAAGTTTCTGCGTGACTAAGAAACATTAATTCACTTATGTGAAAACTATGGAATTGAATGTAACTACATTTGCAGTGACATGTCTAGAGATAGTACTCCTTGTGAAAGAGCTCGTCCGGGGAAGTCCTGTCATCTTGCTTATTTTTACCCCCAAGCAGTAATGTAAGCACTATGTATTGTTTGGATTTACTGTGTTTTGATTTTGAATGGTAAGGGTGCTGGTGACAGGCGGAGTGGCAGTGTCCCTAAGATCTTTTATGATTTAAAGCTCTGAGTGGCACTGCAATTGCTATGGACAGGCGCGTCTCTTAACATCAGGTGCACTTGTTGGACGAACAAGTGTTGTCACTTAGTATCATAAAAAAGCATAGAAAGGAAATATTAGAAGTTTTACATAAGATCTGCGGTCTCTACCCCTTCATTAACATGAATTTATCTTCCACATATTTGCCATTGGTTTGAAATATCATTTCAAATCTGAAGACCATTGTTTCATTTTTAACATCACGCAAATTAATACTATCTGGCCTTGAACAGCCAAATCAGCAAACTTCTACAAAAATTGCTTTAATATACGATCTCCTAACCACATTCGCATTAATGTGGCTCACTAAAGTAATCTAGTCCACGTATAAGGACCTGCGCTTATACGGATACTGGAGACTAAGTCTAAAAACATGACTGATGTCTTATTGTATTGATTAATTAATATCTGTCTGGTTTATTTATATATCGGTTACGTTACATGTTTTGCTACGCCATAGAATACAAATAAAGCAGTTAGGGAGGTAGATAAAACCTTTATTCAGCATAAAAACATATCGATAATCATTACAGACAAAGGAACAGCAAATAAAATTGCCGAGTCGAATTCGTAATGAAGTCATATATCAGAGAGCTTATAACTTTACTATTCAGTAAGCTGAAGCGGTAGAGAGTCAGTCATGAGAGGGCTGATGTTTAATGGAAACTTGTCCTGGAACAAACGTAGTGTAGGACGCCCTGCGGTAACATGGAGGAGTGACTTGAGGAAGGTGGTGATGCGGGTTATACAAGACTGGGAAATTAAGCATGCTCAAGAGGGGGCTTAAAGTCAGCGGTGAAAGAAAGAAACTTATACAGAACAAATTAATGATTAGACTTATTAACAACAATTCTGTTGGGGAGTCGAAGCTTCAAAATGTCGACTATCGCTGAAAAGTAGCCTGCTTGTCGGATTTCTATCGGATACATTTCGGGGAGTGTGCGCAGGAACTCTTCAATTCGGTTCCACCTTCGGTCGACTAGAAGGTCCGGAACACTCCATCCTTATGCCGTTGATATACCACCCATTCGCACTAAGCGCTTTGCTTCCTGCCTTCTGATGTGTATGGCAAAGTAACGGAATACTCTACTCTATCTGTGTTTCCCGAAAAGTACAATTTGGGGCTATTCAAAGCTAGAATGAATAGGCATTATTTGGGCAAATGCGTACCGTCGTCGGTCACATTGTCGCTTAACATCAGGTGACATTGTGGCCAAGCATATGACCATTATTTATATAAAAAAAAATTAAAGATTATAACCCGAAACGGGCCCACTTTAGCAGATGTCACAGTTCGATTGATTTAACTGTGTTTTCAGTTGGAGCCGCTGTTATAGGATCAGATGGCACAAAAGTATTGATGTGGGTTAGGAATAAATTATAAATATAACTTAAAATTTGATTAAATATAAGTAGGCAACTTATGAAATACTTCAAGTTGTCAGACATTTGTTCAAAACGGTGTTTATGTAAATTGATGTGATGAAATTGTTAATCGATAAAAACTCATGAATAAGTCGAATAGAAATGCTCCTGATTCGGCGCAGACTATAACATTATATTATGAGTATGTAAACGCGCAGAAACTTACAGCAAAAATGATATTACCAAACGCTTATTATTCTGTTAATATTCGGTGATTATTATATTTATGTAACTAAATCAGATCGAAGAAAGTTAAATCAAGAATTATATATCGAGTTCTTAGGTTTTCGCGATTGTTACACATAGGAAATGAAACTATTTTTCCGGATTTAAATCGCGTATATTTGTTTTTTCAAACAAACCGACGTTTCGGTCCCTTTACAGGTCCCATGGTCACGGTTGACTCAAGAATTATACTTCAAATGTTTCCACGAATACCACAATTATCAACTTTCTATGTAGATACGCAGAAAGTTGATAAAGATTAAAAAAATAATTTGCAGTGCTTCTTGTTTAAATTCAATAACGGAGAAAGTTCTAAATAGAAAATCGTAAAAAGGCAAACATCAATCCAAATATTTTATTAGAAATGGATCTTACACCTGATGTTGATCAGCATCTCAATTTCAGTCTTTCGTAACTGATGTCGTTTTTCGTGTGTGTCGTTTTTCTGACAACCGAAACAAGTAGGTTCCTTGACCGTCACTTCAGATCATAGCAATAACCAATTTGCTCTACAGGGGGCAGTAATTACTAGTACAGTTGCTATACTAATGACGAAACGTACAAAACCGCGGGCGGTCCCTTGTCTAACGGCTTCGTTAGCATCTGCCACTTTAATAAATAGTACGCTCTGTCTAGGCGAACCACTCATTATACTTTGACATTATAGTGAGTATTAGGCCATGCCTAAAATTACACAACATTAACGATTATCGATTCTAACTCACTGTCTGATTGATTTAACATAACCATTGTTGGCGACCAGCTGTGACGCAGCCTCCTTCGTTTTTGTACTTCTTTTTTTAATTTACATTCGCATTATAACATACTTTTCGACTGTTTTTGTTTAGCAATATTTTGGCACTTGCTTCCGCTGCGCTGCCTTGTTCAGTTTCGTATTAAATTTTTCAAATTAAACCTGTTTTAATCTGCATATAAGGTGTTTCCATCATAGTGCATACATTTATACAGTCCATTCGTCAATAACCATAAAGCTTTTTAATCGTCGGCTTTGAATCACATTTCTATTCGATAATATTATAATAAAAATTATTATCATCAAAAAGCATTTAGGAGCTAATATATATATCTTATTTAATGGCTTAAGCATTCAGAGACAACTTTGTAGCGTCTTTAGAGGTAGATCGTAATGGAAAATAAGCCCATTTAAGAAGTTAGTATCTAAGTCACGCTATGAATAATTCCAAACCTAGAAGCTAAATGGTAACGTACATTAAGATCTTAGTTAAACCAAATTAGCATGGCAAAGTGCCCCGCATCTAGGCAGATACCATCATTGTTGGGCGTCGTGGGTGTGCCACTAGATCTTGCTATGAGATAAGCACGAGGTTCCGCAAGGAACTACCTTAGGCCCACTTTTCTTTAATCTTGATAGTCTTAGAAAGAATTCTCAACGCTCCTCTACTAATAAGTAAAATGATTACTAGAGATGATTACCGAAAAAGTGTATTATTCTCATAACCACGTCATACGTTCTTGAAAGCTTTATCCTCACAGTTTTTATAACATTTGTATAAACTCGTGTCAAAGCAGTAAAATAGATAAACTATCCATATGTATTTGCATCATCGGCGAGAACGGTGAGGTCTTTGCCTTTCATTACTGCACTCTCAGGTTTTGTATTTCCGTTGCGTTTGGTTCTCAGGCCTTTGAAAGAGGAACAACAAAGTCTCCCATAATTCATGCAGCCTCATTTCTCATGATGTGTGCAGTCATCAGCACTAGTAACTGCGATTATAATCGTTGTTCTGTTGACGTAAAGATGGCTATTGTAGTTAGTGTGGCTTTGTAGAAGCCCTATTCATTCTTCTCTTCATGCACTGACGATCACGACAACTAACAATAGTGGATGCCATCCGACCTCGTCGTCAATCCTTGACCGAGTGCAACGTTGCCGAGATAAAAAGCTTTTATACTCCAATGCCTGTGATGAGCGTCTGCACCTTGCTTGTTTGATAGCATTGTCGTGATGCAGGAAAAGCGAACTTGATTAGTTTTTTGTAGCTTCGTAATTAATTTTTCTTTTCATTCCCACGAGCACTCGCTGTGATTAGGTGGATATGGGCTTTATGCTATTTGATTTAAAATCTTAGTTTTACTTGTTCATGTCGTTTCTTTCCTAGTACTAGTACTAAAAATGTTGCTCAAGATATATCTAGGTTATGCAATACACAAATCTTGGTCAGTTCATTAAAATATGTACACGCTTTTTATCATCATAGATATAAAATTCATTGCCCATGTTGTAGGCTTCAAGGAAGAGATAACATTTGATATTGTGTTTCCTGTATTTACTTTTATCGTCTTTATGTAACAAGTCAGTTATGTGTGTACACAGTTACATTCGTTCTATCATTATTCTTGTCCAACGATCATGATTTGTAATAGATATTCGTTACACAACTTAACATTCAATTGGTGACTCCTAAACAAATGGTCAGCTAATAACATACTTCAACTATATTCGACGTTTAATGTCATCAATAAGTTTTGATATAACAATGCAATTGGGACGCTTTCATTGCCCTTAGCGATGGCTCACGATTCGCTTCCATTTTAGGTATCACTTGCCTTTGCTTTGGATACAGTGACCGCTTTAAAACCACCGATTCTTTTTTTTTTGTAATCGTAAATCTTTTTAGCGTAGCGATTATTGTCACTGCTAATGGTACATTTATGATATGTTATGTAATTTGTAATGAATTTATTTTACTTTTATAGTTTTGTTAATGGTCTCTAAATGCAATAGTTGATTTAAAGTTCCCCGATAGAAGATAATCGGTTTATTGCTTCTGAATTGGTGAATATAAAAGCGTTATGATTATTTAGAGTAAGTGGTTTTGTCTGAGTAAAAAATCTTTTGTGAAATCTATAAAGTGCTTCATTCCATGTTTAGTTGCATAATTTTTTATATAAGCCTGAGTTAAGGCCGGAAAGGGAACGTCGAAGGAAACACCTTTAACGCAGATTTAGTCAGGAATTACTTGATAATCGGCTTATTCACTCTTCGTTATCAATTCGTTGAGTCGGAGGTGAAATACTAACGTCAACTGATTGCAATTACTTGTTTTATGCACTTTTCGCAGTAATTAGTCAGAAAGTACAAGAGGTGGATAAGGTTCACACGGATTCTAAATATCACGCGGCAAGTTCAGAAAGTGCGAGGCGGTACGTCTTCACTGTCCAAGTAACTTACACTAAAAGCCCCTTCTTTCCGACCATGCCCAGGTTAAGCTGTCAAACTGACGTGACATTTGTAATCAAATAATGATGAGACAGTTAGCCTAGTAAATCGTTAATCTAATAAGTTACGTTTGAAGTGATAGATGGCACCGATATATATATATATATTTATGAATTGAGTTTAGTAAATTTAATAATCAACACCACAGTACCTTGTATCTATCGTTACTTTTGACATACTAAATACAGTGAAAGTATAAAGAGCACTAACATAACGTACTGGTCGCGGAACTCTTATCAATGATGTTTAAATTTGCATATATTAATATTTAGCAGGATCTGATATTCTCAAACTGGACTTATTTTCTGACTCGAGGCTTCGAAACAATTTCTGATGTACACAAGTTTTCGACAGGTCTATTTGTGATACAAACGACTTTAGAATTGGTAGTTATCTCACTACTTTGTTACGATTATTGATACAAAGATCGAAAACTTAGAAAACATTTCTTCGATTCGCTCGGATTCCAGCCGACGTCTTCTAGCAACTCGTGTCAGATGCTTTGCTAAGGAAGCCACGGAACGAACTAGCGGACCTCACGAATTTTTCTATGTGCTTGTTGTCGGATTTTTGTATTTGGTTTTTCAACGAGTTTTTAGCCTTTTACTTTTTTTAATAATTTTAATAAAGTAGTGGTAGTAATTTTACAAAAAATAATGGAATGTCATGGTGGTAAAACATTCTGACATTCAATAAAAATTTTATGGTAGTTATCTGACTTAGACTCATTTTCACCTTTGCTTTTTTCACTGTCTGGTTTTGAAAAGCAGAAATCATCATGAACTTTTAATTTACCTACCTCCATGACCGAACTGTCATCATCCTGGACTGCCAGGAAGAGGTCCTGGGCTCGATTTCTGGGCCAGGAGAAATATTTGTATGACCTACATGTCTTTCTCCCGTAAGTTTGGGTATAATTTGTGATTGTCTGTGTGTGAGTTCAGAGCACAGGGTTTTTCTACTGCGGAACATGAGTGTGTGCGTTATTATTTTTTAAATTACTATTTAAAAGCGATGGAAATAGGCATTGACCTACCAATAAGAAGTTTGAAAATACATTTGCCCGAAATAACGTTAGCTCGAATTTTCATAACGTCAAATGCATTTTTTTACAAAGATTACAAAACAAAACTTAATTTTGTCTTTGTGAAAAGCATCCAAATTACTCGAAAGGGTAACGGTTTTGTTATAAATCGGTTTTCGGAATTACGGATATTTGAGTTTACGTTTAGTTGGAATATCGGTACATTTTTTATAGTACACGCTTATTTTCACATTCCTAGTAATATTTGTAGCTATGTATCTGCCCAACTCCTTATTATACCTTTAAGTGAATTTCTAAAAAAAATAATTAATATATACGAGAAAGGCTATTCCAATACCCTTGTGTGCAAGTAATTTTCAGTCGAAGCTAAATATGGTGCATTTCGTTAAGTTTCCAGTAGAAGCTGAATATGGCGTTTTTGGGCCTTAAATTGTTGCATGCAAAATTGGGCAGTACTGCAATGACGTTACAATTTAAACTAAGCGTTTTAATTTTTTATATTACGTTACATGTCACTACGTTTGTATAGGTCAACTTCGGACATTTTTTTCGTGGTTTTTGTATTAGACCCGATGCCCATTTGTTGGTATGTCAATGGAAATAGGAAATAATTTTGTGTTACACGTACTAAAGTTTCATGGTTCAAACTTAGCATAACACACCGTAACAAGAGTACAGGTCTAGAATAGTTGTTGCCTAACTTGATCACGTATGCATTTAGGTTGTTATTAATTGTAGCCGTACATTTGTTGCGAAATATCATACACATTGTGCGATTTATGTGCTTCAAGGCAATAGTTCTAAGTAAACTGGTTTTCGTTCGTTACACGCAAGTATTATGTGCATTGTATGTAAACTTTTACTTTATTTGTTAGTCTCTAAATACTAAAACTTTACAGAAGCATTTTTGTTATATTTTCAAAATAATGTTCATTGTTGAATACGTTTGGTTTACTAGTCAAATCAATAAGTTCACGTTCAATGTTTGCTATATGTTCTTTTGCATAACTTTTATGCAAGTTGCAAAGTCATTTAAAGCTTTAAATCCCAGAGATCTGAGTGATACTGTTACTGCGCCCGTCATCCTAAGACCTAAAGTTACCAAGTCCCATGTGCCTGTAGTTTCTTTCACCAGCACCCTTACCCTTCAAAACCTTTTTTCACAAAGATCTCTACTGTGTCTAGCTTTGTTGATTCTCCATTACAAAATGGAGTATCTAATTAAGGCGTACGTCTATTTTCTTGAACAACAATTGTTTTGCTCAGCAGTAACGTAACCAACTTATCTTTACAGTCGCCAAAATCTAAAACCACTGTTCTGTTATTACCGTATGAAATTGATTATGATTGCAAATTTAAGTCAGTCTAATGAATATATTAAACCCACATGTCATCACTAGCGACAGGTTCATATTGCGAAAGGCTACGTTGCATTTCTTCATATATTGCGTTTATTTGTATTTGTTCATGGGAAATTTGTGTTTCAGGTAATGTGCAAGCCTTTACGGAGCCGACTGTTATGTAAGTGTATAGATAATAATTAGCGTCTGGGAATGCAAGTTTAGTATATTACTGCAGAGGCCGGGAAGTAAGGGATTGCTGGACGAGTATGAGTTAACAACGACGATCGCCAGCGAGGCATTAATACGAGTCAAGCAATTCCCGTTCCCGTCGAGTCTTGTGTAGAATTTTTCTCAAGCAATGTGAGAAAATAATAAAAGACTAAAGAGAGGAAGATGTATAATAGAAAAAGTAAAAAAAATAAATAATCAATATTAAAAATTTTTCTGAGTGTTTTTTCTGAGTGTTCGATCTTTGTATTAATAATTATAACAAACTAGTGGAGTAATTTCACAAAAAATAATTGAATATCAATTCAATAAAAATTTCATTATTAAAACTTCAGGTTTTTAATTTTTAAAATATTAGGACAATTCGTCGCCTTACTTTCACAAACTCGTATCTTAAAGCACAAAGTTACTGTTATGCAAAAAAATGGATTGTATTATATAAACATTGCAAGTTAATTTCCCATTTCCTTCATATTTACACACTGGGTTTTACCTATTCTTAAAGTAATGTATCCAAATTAACACCATTGATAAGAAGTTTAAAATAAATTTTGTCATCTCCTGAAGAATCACTCTTTATAAGATACGAATATGAGAAAGTAAGCCATCGAATTGCTAAAAGATAATGTTATTGTTTTTCCAGGCACATTAATGGTAGTCTGCTGAATTTCTGATGATGTGTTTGAATGTGTATCTATTACTGTATTTTCGTTATCGCTCTTCTCACTAGCACTCGTTTTCGCGACCAAAACATAAAAACGACGAAAAAACAAAGGAATACCAAAACACTTTAGTAGTTTAAATGTTACCGCCATTTTTTAAATAAGCGGTACAGGTTGGTATTTTTAATTCTCACAACTATGAACACTGGGCAGTTGGCTGTATGAGTTGTCCTTTGCCTGTTTACATAGAGGACACTAATGGATTTTCATACTTACCTTGCAGGCCTTGGCCGAGAAAAAGTCGCGTGGTTCATAAACTTTCCGTGATCGTTTTTTGAAAGTAATACCAACATTTCGGAGCATGTTCGAGAAAAAGTGATTTATTTACCTGCTTTGTTCATTTATATATTTGTGTCGATTATTTTTATGTTGTAATATACTTGTGTCTTAACTGGTGAGTTTTACCAAATTGAGAATCTATTTCGCAGTAAATTATAATAGTAACGTGCTAGAGAATCACACCAATTGTCAATAACAATAAATAAAGAACAATAGATTACTCTGTGGCACTCATCCAGAATATCCATACCTTACAAAAGCTCATTTCTTGAATTAATCTTACTCTTCGTCCTGCAATCGTGAAAATCGTAAACAGTTAAGTTCATCAAAATTGCGTACTTAACCTGTATTCACTTCATCTCTGTTTTCTTTTTCAATTCGAGTTTCACTCTATCACAACACTACTGTCATTACATTTAATAATGTTGACGTAGCAAGTGAAATTTGCTTACCTATGAAATTGAGTCATCTACTAAAATTAAACTTCCATCGCGCTCACACTATTTTCAATGATCCGTTCATTCAGAATAGCTCGCTATTGTGCGTCGTTAAAACCAACAAACCGACTCCGGTTGAGCATGAAATTGGTAAAATTGATCGTTTAGTATAATGACACGACGCGACTGTGGGCAATTTTGTCATCACCCCATTTGACGTATCAATTCAACTTAAGAAGTGGAAGTTGCGTGCGCATCAACCAAATTGGAGTTTTACAAGACTTATAAGGTTTTTTTCTGGTACTTTTTCGTAATTGACAAATGAAAGTGCGACACTTTATTTTTTGGTGTGGTACCACGTGACGAGACGAACAAGTCGTGCGCCTGTCCACAACAGTTGCGGTGCCACTCAGAGCTTTAAATCGTAAAGATCTGAGGGGCACTGCTACATTTTTTTGACGGTGGGGAAATCTTTATAGATACCCCTGATCCCAGGGAGAATCAGGGGTTATGTGGGGACTCCCTCCCTTCCCTCCCCTCCCTCCCCTCCCTCCCACTAACCCCTAAAATCTTTTATAAGAAGCTCAACTACTGCTGACAATGAACTAGGTGTTATTTTGATTAGAATTTTCTCGTTTATTTTTAAAGCTAACCGCTGTAATATACGTAACTTGTATTCTTATGGCTCATTTTGTAAAACAAATATAATTTTTACACCAGTTCGCAATTTCAATATTGCCTGGCCGTGTAGATAATGTTACTGTTTGTTGGTTTTCTGCCGCGTGGGAATAATATCAAATACAAGTCCCTGTTTATGCTCGGCGCCTATGCGCAGGTGCAAATCAAGATAAAGCCGTGACTTGCGTGTCGCTTACTTTTGAATGTCTAATTGGCTTTTCTCATTGCTTAATTGAGGCTTTGAGAATTGTCCTTATTTTTTGCTGTACAGTGCCCAGTGACTGGGTGACCAAAAAAATTACAGCTTTTTTTTCAAATTACATCAACTATCTAATCTCACATATAAACTTGGTTCTACGAGGACATGAAACAGAAAGCTCCACATCAAACGCATTGATTTGTGCTTTATAATAGGCCGATAGTAGAAGTTAAGGTTCCAAAAGTAGATAATGGTTTTCCATCAATGTATTGTTGTACGCATTCTCTATCGAAAATATCACTCAGTTTTTTAGGTAGTTTCCTTTTTACTGGAATTGTACTTATTCAACTTCTCTAAATTCGATCGGAAATTGTGAAAGGCTTGAAAACACTTTGTTAGCGGTTAGCAATTTTGTTTTGTGGTAAAACCGAGCACTTTCGCTCGTGGTTTACGTTCACAAATTAGCTAAATAATAAACGACGTGTAAAATAGTAATTTTAAATTACGTGTGATATGTAGGTTTCAGTGTCTTATGAAATGAGGTATACCTACTTATAATGAATGTAGTTTCTTCTCACTTTCAACTACACTGCCAACTACTTACAACACCGTTACCACATTGCGAACGTCTGTCCAGATAATGTTTCTACGCTTTGTTGGTGAAATCCATGCATTCATCCACAATCGTCACCGACAAAATAATCATTACCATCACTGTCTTCATCATCACCCTACCTTCTTTTTATAATAGCAAGTGACGCGATGAAAAGTAGTCGTGCGCCTGATGGTAAACTACACACCTGTCCATAACAGTGCAACAGTTGCAGTGTCATTCAGAGCTTTAAATTGCAAAGGTCTGAGAGGCATTGCGAGAGGCCACTGCGCCCGACACCAGCAACCTTCAAAATCGGAACACAATAATGCTAACATTACTGCTTGGCGGCAGAAATAGGTAAGGTGACAGTACTTCTCTGGACGAACTCTTTTACAAGGAGTGCTTGTGCTACTAAAACACTGCAACTTCAAACCCCGCATAGGTTCGAAAGTGGTATTTTATGCAATTCTTGCATAAAATACCATTGCATAAAATATAAATGCCATACTGTTTGTACGAGTAAATTAAAATAGTGAAACCCATCGAGTTCATAGGTTATAGCGATTGTTACACATAGGAAATGAAACTATTTTTTCGGATTTAAATCGCGTACACCGTCGCGTAAACAAGTCTGCAGTCTGCGAGCATGTCATGGATAAACCTACACATTCAATGAAGTTTGACAAACCCCAGGTCCTTGCAAAAGAAGTCCGTTATCTACCCAGGATGCTGCGAGAGGCCATTGAAATTAAAAAACATCCCAATTTCAACAGAGAAGATTGTTTGTCCGTACCACCAGTTTGGGATCCAGTATTTCCTCTAATGAAAAATCCCAAACAGACATAAGACTGCAGTACTAATTAATATGTTTTAGTTTATTCTAATTTGTATTAATAATTAATAATAAATTGAACTTAATAAAAATTGATTCGATAAAATAATTTGTTAAACTTAATATAGCGTAAATGGGAATGTTTTCTTTGTAACATTAAAAATAAGGTATTTAATTAATAACTATTGTAACTATAGTGAAAATATAGGGTGGTTTGCATTAATATTAGGCATAACTGGTTGAAGACTGTAACTACCTCAGTCAACCGTGACCATGGGACCTGTAAAGGGCCCGAAACGTCGGTTTGTTTGAAAAAACAAATATACGCGATTTAAATCCGGAAAAATAGTTTCATTTCCTATAGTAAAACACAACCAATATTTAAAGATTATTAAGAAATTTGCTATAGTTATAATCCACGACAACAAACTCAAAGGAAAGCCAAACAAACGCTACAAAACAAAAAACCAGAGAAATAGAATAGAAGTCATGCTGACATTACTGCTTGGCGGCAGAAATAGATAAGGTGGCAGTACTTCCTACACCCTACCTAACCTGGGAGTTGGGAGGAGGTCCTCCCAACTCGCGTTATTTGTTCTATCCACCACAATCTGCGCTAACCTCCAGTCTCGGCCGCATGGCTTTGACGATGACGTCTCCCCTTCTTAGCATCACGTTCTGGTAGTGATTTTTGGTCACTTGTCGGGTACAGCCTTTCTCTACATTAATTACATCTCGCAATTTGTATTGTCCAGGTTCATTTAATTTTGTGCTCAGCTATCCTATTTCCTTCTCTTGGACATTGGTCATGGCTCTTAGTTCGTCTTCGCTATTAGTTTGACATCTGGCATGTCGCGTTCCATCAGGAAACTAATTGACAAAAAAGAAAGAACCGAATGAAACAAAATCCACTGCATTGGTCAGTCGTCCCAAGTCCAGTGAAGCATTCAAATTCAGTCACGATTTTCTCTATCACCGTTAACAGCTCGTGACTGTATGTGCGGTGGTCTATAGGCTGTATAGGAGTGCTTGATTTAGTGCTGTGGAAAGTCAATTAAATTCCCGGCTAATGGCTCAATTAGAATGCGGATTTGTACCAAATTCTACAAGAGAACTGTTTATTTATTTGTTTAGATACACCATCGGCATGAACACTGTCGTGTTACAAATTTATATGCAACATGTAAATACGAATGTATTCGACTTTTAAATATACATAGAAAGAAAATTTAAAAAAGACAAATAAAAAGGAAACGAAACTTCTATTTTTGTTAGTGACCATGGGACCTGTAAAGAGCTCGAAAATTTGGTTTGTTTGCAAAACGTAAATATACATGATTTGAATTCCGAAAAGTATTTCATTTTTAGTCTGTAGCAATCGGGAAAGCCTAAGAATTCAATAACAAAACTAAACATTAACTAAGGAGTGTAAATAGTATAGCTCATAATGTAACTCATAATATAATAAAACTCTAGAACA
>NW_020653850.1:21066386-21075172 GCF_003589595.1 Hyposmocoma kahamanoa | reverse complement strand
TTAAAGAGTTTTCTTACATTTGGAACCGTTTTCTTTCCGGTTACTATAGTTAATTTTTTGCAGGTTTGTTCAACAGGGACCACTAATCACCAACCACAACAATCCAATTTGCTTAAATATACAAACAGTTGGTAACAAAAATAACGTAACAGCTGCTTAAGTCACCAAGTCTTTAGCTGTAACTGTTCGTTGGTGCTTAGAAAGTGCGACGCAAACTCGATTTTAATGTCTGTCATCTGCCGTAGAGCGTAGTTAACAACTTATGACATGGGCTTCGCTCTTCTTAGCTACTGAGTTCGTTAAAGTGTAGCAACAGTCTGTTAACCCGTCCACTAGGAACGAAAATCTTTAGGTAAGCTACGTTCTGCAGTTTTTCTTCATAGTAGTCTTTACTTTCCGAAGTAATTTTCAATAATCAATGTTATTACTAATAATAACGCGTGCACACTCAAAGCCCCGCACTACGGAAACCCTGTATCACGGGTGCCATGGACAACCACAAATTACACCCAAACTCACAAGAGAATTAAATGTAAGCCATACAAAATTTCTCCCGGCCCGGGAATCGAACATGAAACCTCTGCGTGGCATAGTAACCGTTCGGCCACGGAGGCAGTTAGTTACTAACTCCAAACTGGATACAACAAAGATTGTAGTACGATATAGTTCGGGTAACAGACGTAAATCCAATTGATGCCGGGTGTACAACAAATTGTATAACTGTATAATTCTAATTACATAAATAATATTTAACCGACTTCAAAAAAAGGAGGAGGTTCTCAATTCGACTGTGTTTTTTTTTATGTATGTTACGCGATAACTTCGGTATTTGTGAACCGATTTTCAAGATTCTTTTTTTGTTCGAAAGATTTAATTTTGAAGAAAATCATCCAACTCTAAGTGTGGCTGTTCACGCATGAAGATTCATTTTTATAAATAGCGCCTAAATTTTATTATACGGAGCAATTATTTTAATGGTTGATTTCGCTATTTCAAGGCGTTTTTCTTTCTCAATATACTTTGAGTAATGATGACCGATTTTTTTATCTCCTGTGTCTTGTCCCGTATAGTGGCGAACTAGGGTATGAGTCCGGGCTTGCGCACTTTTCGGTAACCAATTTCAATAAAACTTGGTAATTATATGTAATTTCACGTACTTTTGAGGTCGGTTTTTTTAATACTCTGTACTGAGATTATTATTAACATCATGCTTTTCTTCCTATTTGTGAAGTTTATCATATCTATCTATATTTATTATTTAAAATATATATTATACAACATGTTATATAAATACACTTCCATGTTCTCAGCGGTCGTCAAATAAATATATATTCTCTTTCCCGTTACGAAATCAAGACAAAATTGACAACTTTGTTAAAATGCCATGATTGTGATGCCACAAAGGCGATGTTATTGTAATCTCAATAAATTTTATTTAAGTGAATAATATATAGTATACCTTCATCTAAACTTTTTTGGTATTCGACTCTGCTAATGTTAAGACCTTATATGCGTCCAAAGCAACAATTATAACGCACCCTCAGATATTTCACACACATACACGCATTGTTGAATTAGTACCACTCACAACACACTCTAAACTTATTATCCACTTTCTTGATACACACTGCGACTTATTTATCTAACATAGTTTAAGTCTTCTATAAACTGTACTAACTAACTCTTTGAACATCTTTCTCATATTTTATTCTTTGCTAGGTCCCAAATGAGTAGTTTTATTGTACTGGTTTTGGGACTATAGAGTTTCTTTTAGTTCATTTGTAAGCCATTTGGAAGCCATTTGTTGATAAAAATTCGTTTGATGCTTGCCCGCCATGGCGACGGTACTGTCTTCTAACACAGGTTAAATCCTTTTGTGGGGCCTGGATGTTGCCTGACAGGTCAACAATCAATCAATAACCAACAATTACTGTATCATTTCTGTAGTATTTGTAATGGTAATCAATTAAGTTATTATTATTATTATAAATTAAAAGTGTGAATGATTATGTATATTATTTAAATAAATAATTGGCTGTGTTTGACTGTTGCATGTTGTGGCAACCATTAATTGAGTCAGCAGTTTAGCACATCTCGTTTGAATTGTATAATCCAAAATTGTATGTATTGTATATGACTTGTTGGTTGTCCTAAATAAATAAATAAATATAAAGCACGAAAGTACAGTAGAAGCGTCTCCCCCTAAACTTCAAATACCAGGAGTACCACACGTTGGTTCCAATTAGGACGAGGATCTGGGTGCAATCACTAGTGCTAACGACACCCTTGTTAAGCATAGATACTAGGCAGTACAAGATACGTAGTCACATTGGCAGCAACAGTACTATTCGCCTTTTGTTTGGGGTCTGGATGTTGCCTGACCGGTCAGCACTATCAATAAATAATTAAGAACTGTAATTATCTTTCTAGTTTTTGTTAATGACTATTTCAAATTCAAAAAATTAAGTTTTTATTGAATAAAGGATGTTCACCACCACTATATTCAATTATTTTTTCTGAAATTACTTCACTAGTATAATCATTAAGCAAAGAAGAGCGAAGAAAAAAAAACTAAACTACAAACTTAAAGACTAAGGTCTGCAACAAACATATGGAAAAAATCGTAAAGTCCCTTGGTTCGTTCCGTGGCGTAGTTGGCATAGCGCCTGACACGGTTTGCTGGGAAACGTTGGTTCGAATCCAATCAGATCGAAGTGAGTTTTTTCTAAGTGTTCGGTCTTTGTTTAATAATTATAACAGACTATCATAAACGTGTTACATATCAAGACGTTAAATTATTATCAAATTAAATTGTGACAATATTATAACATTAATATTAGACGTTACTCAGACAGTATTAGTCTGATGACTAATCATCAGACTAATACTGTCTAATAGTGTATCAGACTAATACTGTCTAATAATGTCTGGTGACAATGAATGAAATGAAATCTGTTTGATAAACAAATATACTCGACTTAGATCCGCAAGATAAATATTACTTACGTCTATTATATACTGCTAATCTAATGAATTGTTTGCATTTATCTTGCACCGTTTTGCAGCGCGTCAACCATATTCGCTGGCAAACATGTTGACGATTTTGACGCTGTCATACGACAGCGAAGCGTCACAGCATGTATGCTGTCCTCCCACATTTATACAAAATTATTTTTATGTTTTTGTTTTTATAATATGACAACTGAAGAACTGAAGGCAAGAACAGTGCAAAGCGTTTCTTAATTAAATGATTTCTTCACAAACCTAAAGATGCTTAAAGATTCATTAACGTGCTGGTGCAAATCCACGATTACATCTTTCCCACGTAAGGTATCTCACAATCGTGATCGTGAAGACCAATTTGTTCTTTACTCATTTTAATTTGTGCTCTATAACAAGTTCTGAGTCGTCTTATTTAATAACGTTCCAAATGTCATTTCGTAATATTTGCTAGTTTTTCACCTGTCCAATTATTATTGTGTCTACTTTGTCCACGACATGTCAAAGAGTAATTAGTTTAGTTTCTACATTTTTCTCTCTTTCTATCTTTGTGAGTAAATGAGTGTACTTTTAAAATTTATTTTTTTTGTATCCTTAATAAACTATTTTGTTCCTTCAGTTTATTATTTTATGTTAGTTATCAGTTTGATCGTCAACCTGTTGTACGCCCCTATACTGGGCATGATGCACAGTTACCAAGGGTTGTGAACCACTTCGACACGAATAAGGGCGTATTTATACGACATGAATGTCATCGCAAAATACGCTCTATTTGTTTAACTTTTACGTTTTTACTTAAATGTGCGTCGCGGACGCGCGGGCGATATTGGCTTGAATTTACTCTACGCGGCCGCCGCGCAGCGACCGCGCGTTGTATTATTCAGAGGAATTTAAATATTGTTGCTTACTAAATAGAATTCAGATTCGCCTTTAATGTACATGATAAAAATAATAAGTACATAATTTAATTTCTTTTCTTTTTTTTTGGTGTACAATAAAGAATTTTTGTCTTAGTATTTTTTTTTTCATGAAAGCGTGGTAACTGTTTTGCGCGGCGGCCGCGTGAAAACTTTCGCGTCGTGTAACTGGGTGCTAAGGACTCACCTCTGAGTTTTTTGGAATTTATGTACGAATTTATTTTTTTTAAATTTAAGTACCATAAGCTTTTCGGTGGAGAAAAATATCGTGAATGAAATCTATGGGAAAAATGTTCAATGGTAAGATTTTGTGCCTCCAAATATGCAGAACTAAGAAAAAAAAAAGAAATAAGAAAGACTGCTTAGCTTCTGTATGGAATAGAAATAAAAAAAAACACTAGACAATAGAAAAAATAGGGTCGTATCGTATTCTAGAACGCTACTCAATGCTCAAGTCAGGATTTGAGTATGGTTTAAAGCACTCGAAAACATACTCAAGTCCCTGCCTTTAGGGTCGTATTTCCAGTGCTTGAAAACATACTCAGATCCTAACTTGAGCATTGAGTAGAGTTCTGGAATACGACTCTTAGTATCGTTACTTTTAACATTTTCTAAGTCTATCATTATATGGAAACAATTCATTCTCTTCAATCTAAAAAAACAGGTTTCCAAAGCCAGCTTCTGCAGGTGACAGGATGGCATTCACCTGTTCAGAGCTCAATTATAGATCCCGCAGGTGGTTTACCATTAAAGTTGCTTCAAGTGTAATGTTCTTGTCATACAATAGGTGTAATAATAACTTTAGGTTTGTTGTCTTTTAAGGTCTTTTGTTTTGCTTAGAAATGGATGCTATTCATATAAAATTCTGATGTTTTCAGAGCAATCATGGTATTGATACCATTTGTTGTTTTGTGATCAGTTTTTTTATCACTAAAAGTTGCTTATCCCATAAGTATGGCCTAGCTTGATAAAGCGTTTTAGCTGTAAAGTGTAAATTGTTTATATATTTCTGATGTACCTTACTTGCACAAGGACATACGCACTAATATTGCAATAGTGTTGTAACTCAAAATATGTGAATTCCAGTATTAAATCATTGCTGAAACCAAAATTTGATTCTCTACTCGTCAATACAATCGCCGATAGAATATTGTAAGAAACAATTGAAATATATCTACTTAACTCAAAATGAGACAAACTTTATGTGAGCTAAAAACATACAGTCCTTGCTCGAAAATATGAAATCATTACTTCACTTTTAAAGAATGGGTCAGAAATTGTTTAGATGTCAGTAATAATAAACTTTACCCTATACATAAATTTGAATGATCTTTCACGGGAAATGAGTTTTCGTTTTACATCCATTCCGAAAAAATACACTTTTAGAGTTATTGTATTAACAGTGCGATTATGAATATCAATAAATACCGTTTATTCCTGTAATTCGACTTCAGTGTCAATTTGGTATATTATATTCTTTATTGCACCAAAAAAATACAAAATACATATTAATTATACAAAAGGTGAACAAAGGTGAACTTATCTCTAAAAGAGATCTCTTCCAGCCAACCCAAGGCAGTGAGAGCAAAGTCCGTAAGCTCTGAGCGAGTTTGCGACTGTTGTGTGTCTAACTACTTATTTGTCCCTCGACTTTTTTGTTGATATTATAATGGACATTACAAACAAAATATTTTGATAATTTAATTCTTAAGTTTTCGCGATTGTTACACATTCGAAATAAAACTTTTTTAACGTCATACTAGTTGCTGGAACGAACTCGCCTGTCCGTAGCAGTTGCAGTGTCACTCCGAGGCACTGCCACTGCGCCCGTCACCCTGAGACATAAGTTGACAATTCCCATGTGCCATTTCACCAACACCTTGCCCTTCAACACCAGATCGCAGTAATGTGAGATTACTGCTTGGCGGCAGAAATTAAGGTGGCGAATTCTTCCCTGAACAAACTCTTTCACAAGGAGGTCTTCTACTTCTCAAACTATTGTTATATTGCTATTTTTGTCGGATCAAAATCGTGTATATTTGTTTTTACAAACAATTCTATTTTTCGGCTCCTTTACAGGTGCTGTGGTCACGGTTGAGTCACATTTAGATATTTTTCAATAATAATGGTATTTTTTAATATACTGTACAAATAAAATACAAGTTGAACTTACTTTCCAATAATAACTTAAATTTAGACCTGCCGTTACAAGGGTTTTTGATAGAAGAGAGAGAAAAACAGTGTTGCCTGCTCAAAATAAAAATACAATATTGCCATATTCTTAATTTGTAAATTCCACTAAATTATACGTGTATTATTAGTATTTGTGTAAGTATTTTTAAACATATACAGTTCGTACATGTTAAGTGTAGCCGCCAGACCCAAGAAGGATGCAGAGGATCTCGACAAGCTCGTTAAATTAAAGAAGATTTATTGTTTATTGTAATATAATGGCAATAGGTAAGTGGTTTACAAGAGTAGTGCCATTAATCTGTAAACAGTGGTGTTTTATATGGAAGTACAATTCAAACGTAAACGTTCATTTTGACCTTTGTTAAGGTGATTTCACACGGTTCATTTTCGTGTTTCATTTTGCATATTTCACTCAAAGTCACATGTCTGAACACAAAGTGAAACAAAAGTGTCGAATGAATTAATTAGTGAACCGTTCCAACGATGTTGAATATTGGCGTTTGGCATCATTGACTCCCATTCCGTATGAACAAAAATGAATAGTCTGAACACAGAGAGAACGTTCACTCGGATTCGGTCATTTTGTGTTGAGTCCTGTAGCAAATTAACGTCATGTCAAACGTTGTCAAACATAGGAGCAACAGGTAGTAGAAATTCTTCATATTTAATTTTATCCATTCGCAGAAGATTGCAATGTGATTCAGTAGGTACCTTCTTGGGCTAGTTCTCTCAACAATGTATTCGAAGCTCTAAATAAATTTCTCCTTCCAATCCTTGGTCGCATCCACCACTGTCGACGCGTTCTTTGCTTCTTTTTTGTTAACTCCTTGATTAAATGCTCACAAACTAAACTTACTTTAAGACGCACGACTTCATTCGACGCCATATCGAAAGAAAAGAACAGGTGAATATTCTTTTTTATGTTATTCCAACTAAACCGTTTGATCGTGGAATGAAAGAAAAATGAAGCATTCATTCGAGTGAACCGTCTGATATCACCTTTAGTTCGTTAAATATATGGTAGGGATGAAATAACATATATGTACTGTTAGTTCATTGGTTCAAAATAGAACCCCCAGCCTATGTGATATGCTCCTGATGAGCGTTTAGTTACTGCTTCGAAAATTACGTTAAATTAAAATTATGAAAATTCTATTGCGTTCGCAAGATTAAGTTTGTTATTATTTAACACCACCTACGCGAGAAAGCCGTACAACTTTTAAAGTAGGCTTAAAACGGTTAATTATTATAAATCTTCAATATTTACGAGATTTAAGATGAGCCATAAATATTTTGTTAAATACATTACACTGTATTATAGTTTGCAGGCAATATTTTCCCTATTGAGAAAATAGACATTGATAGTCCGAAAATAAAATATAATTTATTGAGTATTATATGTATTGAGGAGTCCAATGATTATAAATTTTAAAGCGCCGTGCAAGCTAGAAAGTGATTATCAGTAAAACTGGAATTTTACTTAGTATGGATGACCGGATAGGGCTTTCATCCCGGGAATATCGGTATCGAAAATTTCGAGTCGTGACAATGTTTCTCGAGACTTATATTATCGGTCTCGGGAATATTGACACTTGAGACTTAAGTAATTTTTTATAAACAATGGAAAACCGAGCTCGAATGTCTGTGGAATTACATTTATTCATATAGGGTTTCCCTTGTGCGGGGCTATGGGTGTGTGCGTTATTATTTATTATTGATAAGTAGCAAAAGAGAACAGTGGAAGAGTTTTTCCAGGGAAGTACTGCCTTACTTATCTCTGCCGCCAAGCAGTAATGTTGTGTATTGCTGCGTTTCGGGTTTGAAATGGACTTGTCACTTATGTATCAGGGTGACAGGCGCAGTGTCCATCAGATCATTGCAATTTAAAGCTCAAAGTGCCACTGCAACTGCTATGAACAGGCGTGTCGCTTAACACCAGACGCACAACTTGTTCGATTTGTCACTTGCTATCATAAAAAAAGTTAATTAAAATATCATATTTGAACTGCCTAAATGCCTAGCCTATACGTATAGAAACATTTTGAAACTGTCTCATATCTTCCCGGGTTTTCGAGGCCGCCCCGCGTCTCATGTTTTTTCGGGAGACGAGAATGAAATCCGTAGAACCGAACAAGCCTCATTTACAGTTAGCAACAAGCTGGGTATTTAGAATTTAAATTGAACTCTAGTCAAAACTGTAAAACAAGTAAACTTTTATTATTATTATTATCCCGGCAAATTGTGTGGCCCACGGGTTAGTACTTGAGGAGGTCGCAGGTTAATTTCGCGGTATCCGGTAGGATTAAATTAGTAGCTCAGGTACTTATAATACCCGTTCTTGGTGTTGTTTGTCTAGTACTTTATTATTATTATATTTTTCTTACAGTTATCTCGGGTCAAAACGGTCTCATTTGAAAGGCCTATGTGAGGGCTAATAGGTTCAACATAAGCAAACTCAAAGTTAATTTCATTATTTACTTCTTCTTATCGTATCGATGGCATACACTGCGAGATAATCGGTAGGGCTAGCACGATAGGGCGCGAATTGTGTGAGAGCGACATAAAGTGTGAGATAATTAGTAGGGCTAGCACAATAGGGCGCGACTTGCGTGAGAGCGACATAAAGCGTGAGATAATCAGTAGGGCTAGCACGATAGGGCGCGACTTGCGTGAGAG
>NW_020653850.1:21055424-21066376 GCF_003589595.1 Hyposmocoma kahamanoa | reverse complement strand
AGAGCGACATAAAGCGCGAGATAATCAGTAGGGCTAGCACGATAGGGTGCGACTTGCGTGAGAGCGACATAAAGCGTGAGATAATCAGTACGGCCAGCACGATAGGGCGCAACTTGCGCGAGGATGATATAAAGCGCGAGATGTCTATGCGAGAATAGCAGTGCTAGCGCAAGTTGCGCCTCGTGCTAATGTAAATGTATAATATATATAATAATGTAAATGTCAAATAAGTAATAATCGACTCTTATCAAAAGACAATGTCAAGTATGTAGCTTCATTCTCATCATACTTCTTATAATTTGATCGAGTATTACTTATTTGACAATAATTGTTTCTGATGGATGTTGGACGGATGACAGTAGACCACCTGATTTGAGAGCAAATAATTTGTTTAAATCTGTTACGATAATATGTGGCCTGGTACATTATTATTATTCAGTGCTGGTTGTACCCGGCATTAGTTAAACTAATTAATTCTCTCGTGAGTTTGGGTGTAATTTGTGGTTGTTTATGTGTGTGTCCGTGGCACCCGCGACACAGGGTTTCCCTAGTGCGGGCTATGTTGAGTGTGTGCGTTATTATTAGTTGCAATGCCACTAAAAAGGTGTGAAGTCCCTTCACCTAAAACTTCCAAACACAAATTCAAACCGGCAACACCTAACCTCGTTACAAAAGATCTGTCTAGTTTTTTGAATTGATGACCTCCAATGAACACTACGCCACCTTTATTTTTTGGTAATTTTCTGTTCTTTTTGTAAACTGCTATATTTATTTACTAATATTATGGTCCCCGAATTTTGTGAAAAAAAAGAAACATAAAAAAATAAAAACAGAACAGGTCCAAAAATTAAGTTGGCGTACATTGAATCGATTTATTATTAAACAAAATCGTTAAGGTATTATAAAAAATTCTAAAATTAAAAAACAATTATTACAATCATTAGGGACACCGTATCTCTCTACGACGCGTGACGGTTAAGAAACTGAACAGGCAAATAGATAATTTGAGCACTGAAATCTTAACCCAACTACATCAAACGATAATATGGTTTCGACGCCCTTTCATCTCCGAAGTATTGACGTATACGTTACACGTTTCAAGTTACAATCACATTGACTTACACAACATCGAAACTTGAAATGGCATAACAGCATCAATAACAATTTAAACGAAAGCATTTGCTGGATGACCATTACGAATTGGCTCTCGTGATTGGAATATTCAAAGTTGCCAATCGAATTTGTTCCAATAAGGAGTTTCGTTGCTTTGAAAAAGTTTGTGAAGGTATGAACTCGAATAATTAATTAATTAATTTTTATTTCATAGGTAAGTAAATTACATTTGGAACCGTCATATTGATGAAACTCTAGTACTCATTCATGAGACCCCGCCTAGAGAAGCCCTTTTTAAAATTTTTGCGTATTAGTGCACTATACCTAATGTTCGGGGTGTTATTTTCTTTGATGATACGATGTTATTGAACATGTCAGCCCCAGTAGAAAAACAGTACCTCAAGAAAACACTTAATAAAATCCAGACAGATACATCAAAATTCTACCTAAGCAAACATGTATGCAAAATCTTCGCGACACTACGTGTTGGCTCCGACGTATTTGAATGTAGTTGAACCGTCTAAATTCGTATTTAAGGAACTCCAGGTCCAATTTTTCTAATCGATGTTTTTGTATCACTTACCTGTTTTAAGACTGTGTGTTCAATTAAAAAAAAAACCCCAGGGGTTGCTCTTTCTAAATAAACATTCGTACATATTTTTCATTTAAAATATTTCTATTGTGTTAATATTAGACATAACTGGTTGATGACTTCACTATTTCGGTCAGCCGCGTCTATGGGATTTATAAAGAGCCCGAAACATTGGTTTGTTTGAAAAAAAAAAAGACGTACGTATGTTACGCGATAACCATTGACTTACAATTATATGGACGTCGGGTCCGCGCTAAAAAGTGTCCGAACTTATAGGGCGTTAAAATCGTATACAGAGCGTCATTCACGCTTTAGTCTTCGTTTGTTCGACTGACAGCGAAGCAAGCAAAATTAGACAGTACTGCGATGACATTACAATTTAAATTCAACGTTTTAGCTTTTTCATATTCCTTTACATGTCACTACGTTTAAATAGGTTGACTTGGGACATTTTTTTCGTGGTTTTTGTATTAGACCCGTCGTCCATTTATTTGTAAGTCAATGGCGATAACTCAAAAATATGTGAACTGATTTTGATGATTCTTTTTTGTTGGAAAGAGGGTGCCTCAATATTGGTCACCTTTAAATTTGAAGGAATATTTCCACCTCTAAGGGTGGCAAACTAGGCGATGATTTCTTCATAAAAAAGTTATTACCATAAAGATTCAAGGCGTACACGAGCCTTCAAATTGTCAAATTCGGCTATATAAAAAACGTACGTACATACGTTATGTCACAACAGAATAACCGATCAGTTCCCTTTATTATAACTTATGTTTGTTATGTAAGTAGTACGTGCCTTTTCATAATAATGCGTGGGTTTAATGCGTTTTTTTTTCTTAATTGGATTCAAATGTGATAGTTATAAATAGTAACGGAAGAGGTTGGGAGGATAAATAATTTGATTATGTAGTTAATATTGTTGTTTTATTGTAGAATGGAAACAGATGTTAAATCACTTACGGCGTTGTACACACGCCAGCACATCAAGCTACACATTGACGTATCTTGTTCCGTTGTAATGGAGGCGATTTTCGAACAGAAATGTGTAATCTGATGTGCCGTTGTCCGTACAAAGCGAATTTAACATTAGTCCAAAAGATAAGGTAATAGAGTGCGACTGTGTGTATTCTCAATAAGGAAAATTCACACTCATGGTAAAATAAGGCCATATCTGCAAAATGGCAACAATTCAGGAGGTAGCTTTTAAAGATTGTTAATAATCTTTTTATGCTTAAGTATTAATAACACACACACTCAATGTAGCCCCGCACTTCGGAAACCCTATGTCGCGGGCGCCATGGACACACACAAATAAATGTAGGCCACGTAAATATTTCTCCCGGCTCGGGAATCGTACCTGGGACCTCTGCGTGGCAGTCGGGCATGGTAACCTTTCGGTCACGCAGGCAGCTATATTATAATAGGACAGTTATAAAAATTTCACATTATTATTTCATGTAGTTCGGATTTTTTGCAACATTACGACTTAGCCATATTTATTAACAATCTTTTGTCATATTTTGGGTAATTTTATAATTCATAAAATTACCTAACCTTACTAAGTGTTCTTCGTTATCAAAGTTTTCGTATCGATTCAAAGAATTTTGTAAAGAGCGCCACAATTGGAAAAGTGAAGGGGCTACGTCGGGCGAATACGGTGGATGAGGCCCCATCATAACCTAACTGCAATAGTTTTTGACAGCATTGTAAAGAAGTGTGTGGTTTGGAAATATCATGTTGAAATACGACTCCCTTACGATTGACCACTACCAAGGCGTTTTTTATGAATAACACTGCTTAGAACTTTCTCCTCTTGTCATAAAATAGTTTTTACTCGATTAATGAAAGTTATTTACTTTAGAAGAATGAACCTGTTCTTTAAGCAGGTCCCTTGACCCTACGGATACGAATTAACATACTATTGTCACATCCGCATCTTGTGTAAGAAAGAAAACTATTGCGTAAGGATGAATGCCACCCACTGGGTATGTTATGACCTATGTATTTTTTTATTATATTCACCTAATATTTGATCATGGTGGGCTGTTGATTTACGTTGTTTAGTTGTTGGAAGTACATGGCGATTTCTTTTCGAGATCTTCTGCCTCTATCTCACATTGCATGATATTAATATTTATCCATGACCGTTATTGTGTCGTTTACGTGGTTTGCCATCTTAAATTGATGTTATCTTATCATTACTTATAAGTGTGGCCTAGTGAATAATTAAATGAAAGGCTCTGTCCAAATAAATATAATAAAACAGGAATAGGAAGAAAGGTAAAGCAATATGTGGTCTGTGGCTGTAACAAAACAAAATAACGGTATAGACACAGGTATAATCATATAAAAACACTCCCTATTTAAATTACATACAGGTTAACAGGTTAGACATGGTAAAAAAGGAACTTATACGAAAAGGGCCTGTATTTTCTACAAATATTGCGGTTTAGAAGCAGTTAGTTTTGTAGTTGTGCAGTCAGTTTAGTTTTGCGCTTTAGGAGAAGCGCTTCGGAAATTTAGTAGTGAGTGCCGATGGAAAGAAGAAAAATAAGTGTGACGAAGAAACGGAATCAAAAAACGATTCCAAATTCCAAATTTGGTGGCCAGAAAAGATGAAAGATGAAAGAGGTCGCACTGCCACACAAGTTTATTGGTCTTCTTTAATAGCTTTGCGTTATCTACCATACATCAAATTATTACTATGTTATAGCATAGCAGGTTACTAGGCTATAGCAGGTTTTATGAATAGTTTTAAGCATTCACAAATCAT
The DNA here is from genome assembly GCF_003589595.1 of Hyposmocoma kahamanoa. NCBI lineage: Eukaryota > Metazoa > Arthropoda > Insecta > Lepidoptera > Cosmopterigidae > Hyposmocoma > Hyposmocoma kahamanoa. The sequence continues at coordinate 21,061,895 of NW_020653850.1, read as the reverse complement.
TGAATTTTACTTTGGTGTTCACTTAAAATCCCTTAATCTATAACAAGACTGAGATTACGAATTGAAGTAATTCAAGGTTTTCCCGTTAAAATTGGTCGTGTTAAAACTAAAGTTCCTGAAACTAAATAGAATTGACAAGAAACTTTTAATCTTCAAAATAATATCCACTTATTCTTTATTTCATTTAAGTAAATCTTTTAGCAATCGTTTGACCAGATGTTTCTATCCAGATTGGACGTCCGTGCAGGGAGCAATCAAAGACTTAATTCTCAACGTTCAGCAAATCAAATACTTATCATAATGTGTCGGTGTCAAGGGATGCTCTAGTAAGTTCAAGAGTTATTTATTTCAGGAGTTTTGTTATTAGTTAACGAAGCAATATTCAACAAAATTATACAGCACGCAGTAGGTTTTGGTCGTCTACAGGAGATTAGTTCATCAGCTAATCGGACCAGATCAGTTTTCATTGACCGGTAGAATCATTAACATCAGCCTATCGCAGTCCACTACTGACCTCTCCCAGTGTGCGCCAGTTCGCCCGGTTCTCAGCTTGTCGCATTCATCTGCTGCCAGCAGTCTTTCACAAACCGACACTCCAAAGGTGGGATATCTAAGTATAACATGTCTATAGTATAAAGTCTTGAATATTTCGAACCTTGATAAAAACACTGACAGATATCAAGTTATGAAAAGTTTTTAGAAACAATTTTAGTGATTTACAAACTTTTGGCAAATGGCGTGTTGAGCAGCAGTTAAAATTCAATCGCATACTTTCCAATTGGAGGCAGAACCACAGTATAATGTAACGACCTCGTGCCTTCACGCTACGCTTTTTCAATTCGATTTAACTCGATACACCTTAGAATTAACGTATTTTGTGGATTGTGTCTATTTCCGACATTGATGTTGAATTGGGCTATGTTTTCAGAATATTTCGAATCATCTTTAATATGTCATAATAAAGATGATAATGAATAATGTCATCTATCTTAGTAATTTCTTTTATAGGTCCGTTTCCGATTAGCTTTTTTTTGTTTAAATTCTATTATTTTTACGCCTTTATTTACATGTGTTATTGTTAATTTCTTACTTACATTCGCAATCATCTGAAACATGGTATTTTTTTCTCAATTCAGTTTTAATTTTTTTTCTCATTATATTTAGTAAAGGGACGAAGAAGTCGTTTCATTAGTATCTTCTAGCATTTGTCATCTTGTTAGTTCACTTGTCTCAAAAAAAATAGATCATATTACTGTAATAACGTTGGTACTTCCTAATATGATGCTAATATCAATTTCCTATAACCTCTTAGAGCGAAATGCGTAAAATTAGTTATATTTCTTCACGCACTGGTTGCCAACTGGCATTCAGAGAATATACAATTGCTTCTGGGATACACTATTATATAATACAAATAACTGAAAACTATATTAGTGGATCACAATATAAATTGTAAAAATTAAAATCATTTCATGTTTTTCAAATAGATTTGATTGAAACATTAGAATTCGGTTATTATAATTTAGTAAGGTATGAAAGATAATTGCATTTTCACTTCTACAGTTATATGACTTTATTATTAAAAATTACATGATAAATTTAGCAGAATTAAAAATGAACGATACGCAAAATATTAAGAAGCATTTTAAATAGATCAGTATTTGTACGGTCTTCCTGTATAAATAGTAGCTCATGAGGACTCGTCTTAATTCGTTCGAGGTTTAGTCAGGACTACCCTCGTCGTCTTTTGTACAAAAGAAGTTTAATTTCGAATTCCTGTCAATCTAGTGAGAAGTCTTTGTGCCTAGTACTCTTCCTTACACGGGGGCTGGACGCGACAGGACCTCTACTATGAGTTTACACCAGTCGTAACTCTGAAAAAGGTCAAAATTCCGTCTTATATCAACATGGCGCTGAATAATAACCCGGATGTAGTTTATATTATATGAACAGCCGTATTATTGTAATATTAATGAAATCGCGAGTTACAATTATTTTCTAAGCTTTGACAAATATGCATATTAATAGATGGTATTGTGTGTTACAAACTAATTTATAAAATTTATAAATTAAAGCTTCTTAATATGGGTAGATAGCGCTAATCCTAAACAAAATAAAAGAATAGCCGGCACTGTCCATAAGAAAAAACCTGTGCAATAAGCGCCATCTAGTTGATTTATTTGTTATAACTAGAACTTCAACTTCAACTTTTGTATTTATATTTTCGCATTAGAGTAGCTTTGATAAATTGCAACATGTCAAATTTAAAGCAAATAAATTAGTTACAAAAATAGCTGTTTGATACTCGTCCCGACATCTAGTGAACTAATAGGTATTAAATACCCGACGATGCTGTCTTGTGTCGCGGTTAGCAATCCCCTTACTTGGCCATGGTTTACACTAATGAATATTTGACAATATTTTTCATTGTAAATAGTACATACATCGGTCTTAGCGGCAACAAGAAAAAGCAATAGTTTGAAAACAAAAATTTGACGCGGACACCAGTTACATCTCTCAATGTAAACTCGTGACATATAATATATCAGTCGCTTTGTTTGTGACGTTGTGTTGTGTTGTGTCATACGGTAATAATACCTTCTTCACTAACATATTGTCTTATTACTTTGTTTTCTCGCTTTTTGCCACAGATGTCCTTCCTTCTTCAACAGACTTTAGAGGAAACAAACAGCGATTTCTTAAGCTCACTTTTTAAAGTCTACTACATTTTTTTCAAGTTCGTTTACCAGACATTTTAAATGAATATGAATGGTCATTGGTACCAATCAGCAAAGGAATAGTGTGTCTTTAAACGTCTATTGTTTGCGATTTTGGTTTGCCCTTCAAATGTTAAATCCTATAATATAGTGTGTGAGTTCTTTGATTGCTTCACAGGCAAATTTGGAGTAGTAATAGAAATAACAGGAGTTCTTTATAGCTCAAAATTAAAGCAGGAATCAAAAAAAGATTTATTATTGATACAAATATTGCAAAAACACAAAAAAAATTCATTCGATCTGACTGACTCGAAACAGTGTCTGTTGCCACATCATAGCTACTGCTCTATAAATCGAGTCAGCAGATCTTAATCTTCGAAGTTTCTCGAGAATTTTCGTATTGGGTTTAAAACGGCTGGAAGAAACTTACGAAAGTTTGTATCAATAATAATATTTAACCATGCGACCATGTGTATGCAGACACACTTGCCCCATCCCATCTCCAGCACACCACCAAGAGAGCTGGCGGAAAGAATAAAAAGTAATAAGTACTAGGATCTCGACTCCGACTACCTATTTACAGCCTTTGGAGTCGAAACTCTTGGTCCGGGTCGCAGGTTCGCAGTGCCCTTCATCTGTATAAAATTTTATCGAAAAAATTAATAGACTGTCTGGGAAACCCAAGGGCTGGTAGCTGTCTTACCCACCGCATTAGCATAGCCATACAAAGGTGGAACGGTGCCAGAATCTTGGGCACCTTGCCGCGGGGACCCAATTTTATTCATATAAATTAAAAATCCTATTTTACTTTATAGTATTTAAGCTTTTATTAACCTTACCTGTATATTTACCATGGTACTCAAAACATCACGTTGCTCAATGAAAAATAAATACTAAAATGACTTGTTTGTATTGAACCCATGAAATTGAAACACTATATTAAGGGCGCCAAATCTTTTTTATACGTGTAGTTAAAACAAATAGCTTCTCGGTTTTTATGTTCTTCATTTTTGTCTTGCCTGAAACTATAAAACTACCAATGCATTCTTATGCGTCAGTTGGTATCGCCATCTAATTATGATGCACGAAGCATCTCCGTGTAACCATTTTGCAAACACAAAGAGGTCTCTGGGATCAGCGATGATGACAGCAACGAGACAATGAGTCATCAAGAGACCTACTTGTGAGGTACTGTCTCGAATCATTATGTTAATGAGGAGGTGACGAAATGCTTCTAAAATTATTTCGTTAGTTCAAGAGTCTTCAACGTCCACTCTTTGAGCAACACTTCTTCTCTCTAACTCGATTTCTAAATGATTTCGAATGTCCACCGCCTTTTAAAAGAGATTAAATTAATAATACAATTTTAAAACTTAAATATGTACACATATTTTAACAACAATCCCAATTACAACTAAGTCTGCCGGATCTTCTCGAAGAATTCACCTCGGACCTTGAAGCCCATGGAATTTCGATTAAGGAAACACGTTCACTATGTCCTTTGCCCTTTGCTTATCTATAACCTTAGGTCTGCTTATAGAACATTGATTTAGTGTACTATTGTCATAAATTTCTATGTAAATCGTGTCCTTTGTCCATTTATGTAACCATTTGCAAGACATGAATGGGTTCAATTGAAATTGGTTTGTCGTTTAAATTTTCTCTCTCGTTAGTCGTTTGTTTATTAGAGTTGAGCTTCCTTATATCTTGTTTAGATTCTATCTATTCAAATATACTATTTTAAATCATTATTATTATTGAAGCTTTCGGTGGTTACATCAAGTATGTTTATAGTATTTATTTACAGGAATAACTTGTTTAGTTATAAACGCTCGTAAATATTAAACATAGCTTACAAATCTTCACATGCCATCATTGCTTACATCCTGACAAGTCATTCTTCATATGCTAAGCTTTCTATACTGACCATTCTATATATTCCACTTCAATCAGCTTTAAAATCTTGTTCTTTAAAGTCTATATTACTTTGCTTAGTTTTATCATTGCATTTGCTAATGTGTTTAAAATACTTGTTTACTTTTGCATTAGTTCTAAGTACTTGTGTATTAGGTCTAATTTTGAATCCATCGTTGACCGGATGAGAGATCGCATAATGTAGCAAGCTAGCGGATGCATTGCACTCACGAGCAATTGCTTTCCTGTATCTCATAAATGTAATGTGACCAACTTGTTTCTTTTTCTTGATATGAATTGTACTTGTTTTTTTTTTTTAATTTTAAGTACGTTGTACATTTCTTCATTTACTGTTTTATTCCTTAATTATGAAATGATAATTACTTTCCGGTAAAAAGTTTGTTCGCTTTTAGGAATGACATTTCAGAAATGTTAATAATGTGTAAGTTTACTTCGTTATTTTTAAAGGAAATAATATTATGTAGGTATTTCTATTTAACAGCTTTTTCTAATAGGTTGACACACACTGATGTGTTTCCGTCCGATTTATGGCAGAAGTTAAAACGTAAATATTTTTTAAAGGAATCTTTATTTGTTACAGACACAAAGAATGGAGTGCGGAGCAGCAGAGCTCAGCAGGAAACTGCGTACAGATCAGGTGAGTTTGCCATGACAAACTGTCTATGTTATTATCTACAAATGACTCATTATCGAGAAATCTCACTTTAGCGACAAATTCAAGCGCAATATGCTAATAACTAGGTCAGTACACGAACAAATACATGCCTTTATAAAACAATGGACGAAGGTTTTCCTTCGTCTTGCCATTTTCAAGGACTTGTCAATTAAACCGATCCCTATTGTTTCTGTAACAGACAGGGTATGGGTGTAACGGATCATTAGCATAATAATAGTTTATCAATTCGACTCAGTGTTGTATTTACACGCTCCGAAAAATCTTATTATTTATGCAACGTATTGATCACTCGTTTTAATCCAAACTGGAACAAATGTACATGTAACAGCTTCAAATCTTGAGCCCTTTTCAATTAATCGATATGCCAAAACAATCGATTTGAGCCTACTTTCTAACTTGACTTGTAACGTTTTGACATCTGTCAAACGGCAGGCTCTGCTAAGCAGAGTTACACAACCGGTTATTCTGCACCTGTGAAAACGATCAGCTGTTAGTGGTTTAGTTTTTATCAGCACTTTATTGTAGGCAATTACGTCTCGTGTACGCGGTATGGGTCAATTATTCGAGAGTATTGGCATTTAAAGTGGACGTGAACACTGCCTGGTCGAGACACTTTTATAACCTACTATGGAAGTTGAAATTAATGAGCTCATAAGAGATAACGTTTTTGTTAAAATTTTTTTACAGTTCTTACACATATTTGGACCAAATGTTGTTCTTAATTTCTTACAAAGTTGCTTTTATTTATCTTGTTTAAGATATCTGTTCAGTTCTGATATCTGTTTTCATTTGCCATTGTGCTATTATCCGTTGTTCCAAAAATTTATTTTTCCAAAGTAGCAACATTAAGTTCTTAGGTTTTCGCGATTGTTACACATAGGAAATGAAACTATTTTTCCGGATTTAAATCGCGTATATTTGTTTATTCAAACAAACCGACGTTTCAGGCCCTTTACAGGTCACGGTTGAGTCAACCGTGACCATGGGACCTGCAAAGGGCCCGAAACGTCGGTTTGTTTGAAAAAACAAATATACGCGGTTTAAATCCGGAAAAATAGTTTCATTTCCTATAGCAATATTAATTTCACAGATTCGTCGGCGGTTATCTTCCAACTAGTTCTATGTGCTACTTCTCACATCTCA
>NW_020653850.1:21035511-21055324 GCF_003589595.1 Hyposmocoma kahamanoa | reverse complement strand
CGGCGGTTATCTTCCAACTAGTTCTATGTGCTACTTCTCACATCTCATTACGGATGTTCCTCTTTACAACAATGAGTCATCATCTCTCGCTTTTTGAAATACACGTTCACGAACCGGGTCTTCAATCGATTCCATTCAATAATCGATACGCCGAGAACGATTTATGTAACGGTTCCGTTCCGCGTGAGATTCGATGTGTCTAACATCGATGTATAGGGAGCCTAGCCTTAATAGAAAAGCCATATATGCTTAGATTTAGAATTTTATTTATGTTATGTACAGCAAGTTCAACTGTTTTCTCTAGTATCATTATGTATGTTTGTTTCGTTTTCTATTTTTAACATTTTCAGATGTTTAGTTTTCGTGACTGTGCTTGTCATAGTGCAATCACCATTGGTTTAGTACTTCAGTAATTGTCCAATTACCGATTGTAAATGCAATTTTAATTGCCTATCTCACGTAAAATGTTTTCGATTTAAGAAGGTTACGTCTCAATACCATGCAAGTGGCTATCAACTGGAAGTGATTGGTCTGTTAAAGACTATCTACTAGGAGATGTTTTGTTGTTAGACTGTCGACAGAGTACGACGATTGAGTAGACAGGTTAATAGCTTAAATAAATCGCGACAACGACCTCCTTTCTACGGTGATTGTTAACTTCATTAATAAACATAGCTCTTTTCGCGTTGTATAAGCTTATTATGGGTGCTTTATGTCGATATGATAGATTTTATAATCAGTCACTTTTTGTTTCGACATCAAACGGGAAATATCCACTTTTGTAAGTATTTTTCTTGTCTACCGAATAGAATAAAACTTGCGTAAAAATGTATCATATTATATAGACGCAAAATCCAAAGGAAGCCACCTCTTTGTAATTTGGCTTACTTGTTCTGCCCAAGTGGGATCTGCATACAGAAACCTGCTACCATTCCAGTAAAATTACACTTGAAATTACCATAACTCTGATTTAGTTCCCATGCGTTATCCATCTATCTAGTTGTGCGTGCGTGTATGAGTGGGTGTGTATGTTTGTGGTTATGTGACATCTCCACCATGAATGATTTGCCTTACAAACATTTTACTGTGCGTATGAAGTCATCATCATCATCAACCCTATATTAATTTATACATAAAAAAGCAAAAGAAAATTAAAAACAAATTGTAGGAAAGGTACGAAGAGGGAGGGGTGAAACAAGACGTCAGCGTATCTCCAAGTATGACGCGTTTATTTACGTAGATGAGGTGTCGTAACGACACCTCAAGACTACGACACTGTCGTTTACAATAGGCGTAATCGCAATTATCCTCGATGCTAGCAGCCGTTCCACGAGGTGGATGCAACCGACGGCGATCGTTGATAATGTACGAAGTTGCTACAAGCTTTTATCTTAAGTATTCCAGCAGAGGTGGAAGTACTAAGAGTGCCACTTGTAGTCCCTATGATTCGACACAAACTTAAAACTCTTGGCCCCTTATATGGGTAATCAGGGAACATTTTGATAGTGCGTTCTATCTCGACGCTAATGCCATCTAGCGGTGGCGCGGGGTACTAAACTTGTTGTGGTGGTGTTACAAAATTAAATTATGCGTATGAAAATATAATATTACATTTCTTTTACCATGTGATTATAGATTGATGCGATGATTGGGTCTTGTGCGAAACTAATAAGTATTTTATCTGATTTTATTTATGTAATAGTTCACTTAAATTGGCACCTTCCGGTCTCTCTTTTGTCTTATTATAAGCGAATTAGGTAACAGCTGGTTCGAATGAGTAGTTTTTAAGTATGTTAATTGTGTGCACAAACGCTGTCTGTAAAGTTCTTAATTAGCACTAAATGTTCCAGTTAAATGGTGTTTGAATATAATAATGATTGTGATCTGTTGAATGTCTTCCTTTTTGGCGGTAAAATAGAAATAAAATAAAATAAAAAGGCATTTACTTCTCCACAAAACATAAGAAACACAATACTTAAAAAACGAATAGAAAAAAAACAATTGAGTGATGTGGACAAAAAGATTTTTGGCTTTTTTTTGCATTGAGCTTTTATCAATATTGTTGATTATCAGTCTTCACCTGTAGCTAGCTAGCTGTTCACTAGCTGCATCAAGCTATTATGCGGAGTTTACACCAAGGCAATAACTTACCTTAAATAATAACTAGTAACAAGTTAAAATGTAATGGCTGTCCTTGTAAATTGATATATATTTTTTTATACATTTACGCTGCTAGGAGTTTGTTTTTATAAGTTGGTTAATGTACACCTGTTTTAATAAGAAGAGGCACGACATGAGCACGACACAGTCGCTATACAAGCGCTCTGTCATTCAGGTAATGAGTTTAAATTTAATTATCGCGGCACCGTTATTCTTTATAGTGTGCTAACAGCACAATTAGAAAGGGCTTCAGAAAATACTGAAACAGCCGACCAAAGGCGTTAAATAGCGTCCACCTTTTGTAGGAGCCATCCAATGATGATTTCGTTGCCTAAATGAAGTTAGTTTTTGTTCAATTTTGCGTTAGGGTTAGTAATATATGTATAATCATGTCATGTTGACGACCTACGTTGTCGAGGGGCTTGCGCAACGGTTTTCATGGCGTTTGGCATGGTGTGAGGTCTCGGATTCGATCCCCAGCGGGTCAATGAAGAAAAACTTTTGTAACTTTTCTACATTGGACCTGGATGTTTGTGGTACTATCGGTGTTTCCGATTACCACAACACAAGTGCATTAATTACTTACTTTGGGATCAGAGGAACGTATGTGGTGTTGTCTAATATTTATTTATTATTTTATTTATTTATCAAACATGACAATAGATGCTAAATTGAGCGAGTAAATAATTTTTGTATATTAATTTTACAATAAAGTTCACAAATTTTTTTTAAAGCTTGACGCTTTCGAAATCCTGAAAAAAACGCCAATAAGCAAAAAAAAGAAAGAGCATATGACATATAAGCAGACGAATATATGAAGGAACGCTTGGACAGACAATGACGAAGCGTCATTGTAAGGGCTTCTAGTAGTGTTAAAAATAGTGTAGACTATATACGAAAAAATTCAATACAAATATTTTTTTTTCAAACAAGTTTAGTGGCAGTAGAGCTCAGTATTTATCTATTGAATAGTAAGTCTAAGTTTTCTTGCGGTCTTAAAAATAAAGTTTGTAATTTTACTGTGGTAATATTTAACAGTGCTAATGAGCGGTGATGGCCTAATGGGAGAGTGGTTGCCTCTTAATTGAAAGGTCGGCGGCGGTTGAAATCCTTGTGGCGGCATGCACTTATTACTTTTGTTTCAAACAGTTACGTACATTTGTGAATATTTGTTAGCATTATCTCTCGCTGCGTGTGAGGGAACACATAGAGATACCAGGTGAACCCTTGGAGAATATAATTTTCTAAACCCTTAGATATGACCTGTGCAAAGCAAAGGGACGTGTGTACAAAGAGTGATATATTTGTTTTCAGGAACTCATTTTAGTCCTACAGTTGATTGTCACACGGCACAAAATAAACGATGACAGACCAATTATAATTTTTACAAAACTTATGTAGTACTTATATGTATTCTTTTATAATAACAAGTGAAGAGGTACGAACAAGTCGTTTGGAGATTCAAATTGCAAAGATCCTATGGGCACCGCCACTGCGCCTGTCACCCGGAGACATAAGCTGACAAGCCCCATGTGCCTGTAATTTTACCAGCACCCTTACTTACCTTTCTAAACCGGAATGCTTGCTCACATTACTGCTTGGCTGCAGAAATAGGTAAGGTGGCAGTACTTCCCTGGACGCACTCTTTCACTAGGTGCTCTACTGCTACTATATAATATAACACATGTACACAAAATATGTTTTTATAGGAAATAAACTCAGAGTACTAAAAAAACAGACTTTAAAAGTACGTGGAATTACATCTATTTGCCAAGTTTTATTGAAATATCCCCTAGTTCGCCACTATACAGGACTTGACACAGGAGATAATAAAAATCGGTTCTCACTACTCAAAGTATATTGAGAGAGAAACACGCCTTGAATTGGAGAATAGCAAAACCAACCATTAAAATAATTGCTCCTTAATTAAACTTTAGGCGCTTTTTACAAAAATGGATGTTCATGCGTGATCAGCCACCCTTAGAGGTGGATGATTTAATGTTTGAAGTAAATCATCCACCTCATCATGAAAATCGGTTCACAAATACCGGAGTTATCGCGTAACAGTCGAATTGAGAACCTCCTCATTTTTTGAAGTCGGTTAAAAAGTTATTTATACAATACGTTACTTCATTAAACACCAGAAGTGTCTCCATTAAAAGAAAAAGACATATTTTCTTTACTATATAATTGTATTACATTTAAACAAAACGTTATAGACTATACCCTGATTGCCTAATTTAATTTTTTTTTGCGTCTGCTAGAAGTTACCTTTGAATAGTTGTCGATTCACTGATGAAATCACGAAAGTGTATGGACAAGTATTATATTATATTATATAAAGTAAACATCATTCGCACTTACTCTCTATAAACGAAATTTCAAGTAACTCCTCCAAAGAATAGAAAGCTCAAAAATGCCTGAATAGCTTTGAGAAACGATTGAGCCGTTAGCTGGCGCATCTTGGAGATTACACTGCAACGCATAATAAAATGGGCACTGGTTTAATAGGTTACAATATATGTGAATAAGAAACTACCAAGAGAGAAAGCTCCTCAAAAAAGGGAAACAAGGCTATTTACACCAATGAAGGTACTTTGGCATACTGCTTTATATGTTTGTCGAGCTTTCCTGTGCCACTCAGTCAGTCGGCAGAAGTCGTAAAGCAACCGGTATACAACGCCTCAAACCCGCTGCATTGTTTATTGTTGCATTGTAAGTATAAGGCTTGTACAGTACTTTCCGCGGTGAAGCAAATTGTAGCAGTAGAGCTCCTTGTCTAGTACTGCCATATTACCTATTTCTGTAATTAATTTTGGTTTTGAAACGTGAGGGTGTTGATGAAATTATATTGAATTTTTCTACTTACGTCTTAGCGCTCTGAGTAATACTGCAACTATTATTATAACAGGCGCACGACTTGTTCGTCCCTCGGTGTCAAAAGAAACCTAGTAGAGTTAACGCCATCTGCAATTGGTTAGCTCTGAAGAAAGTCTTTGCTTTGCGTGTAAAACTAAATCTTTCGAAATTTTCGATTCTTTTCATATTCACATTATACTTCTCTGGTTCTTTCGAAAGATTATACTTGTTGTAGTGTCCTTGTATTGTATTTAAAATTTTAAATAGCAACACTTTTACCGCTAACTATTCCTAGAGACGCCGTCAATTGTCATTTGAATCAACCAACTCGTTTGATACTATTGAACTACAAGTAAGTTTCTTTTAATAGTTAAATATAATAAATAACATTGCTCGAAGACGACCATTCTTAGATCCAAAGACCTTAAATATTACATAAGATGCAATACAACTTTTTTTATGATGTCAAGTGACTGGACGAACAAGTCATGTGGCTGATGATAAGCGACACGCCTTCCATAACAGTTGCAATGCTCAGAGCTTTAAATCACAAGGATCCGGGAGGCACTGCTACTGCACCGGTCACCCTGGGACATAAATTTGGCATGCACGTCTCATATACCTGTAGTTTTACCAACACCTATACACTTCAAAACCGCAACGCAGTAATTCACATACTCTATACTATTAGTGTAGTGCAACAACTTATACTTTAATATTAAATGAAAAATCGCTTGCGGTCGCTTGTGATATGCTGCAAGACTAAAACCAAACGGTAAGGCTGGCTGGGATGCCGTGGGAACAACAAATGGACGAGATGCCATGTCACGAGATTTCTATTCCCACTTCTCATTTTGGGTTCAACTTGGGCTTAGAGATGCTTTGTGACGGTTGTAAATCGTGGACTAAACCTGGTTGGAATTGGGATATACAATGTTTTATAGTACGGTAAACCCTTGTTATTGACATTAAACATCATGCATCAGAAAATGCAGTTAGTGAAATTGAAAAGTTGCAGATATTTGGAAAGTTCAAATGCAGGTATTACAAAAAATTACAATTTAACATGATTACGACTTGTCAACGTTACATTGCGAAAGGTGATCCGTCATTTTAATCATGTTTTAATAAGCTCTTCCCACACTAACTTTCAGCCTCATTTTCGCATAATACCAAGAAACCATGCAGAGAGAAACTGGCCAATTTTTTTTAATAAGTGTCAGTAATCGATCAAGTAGGACCGGATTTTTACAACCAAACGTACTAATGTAAAAATATAGATGGTTCTAAAACTAAACAGGCATAAGTAAAGTGAACTTTGTACCCCGTCATGTAACTGTGTTAACACCGTAGCCTACACTGAAATGCTTAAGATCAATGAATAGTAGCGCAAGCAACTTCTACTAAAGGAAGGCAGGAAGTATCTGTAAAGTGAGTGGTTCAAGTATCTCAATCAACTCAATACCGTGTCGGAACCGTATAGTCAGTCCGACCGGTCGTTTGAACGGTACTCAAAGGTCCGGTTAAGCAGAAGTGTCCAGAAATGGCCATCACGAGATAGGGAAGTCTGATTTTATGGTAACTGGTTCATCTGCAACATTATTGAGAGGAATACTTATTTATTAGATTGACGTTATTGATGAAAGTCGAGCTTCTTGAGATGTGAACTGTAGTTAGTGTCAGTTTGTACTTTGATTGGTCCGTCTGCGTATTTATTTTGATTTGCATAATTGTTATTAAGTTGGAATGTTCCGGGTTGTCTTTAAGATTATAGGCGCAAGAATAATAAATAGAGCCTTAAATTTACGTTTTGTCTTTATTTCATTGTTCCATTTGTCGTATTGACATGTCTTTGTAAAATAATAAGATAGGAAGTCCTGCAGTCGTACAAGTACAAGTGACTTATTCGTCGAATATCGACGCGTTTTTTGCTCCTAAGTTAACGCGATGGTTTCCGTCGTGTGCGCGCTTACCTTTAATAGCGTTGCGCATGGGCAGGTTTTTCGTGTTATAATGTGGAGTAAGAGGCTAAACGGCGACTTTTGCACCTACTATTTGTAGCAAAGCAGTCGTACAGACATCGAATTGAACTGCATCCATGGCCGAACGGTTCCCATACTGGTCTGCCACGCAGAGGTCCCGGGCCGGGAGAAATATTTGCATGACTTACATTTATTTCTCTCATGAGTTCGGGTGCAATTTGTGAGTGATGTGTGTGTCCATGGCACCCGCGACACAGGGTTTCCTTAGTGCTTATTATTATTATCGACATCACATTAGAAACCAAACGCAAACACATTTTATGCCTGTCTATAGCAGTTGCAGTGCCACTCAGAGCTTTAAATCGCAAAGATCTGAGGAGCACTGCCACTACGCCCGTCACCCTGAGACATAAGCTAACAAGTTCTATGTGCGAGTAATTTGACCAGCACCTTTAAAGTGGTCACTGTACTTTCCTGACCGAACTCTACAGCTGTACGAGTATTAACAATGAAATGAACAAATTTGAAACACCACCTTTTTAAAGAAATATTTAGACATTTCTAGAGCAATTCATTGCAAAAACCAAATTGTGCGATACGACGAAATTATTTAGCACAAAGGTCGTTTACTCCAATGAAAGGTACTCCATGTTATGGAAATTCCAGGTATCTCTATATCTATTTGCCTTATAGGTATCAAGTGTAGGATATGTATTCAACGCGCACTTATTGGTAGACTACCGTTTCCAACAAACTCTTCTCTATTCAATGTTTATAATCTATCTTGCTATACCTAGTTGTATATTGTATACAATAACTATTTCAAATAAAAACGTTTATTTTTGTGATGAAATAAAACACTTTTCCTTTTCTTTTAACAACAATTACGAAGCGTTGCGTGTACAAATTTCAAATATTTAACTTTAATGTTCACACTCGAAAGAACACAATATTTCATAAATTCCAAGCACTAATATAAATACCAATTTTGTTAGTTTCAAATACCGCTAAACAAAAATAAAACCTAAACCAATACCCTCATTCACGAGTCCCCATAAAAACTATTCATAAGTCTTTTTACATTCATTCATTGTTTTAACAATGTTGTCAAGTTCATCATTTTAATATATTCGTGTGTTATCCTACGGCGTGATACGATAAAAAAATATTTTTTTATGATGACTTATGTCCCGAAAATAATAGTGGTCCCAGTGTGTTACCCAGAGAGTCGTCCCTTTAAAACAGGTTTGGTTTTTCATTGAGAGTTTTTTAAACTTGTTTCTTGCCTCGTGTCGTGTTTAGATGGCTTATTATTAGCCGGTGCATTGGAAAAAACAGTATTACAGTAATTTATGTAATAATATGTTGGAAATCGATGTCGAAAATTTGTCGTACGCTTGCGTACATACTTTCCTCCAAAATATTGGATAAAAAACATTGAACTTGAAATAATAGAACGTTTTAATGTTGTTCTTTTTAATAATTGTATTACTCTATTGTTAGTTCAGACTTTATGTAACTTTACGTCATATTTTGTTTATAGTGCCGTTTTACACTAATTGCGTAACTTAAAGAGTGCACTTCAAGTTTTTATTTCTGTCTTGATTCGCCAAGTACATACATGTTCAGAAATTAAATTTACCGCCGGTAGGTGCAGCATTCTCACATGTCATATTCTTCGGAAAAGTTTTGTCACCTCCCGGGGCTTTTTTATATAAGGACTGAGATTTCGTAAGATCGAAAATATTAAGAAGACGTAACAAGTCTTGTTGGTTTTCGCTGGGGCAATATAAACGTCTTTTGATGTGACTGACAGACAATATGAGTTCGTGACATCGAGTGTCACATTTCCCTTTCCAATACTTGTAGCGATGTGTTGTTTATTGCTTCATCAAAACTAATAAACACGTCTGTATCTTGACAATCGTTCAAATATATTTGATTTTTATTATCGTTATCAGGGTTGACCCAAACAATGCCAGCGGCATTTACAAACCACTTATCTCAAAGCGTTTTGCATTTTCTCATACAAATCAACAAAAGTGGGCTCTCCATAAACGGGCGTAGACTTTTGACCCTTGACGATCGGCAGGCTTTGGGAAAGTGGCCGTATGTAGGCCGCGGGCCACTTGTCCCGCCGAGTCGTGGGCCACATGTGGGTGTACCACCTGTGGAACTTAATGCAAGGTTTTCTTTTGGGGAAATTGCTTTGCTCTCGCTTTTTGTGATTTGTGACTTTCAAACTGCTTTTAAGGTGAAAACATGAACACGTGTGCTGACTCATTTGGAATTTTTGAATGTGATACTCGCTTATCTGCTAATTGATTTCTTTAATCTGCAATAAAATTTATGACTGCAGTTCAATGATAACGATTATTACTCGTAAGTAATATACTGGTACATGAACATTATTTATGTTAATTGTATTTATAAACAGATAAACTCTTTATTCTTTATAACATTCTTTACAGTTTGCATTAAATGTATCTTTACCATTTTCACCGGCTTGCTAATTAATATAATCGATTTTGATGTCCAATAAAA
The DNA here is from genome assembly GCF_003589595.1 of Hyposmocoma kahamanoa. Lineage (NCBI taxonomy): Eukaryota > Metazoa > Arthropoda > Insecta > Lepidoptera > Cosmopterigidae > Hyposmocoma > Hyposmocoma kahamanoa. The sequence continues at coordinate 21,045,779 of NW_020653850.1, read as the reverse complement.
CATAAATGACTGGTAGAAGCGTATAATAAGAATCGCCAATCGGTCTGGTAGAATCGAGTTGTGTAATCGATACAATCGATTTGGGACGATGCATTGTGCACGGTGAAAGTTGGTCAGTCGGTGCATCCGAAAGGTGGAATTATAAGGTCATTATTCTTTAATCACCGATTTATGTAAAACTTGATGCATGGTTCTTGAAGATAGAAATATTATTTTATTTGTATAACTTTTGAGAATTTGTCAGAATTGAATATTCTCACGGTACTTTTACGAAATGAAATAGAATCGCAAACCTTCGAAAGAATTCGAAAGAAATTAAATTCATACTAGCAGGATTAATATAGAAGTAATTGTAAATTAGATACAATAACATATATTTGAATTCTTAGGTTTTTGCGATTGCTACACATTGGAAATACAACCATTTTTTCGGATTGAATCGTATACTTATGTCGTCAAACAAACTAACTTTTCGTTAATTTTAGACGATGTTCATGAGTTATTTCCAAACGAAACAAGATTTATTGATATAAAGCGCTTAATTTTGCAACTCACAGCTTTATCCGTAATAATCGGCCACTGACCGCAGCTAGTTTATTCTGATGTTAGTTTTCATGTCTCAGAATTCTTCGAACCCCTGGTATTCTATCCTATAGTCAGGGACATAAACGTTGAACTGGTTTCTCGTGAATGAAGCCGCCGCCATCAAACTCGTAGTTTTATTTTGTTCCAAGACGTGTCACGAGCTATATGGCTCTTTCGTTTGGTTGACTGATTTTGAATATGTTGATGTTTTTTTGTTTTCTGTTGAGGTTCGAGGAGGTATTGGAGGATTCTAACATTTTTTTTGAAACCTCTATTCTGTTGGATCCTTGCTTTTGGTCATAACTGCGTCTCAAGTAGTAGTCGTATAGTAGTTTTAGTAACAGGAGAGCTCCTTGTTTCTTCCTTAGTCCAGGTAAGTTCTGCGACTACACCTATTTATGCAAGCAGTAATGTGAGTATTTTATACTACATTCCAGTTTTGACGGGTAACTACAGACAGATGAGTGAGAGCATCTGCCTCCGTGGCTGAACGTTTAGCATGCTGGTCTGCCAAGCAGATGTCCCGAGTTCGATTCTCCGGCGGGGAGAAATATTTGTATGGTCTACTTTTATTTCTTTCGTGAGTTTGAGTGTAATTTGTGGTTATCTCTGTGTGTGTGTGTATGTCCATGGCACCCGCGACACGGGGTTTCCCTAGCGTATGCGTTAAAAAAATTGCCAAATTTATGCCTTAGGGGCACCCACCCCTTGGTGTTAGTGGCCATCAAATCTTAGCGATTTAAAGTTATGGGTATGCTTGATGCTTACTACGAGGCGCATAAAAAAACACTCTTAAAAGCTATTTATTAATACGGACTCATTCGTTGGTCAGATTCACCTGAGAAGAATGCTTCATTATTGTGTTCTTTTATATCATCACAAACATCAGTAGCTTGAAGTAACTCATAAAAATAGTTTTCTGAAATCGAGTGTTTTGTATTTCGAATGTTTTTATGTACATTATTGGCATTGTATTACCCAGTTGTTATCATTATACCCAATAAGGACGTTAGATATTTCGTTGAAATATTGCACTTACCCGATGACGTAGGATTAAGTACAAATTGTTACTTAAACAATTTATTAAGATTCTTCTTTTTCTTCTTCCTCCACATTACCCTAACAGCCGTCATTTCTATACTCACACCTTTCTTATCCATGTCATCTTTCACATAATCTATCCATTTTCTTTGGTATATAACAAGAACTTATTTAGTTTTAAAATTTCAGAATTTTTTTTTCAATTGGTTTGTATTGGATTAATTCCATATTTGTTAGTAAAATTTTATATAATGAGGGTAAATCAGCGCGTGCGCTGTTGATCAAAATTAAGCGCATGTATTTCTACTTTTAACATGTTCAAAGTGAACGGCACAGTTCGCTTCACAGGATTGGGTCAACAGTGTCATTGCCTGCAACATGCGAAACTAGAGTCAGTTTCTAAATCTGTGAGTCACAGGCCATAATGTTCGAGATATTGAAAATAATCTTAACATGCTATCTTAGATTCAAAAGATACTTTATAGTTACTACTTCTAAGTAAACACGTTTATCAGATTTCAAAATGAAAAAAAATTTAGACGGCTTATGATTGTCCATTTTCGCCAGATTTACTTGGATATCTGGAGTTTGCTTAGAAAATGCCAGTTTGTTTGAAATACCTAGGCGTTATAATTTTTTCAGCCAGCATTGACAGTACGTCCGAGCCCGACATGTTGATAAGTTTAAATAAAAAATGTACATTCAAAATAAAAACTTGAAACTGAGGTTGGGATCAACCTAATAAGTAATTAAATACTTGTGACAGCGAATAGCATGCCCATACCTCCACCTACAACGGAAAGGTGGAACACCCCGAGGGTTTGATGCACTCGGACTGCTCTCTTTGCCCCCGTAGGGCTGGGTAGGGTATCTGTAAGCAGATTTCCTCGAGTCAACAAAAAAAAGTGATCCCGTTCTTCTTTAAATCAGACATACTTTTAAAATATAAGCGATTTTAGATATGATTTTTTTAATAAATAGTAACACATACAATCACAGTATATGATTACTGTATACTGTCCTCTTTGGTTATTAATAATTTTTTTCGTTACTTTTTTAACCGCTTTTAAAAAAGGAGGAGGTTCTCAATTTGACTGTTTTTTTTGTATGTACGTTTATGAACCGATTTTGATGATTATTTTTGTTGGAAAGAGGGTGCCTCAGTAGTGGTCACATTTCAATTTGAAGAAAATATTCCACCTTCTAAGGGTAGCAAACTAGGGGATGAATGACTTTTGAAGTCGGTTTCTTTAGTAAATACTCTGTACTGAGATTATATTATATATACTTATTTATATCCTAATAATACCTATTAATAATATATAGTTGATGATTGTAATTCTAGTTCTCACTTTTCTTTTGTTGGTAAAAGCAATGAAATATTAATAATCTTTTCATTCAATTACTTCTCATACGTAATTACACGTTTAGCGACCAAGGAGCTTTCCTCATACAAATTGAATTTCACTGAATACATTCAATTTGCAGTGGGTTTAATGATCACGCGCAATAAACATGATCCGCAGAGGATGCGCGCACGCAGGTAATATCTCTGATAATTACGTCTATTTGTCATGCCTTACACAGGCCACAGCTTATGCGGAGACACAGCAAGCTAACTCCTTGAATCTTGTTTATAAATTTCATTGTAGTATAGGGATTAGATATGGTGATGTTATAAATATTAATTTAGGATAATTACCGTAACGATAATATATAGGTAGCCTAATCCCACTGCTGGGAAAAGGTCTCCTCTCACAATGTTGATGATGAAGCCCGAGTAGGGATATAGTTCCCATGCGAGCCCACTGCGGATTGGAAACTCCACACACATTGCTTTGCAGATGCGTGCAGGCTTCATCACTACGACCATCATCACCCTTTACCGAAAAGCTCATTGTCATTTCACATTAATTTCGCGCATACATTTCGAAAAACCCGAGCCAAGCGCACGACCCTCAGCTTGAGAGCCGTTAGATCAAACCATTAGGCAACTACGGCTTTTAAATGTCATTACACGTTTTATTAAAAAAAACCGACTTAAAAAATTTGTTGAATTACATCTATTAACTGCCTCCGTGACCGAACGGTTACCATGCCGGACTCGATTCCCGGGCCGGGAGAAATATTTGCATGGCCTACATTTATTTCTCTCGTGAGTTTGGGTATAATTTGTGGTTGTCTATGATTGTGTCCATGCACAGGGTTTCCCTAGTGCGGGGCTGTGTTGAGTGTGTGCGTTATTATTATTTGCTAAGTTTTATAGAAATTGATTAATGGAAAATGGGTGAAATCTATTAGTTCCCTAAATTGTCATCCTATGTGGGCTATTTTCATCAAATTTGAATGAAACTCTTTCCAACAAGAAAAGAATCATCACAATCAGTTCACAAATGTCCGAGTATCGGGTAACATACACTTAAAAAAAAATACAGTCGAATAGAACCTCCTCTTTTTTTTGGAGTTAGGTAAGAAGGGCTATTTTATTGCTGACGTAAACATTTCATGTATGAGAGAGAAAGGCTTAAAGTGCAAAACGAGACAAATCAATTTTGTTAATTCGAACAAGATAACTATTTGCTCTTATTCATAGTATAGTTCGTGAAAGGTCAGTTCGCATGAGGTCAGCTTTCCCATGGCGTATTGTTTTCCTTTGCACTTGAATTGTGCCATCGAAAGTTAAGGGTCAGGTGTGGTTGAATTGTGACATCAGTCTCATAACTGACGTCACAATTCAATTGATGGTTTCATCGCTGATTGTCAGTATGGAAATGAAAGTATTTTCTTCCGGGTCTAAATCGCGTTTTTTTTTCAAACAAACTAACGTTTTAGGTTCTCTTTTTCTTATTAAAAATAAATGTGCATTTGACCTTCATCTGACCTGATGGAAATTGACGATGAGGTCGACGACGGAACACACCTAAATAATGCCTATTCATTCTCGCCTTGAAAAGTTATACCGTTCAGGGAACAAGTCTGTGGGTAAGGAATTCAACTCCATAGCCGTTAGCCTTATAAATATGGAAGTGAAATGTTTCGTGTGAATCCTTGGAATATAGATATATAGGTATAGATATAGCCTTCGTGTAGTCCCCCGGTGATGGAAAGGGGAAGGCGGAATTAGTTCTTTTAATTCCCTCGTACACTCTCCGTGATTAATTGTAGAATACTGATAAGCATTCAACTTTACTGTGGTATTCAAGGCTCTTTACTATGACCATGGGACCTGGAGGCCTAACAATATTACTTTAATATTGTAATATACTTTTATTTTTTTGGCAGTTAAAATTCTCTGAATGTAAATAATATTAATTACTTTAGCATTATGCTACGATAGGATGATTCAGAATATCAAAAAAGAAAGAGTGAGCATTATATAGTTCATATAGCGTTATTTCTTTCATATTTTTAGTAACGAATAGACAATATTGGGAAATCATTCGTTCTTTTAGTCACTTTAGCAATAATACATTAATTGGTTGATAGGTTTGTCGTGGTACGAATATGAGTAATATTTTAAAAAGCTTACCATAAGCTTACATTGAAATAAGATTACTTTTTGAACGGTTATGGTAAGCCCCCTGTAAAACGCTCGAAACTTTGGTTTGTTTGAAAAAATATACGCGATCTAGATCCGGAAAAAAATCAGTCACAATATATGATTAGTTCTTGCATGGGCACTTTAAATTACATTTGAATTATTATTGCACCACAGCTGCTTACAAAGATACCTTAAACTCAGACCCTAATTTATATCCTGCCGAGCTCAATAAATCAAACTACGCGATCGAATTCCGACTTGTACTAAATTACAATGTAGAAATAGTTATAAAACTAACCCTGGGAACTAGAGCAACTAGCAAACTATGTAGTTAACAAATGGCTGAACACAAGGACATATAACAAAACATTGTCGCATGGAATTACAATGGATAATGAGCAATTTTTGTACCTGCAAGAGAATACTCACAGAACAATAAATACAGTAGAAGTGCTTAGTTCGCGTGACACGTGGGCCAACAGTTCGCGGAGTTCCGCAAAGTTGAACTCAGTCTACCATTTTCAGTGTCAATTATTTCGCCAAAACCTCGAAAATCGTAGACAAATGCCTTATTTTGCTACTTTGGAGTGCAAAAATGATAGTTGCAGTTATAACGTTATCTATGATGGTAGACGTTCAGCTATTAACCGCTGGCTATTAGATGGCAGCACATTAATTGAAATTTTAATATGAAACCAAAATTATGATATTGAATTTTCAACGATATACCAAGAGGGTAAACTTTAAATTACATTATCAGTCCAGAATTTGTTACTTCTTTTTAAATTTGAAACTATAAGCAATAATTATCAAGATTTTATAGTGTTTTTAAATTATGAATTTGTGTGTTTTGGCGGCAGCGGTTCCGATAGTAATCGAGGTTTAAGGTTCTGCCATTGTTTTTTTTTCTTCCGTGACTCTACTAAACCTCGTTGCTTTTTAGTTTTGTTGCTTCTTTCTGCTTGCTTTATGAAAATGCTTCAATGTTGCCATAGCATTTTTGTAAAAGAAACTCCTTTAAGTTTTTATAAAATAATAAACAAACCGACGTCAAAAGTTTGTGGAATTACGTATTTGGCAACTTTTACTGAAATCGGTGAATGATGAAATAAACCAGATTTCTCAGCTAATTTGCCATTCTTAGTATTTTCTTCAAATTTAAATGTGACCATTACTGAGGTACCCTCTTTCCAACAAAACGAATCATCGAAATCAGTTGACAAATGTCGGAGTGATTGACGTAAGATTGACGTAAGATACACACAAGAAAAAACACTTGAATTAAGAACCTCCTCTTTTTTAACCGACTTCAAAAAAGGAGGAGGTTCTCAATTCGACTGTATGTTCTTTTTTTTTTGTATGTATGTTACGCGATAACTCCGGTATTTGTGAACCGATTTTCATGATTCTTTTTTGTTGGAAAGGGGGTATTTCCATAGTGGCCCCATTTCATTTTGAAGAAAATCATCCACCTCAAAGGGTGGCTGTTCACGCATGAAGATTCATTTTTATAAATAGCGCCTAACATTAATTTAGGAGCAATTACTTTTAGCAATTATTTAGTTGATTTTGCTATTTCTCCAATTCAAGGCGTTTTTCTCTCGATATACTTTGAGTAGTGTCGTAGTGAGAACCTATTTTTTTTATTATCTCCAGTATCAAGTCCTGTATAGTGGCGAGCTAGGGGATATTTCAATGAAACTTAGCAAATAGACGTAATTCCACGTACTTTTGAGGTCGGTTTTTTTAGTACTCTGTACTGAGATTATTTTGAAGTCGGTTCAAAATTACATCCTATCTATATTTTTTTATGTTAGCTTAGTATTTCATTATTTATTTTCATTGACATATGGTATGTCTTCTTTGTTACTGGTCACGGTTCTTATAAAAAAAATGTAATACTGCTTGTTTATATTTTACGTTTTTTCTTGTGGTTTGTTGCATGTTGATTGTCCACAGTGTCTTATTTCGTGAGATCCGGCTTTGATTTCTATTCTCTGTCCACTCAATCTTATTTGGATTTAGGCTTACTATTACTTTTTGAACTAGGTCAAAGTCGCTACTAAATTTACTCCTATGTTTAATATAAAGAACTTCTACTCCTTATTTCAACTTGGTTAACTTAACCGAATATTTTTTTAATTTTTTTTTTATGATACCAAGTGACCAAGTGACGGGAAGAACAAGTTGTTTTCCTGGTAGTAAGCAACTTGCCTGCCCATAACAGTTGCAATGCCCTTCAGAACTTTAAATCGCAAAAATCTGAGGGGCACTGCCAATATGCCCGTCACCCTGAGACATAAGTTGCAAAGTCCCATGTGCCTGTAATTTCACTAGCACCTTTACCCTTGAGAACCGACATGCAGTAATGGCTACATTACACAAAGAGCACCACTGCTACTAAATTTATGTCGTCGTAGATCGCCTCTAGCAAGCCTTAAGCGATTTTTTTCCATCGTGTCTTGTTGTTTGTTGAATTGTACAGCGGTAGCACTAGAATCTCTATATGTGCGAATTGTTGAAGCCTTACAATCAACCTTAAAATCATCATCAACCCATTTATATATCCCACTGCTGGGTTTCTTTCAGATGAAGGTTTAGGCCATAGTCCAGCATGCTGGCCCAGAGCAGGTTGAAGACTTCACACAGTTACACCATCATTTTTTTAATGAATTCTTTTTGTAATGAATTATTTTAAATTTACTTAATTTTTTACATTTTCGTATTTTTTTCATATTATTTTGATTATTTCATAATATTATTAATTCATAATTCATCCGTTGATTCCCTTATTTCATATTATTTTAATTGCCTGTGTGTAATTATATTTTTTTTTCAAGAGCTGTTGTTACAATTGTACAATTGTAATTGGACGTAAAGAGATGTACTGATAATGTTATTTTAAGTAAATATGGCTTGTGTATTTATAATTGTACCATATTAAATAAATAAATAAATCACGATGTATTCCTTCACCGAAAAGCTCATGGTAAACATCAAATTAAATTTCACACTTAAATTCCGAAAAAAAACTCGAGGTGCGAACCCACATTCGAACCCACTGAGGTTGAGAGGCGGCATTGCAAATCACTAGCCTACCACAACTTTAAAAACCAATTGAGAATGTACAAAATTATACAAAGAAAAGTAAGTTTCACTGTAAGTTGCACTGTACACTGATATCCGCTTGTAGACAGCAAGTTGGCTTCTAAATGTGATATTAGCAAGTTAGCTAATCATTTCTCAAGTTTCTCGCAAACAATCTCATTAAAATTGTTCGCAACTTTCATTCATATAACTCTTGGCATTCCCAATGTACAGACCACAGAGTGTATACTGATTCTGTATGAAGTATACACGAGCCTCAATGGCATGACAGCCCCAATTTTTCTACATTAGTTTTGATTATAATCACCCTGCCTACCGACCCTTAGGGTATACGAGGAGGGCACTATAACTTGTGCGTGCACAGGAACCCTATAAATTCAGGTTCTGACCATAGATCAGCCAGTGTACAGAGTTTGACACAGACCTCTGTCTATTGACTTCATCCGGTTCTCGAGAGGCTAGAGCCTCGGGTGAGCCGCCACGCGTGCACGTGTACACTGCCCTCCCTGTTTTCCAGACAGGTACCGGAGTTGTAGGCACGGTCACATTGTAGCGGTTGCTACAATGGCATGAGTCTCTTTAAAGAGAGGGCATTGTGCTATCGCTTCTTGGGAAAGGGTTCATCCAGGGAAGTACTGCCACCGCACTTACTTCCGCCGCCAAACAGGAATATGAGCGTTACTTCGCTCCAGTTTTTGAAGGGTTTTATTTTTTATAAAATATATTGAGAGAGAAAAACGCTTTGAATTGGAGAATAGCAAAACCAACCATTAAAATAATTGATTCTTAAGTAAAATTTAGGCGCTATTTATAAAAATAAATGTTCATGTGTGATCAGCTACCCTTAAAGGTGGATGATTTTCTTCAAAATGAAATGGGACCACTATGGAGGTATTCTCTTTTCAACAATAAAAGAATCATGAAAATCGTCATCAAATCATATAAAAAAACATACAGTCGAATTGAGACCCTGCTTTTTTGAAGTTGGTTAAAAAAAAGATTTTCAATCCTCTTCTATTCTATTGTCCTCTAGTAAACGCTAATCTACCCTCTGCAAAGGTTGAACCATGACGTAGCCTTCACTTTTCTCTTGTTTTGGACAAAGCAAACGTATTCTGGATCGTCCTCGTCGTCTTGCCCTCCACTTTTCCTTACATCAGGTTTTTAACGAAGACACGTCACATAATATGGCCGGTCATACTTCCTCTTCGGTTTCTATTCGGTTGTCATTGGCCATCCCAATAAAATTGAAAATTAGAAAGTTTATATGGACACTTTTTACTCAATCACACAAGTCTAACATAACAACTGTATGTACCGCGTTGAAAGGTGTCACCGTACTTATTGATACAGAATCGCACTAAGCCGATTAGAAAAACCTTTATGTCCTTGCAATAAGAGCAACAATGACGTTGTGCGTTTCGCGTCAGCGATCTGAGCGGAAAAAACGTTGCGGGTTTCGCTTCCGACTCTGATCAGGGGATTCCGTATGAATAAAATTAAAAATGGGATGAGTTCCAAAAACGTGCTGCAGTTCTCAAGTCCTGTTATGTAAACAAAGAAAGAAAATACGTATGTTAAACGTAGCTTAAGAGACCAGCTTTCTTCTGTAAGATGTGAAATGAGAACATCTCGCAATCGGTTCGCGAACGAACGATAGAATTAACTGCCAACCAGGTTGCGAAAGTGATCGCAGAGACGAGGAGAATGCTCTAACGTATATACTTTAAATAATAATAATAAAAATAAAGAAATCATTTATTTGGCATCCGAGGCCCGCTTGTTAGTAAATACAGACAATTACATGCAACATACATTATTACGCTCGAGGCGCCGACTGCCCCATCACCTCACCAGAACCTGGATGAAATGTCGAAGAATCGGTGCAACGACCTTAGTCGCAAACGTTTTCAGGATGCTCTTAGGACTAGAGCGCAGTCTAGAGAGTCGTTTTTATAACAGACGCCTTTTTTCGCATCACAGCAAAAAAGTT
>NW_020653850.1:21016509-21035111 GCF_003589595.1 Hyposmocoma kahamanoa | reverse complement strand
ACCGAGGGACCGTTTCAATCGTATGATTCTGTAATGGCGGATAGGACGAGTCGCGTCTATCAGGTTCTTTTACGATGTTTTTTTGTGCCACAAATAATTTATACACATTTGTTGAATTCATCAAGGACATCATCAGAGCTCTCAAGGCTACATTGGACCGAGAAAAAACCTACAAGACATGCTTGGGCGGTCCCAGCGCGTGACACGTCTTTCAAGCAATACAATCTATTTGCTAAGTTTTATTGAAATCGGTTACCGGAAAGTGCGCAAACCCGGATTCATCCCCTAGTTCGCCACTATACGGAACTTGACAAAGGCTATAATAAAAATCGGTTCTCACTATTCAAAGTATATTGAGAGAGAAAACGCCTTGAATCGAAGAATAGCAAAATCAACCATTAAAATAATTGCTCCTTGTAATAAAATTTAGGCGCTATTTATAACAATGAATCTTCATGCGTGAACAACCACCCTTAGAGGATTTATGGAGGTACCCTCTTTACAACAACAAAACAATCGTCAAAGTCTGTTCGCAAATGATGGAGTTATCGCGTAACATACATACAAATAAAACTTCGGTTAAAAGTAACTATCACTACTCATTGTATATTTCTCCATAATGATCAAAATATTTTTCGTGGCGCTTTCAACTTGACTTTTCATTCATTATTTGAATTAATCATCAATCGTGCATCACTATTAATTACGATTGGATCGAAAGCAGATCGAAATCTTCCCATAAAGATATAAGCAATGAATGTAGGGCAGATATACAACGAGATGACCCTTGAATACTTTCTATCAGCTTTCGCTAATCATTCCAGTAAGTGTAGCAATAACGGGTAGTTGTATTGTCCGTTACTAACAAAAGCTTTGGATTATTTATTAGAAATCACATAATAAGTTACAAAATTGAAGTGATAGATGTATTACGTAAATTTGTGCAGTACTTCTAGCTAACCGTGAAAGAAAGTAGACTTGGAAATTGTAAAGACATTTGAAAAGCGTGTAGTCCTCGAACCACATTTGGTCCGAATAGCGGATTACATTTAAGAGTCTCAAATGGCTTTCGTTGTTTCCGAATAACAATGAAAGTGTTGAGTAATTCACTTTGGAAAAAATATATAATAAAATTGACGATATACATTGATTACTATGCGGTATGAAAACACGATTTCTGAAAATCGACACGACAGAAAAAAGAAACACAAATTTACCCCGAAATTTTACAAAAAAACCGCTGCATTCATGTTACCAATGATTTTTAACCGACTTCAAAAAAGGAGGAGGTCACAATTCAACTGTATGTTTTTTTTTTTGCATGTTACGCGATAATTTCTGAACCAATTTTGGTGATTCTTTTTTGTTGGAAAGAGGGTACCTCAGATGTGGCCCCATTTAAATTTGAAGAAAATATTCCATCTCCAAGGGTGGCAAACTAGGGGATGAATGACTTTTGAGGTCGGTTTTTTTACTACTCTGTACTGTTTTGTAATTTTATATCAACTGAACTAAATAGAACACCTTATAGTATACGATATACATTTTTCAAACGACTTTACTTTCGTTTGTTAAACAATAAATTCTGAAATAAAGCCCAAGCAAAATGAACCGTATTACTTAGTACGGGAAAATTTGAATTCGTGCTGAGATAGTATCGACTCTTAAGGCGAGGTATTTCAACGCGAGCCTATATTTTAGGAGGTGAGGTACGGGGGACTGCCTCTCGCGTCCCTCAACCCGCGCGCTGACAATTAATATGCATAAAATAGAACAGGTGGAGAAATTTTGAGACAGATCCGACGTCAAATACAAATATTGGTATAAATGCGAATTTAATAATTGTGGGGCTTCAGTTAAAAACCCAAATTTAGGAGATTCTCTGTAGTACTTAAAGAGAAATATCTCCATAGAAAATTTATATGCAAAGTTTAGCCTGTTTTCAGGATTATAAAATCCTCGGTCGAGTAAAGTACATCCTATCGAGTAACCAATTAGCATATTCTTTAGATAATATCCTTAGGTGTATCGTATTTTTTTGTAGAGCCGGTATTTAATAGTAAATACATAAACCATTCCATCAAGTATAAAAGTTTTTCCTGCTTCTCCTTTAGTGACTCGCCTCAATTTCTTTTTGCGACGAAAGAAATTTTTAGGTCTGCAAAAACAACTGACCGAACCCTTTTCCTTAGAGACCCGTGCCTCAATGCCAGATGTATAATGGATTCATGATGTCTTGTTAATGTATCACATGACAGTCCATCTTGCCGCATCGCAAACCATGAAAATCGCCTTCCTAATTTTGAATTGAGGTTCAATTTACATTGCCGCGTAATGGAATGGAAGCGAGATTTTTGTAAAATTGAACATATCATAATGAACTTTTTATTTTTCGTTAATTTTGTGTATATAACGTACAAACTAAATAACGTTAGCTACGGGAATACACGAGCCTGAATCAGAATTCTTCTGAAGGCGCACAACTTGTTTATTGGCTCGTATCTAGTTTGTACGCTACACAATCGATTTAAAAAATTGCTTCCCTTCCGTTCCCCAGTAATGTAAATTATTACATTATTAAATTACAGCATTAACATTTATGAAACGCTCTATGAATTTGTAGTTACTAAAGATTTGATATTATCTTTTTTAATAAGCGCAAATCTGACCGTGAAGTGTCGATAAGGTTAAATAATGCCTATTCACTCTCGCCTTCTAAAAGCTCAAGTTACAGCGTTGCGGGAATAAGCCCACAGGAAGCCTACAGAAGCCTTACTGCCAGTTTGTTTTATGGTATCAAATGACAGGACGAACAAGCTGTATACCTGGCGGTAAGCGACACGCCTGTTCATAACATTTGCAGTGCCACCCAGAGCTTTAAATCGCTAAAGTTGACAAGTCCCGTAATTTGCCTGTAATTTCACACCACTCAAATAAGAAATAGGCAAGTTGCTAGTACTTCCCTCGGCGAATTCTTTCACAAGGACCTCTATGCTACTAAATCTCACTCCATATGCAAGATAGACACGCGTTTGACCACAATTTTACGTGATATTAAACGACAAAGAGACGATATGCGTTTGTCTGAAACATACCTATTCTAACTCGAAATACAACCGGTAGTGCACTAGTCTTCCTACATGGGTATATTCCGCAAAATAACCTGTTACACACATATTAAATAAAAAATAAACATCAGCTTTCTTTGTTAGTAAAATTCGCAATATTACGCAATATTAATTGCCTCGTTGATTGATGGGCGTCTACCAAAGAGCAGCTAACAAACTTATATAATGGAAAACATTAAAATAAACTAACACAACATTCTTTATTATATTTTGACCGTCAAGAGATATATTATCATGAATGCTGTTTTAGGAAATTAATTTCCATTTGTTTTACATAAAACTGTCATCATTAAAAGTAGACATTTGGATCAAATTTCTTCTTTTAGTTGAAAACTTTTGCATTATTATTTGTAGCGTTTGAAATTGATATACCTAGTTTGGTCTAAATTACATACAATTCCTATTTATATTCATATAGTTCGTTTGAGGTGATATTATTTATTTTATAATGCTAGTTTCATAGAGTTACAACTTAACGCCTGCGAAAATAAAAAAGCAATGAAATAGTTTGAAATTTACGTTTACAATAACTTTGCCTGTTGGTTTGTCCAGGCGATTCGTTTTCTCCAATGTTAATAAAAAATAGGGATAATTTCGGTCTTGGTTTATCATTAACTAATGTATTTTATAGTCTAAAGTTATTACTTTTTATCGAGTTGGTCACGAAGTCATGACATTAGAAGCGCGCAGGATGTTTGCCCTGGGCTGTTATTATATGCCATGGAATATTTTGTTAATGGTGTAGTTGAAAGTCGTGTTTCCACAATTTTATGTCGTTACAGTGACGAGGCTACAGAGATGGAGACAAGTGAAATTGTAAGGATAAGAAAGTTAACAACGTTAAAACAATAAAGTAAGAAACTAAATAAGTCTTAAAAATATGGCAAGATAATAATTCCGTGATTTTGCTTAGATACCAATCGGTATATTATTTATGATACTAAGTAACGGCATGCGAGGCGGACAAGTTGTGCGCCTGGTGGTAAGTGACACGTCTGTCCATAACAGTTGCAGTGCGACTCAGTGTTTTAAATCAAAATGGTCTGAGAGGCGCTGCCACTGCGCCCGTCACCCTGAGACATAAGTTGACAAGTCCCATGTGCCTATAATTTCACCAGCACCCTTACCCTTCAAAATCGGGACACAGTAATGCTGACATTGCTGCTTGGCGGCAGAAATAGGTAAGGTGGCAGTACTTCCTTGGACGAATTCTTTCACAGGGCGCTCTACTGCTACTAAAGTGTTATTTAATATTACATATACTTCTATGTGACCTGAAGTGATATCATGCTAAAGCAGTATTAAATTTGATCAACAAATAAGTCAAAACAAAAAATAACGGTTTTCTCTTTGTTACAGATTAAAGAGAAGAATAACCGAGACGATCTGAAGACAGATATACAACACAGAAAGGAATCGTTCTATAGAGTAAGTATCTACGATGTAGGATTAAGCCCGTATATAAGTTATTTCCAGAGCAAGATTGTAAATAATCGGCGAGGGTACGTGCCGATTGTTGCAGAGCAGCTTGATTATGATTGCCTCCCTCGATCGGAAACTGCGTCTTTTCCGAGTCGAGGCGCACAATTGCAATTCACAACTGGCCAATCGGAAATTTTTGACATTTCAAATCGGAACAATAGTTGGTTTAACTCACAAATTAGAAAGATATAGTAGGAGTCAGGGTCATCTTTTCGCTCGGAAACCCATCTAATTTCGAGACTACCCGATCGGGTCGATTCCAATTTGAATCAAAATCAAGCCTCAGGTTGCGACCATGGTTGCGGCAGACCACGGGAAGGGAATGGTACGTCGAGCGGAGAGGCTCCGTTCGTGTACCTTTAGTAATGCCTATTTCAGGAATACTTTTCTATTTATTACGTCTTCATATGAGAGGCAGCTCAATGTTACCTGTGGCAGCGTATATCTGACTGACTTTAATTTGTATGTGTGGAATTAAAACCAACTATAACAAGAAACATTCCAAATTTCAGTAGCAGTAGAGTTCCATGTAGGGGAACGTAGGGTATTGGGAGCCCGCGGGTAATGAGAGCGGTGTTAAACTGAACGTTCCCAATGCTCGTATTTGTGCAAACGGCACTCCTATATTTTTGTTAACGTTCGCCAAGGTTCGAGTCCTGTGGGCGGCCCCGTAGAACCCCGAGTTTAGTCGTACGAGATGGTTGTGTGTTTTTCACCATATCTATCAAATTTTAGAAGTTCTGCTTGAAATCACAATAAAAAATAGAAATGTTTTTACTGTTTTATTCCTTTTTCAATTCGATGTTACGCGGGTAATGAGAGCTATTTGGCTCTCCTTATCCCATTGCAATATTCACTGGATATACCTTTGACACTTTCTTGTTTATTCTCATTACTTATTAATTTATTTTTCAGACTAATTATATATAAAGGCTCCCATTTGACATACGGGACTCTTACCGGCTCCCATTTCCCGAACTGTGGGGTAATGGGAGCGAATGACATGTTTTAGTTTTTTCTTTTTAACCAAATATTATATTTTACTGTCACATTTTTTCTGTGATTATCTAGTACCCAGATATGTGAAGCGTACGTTCATAACTAACAAAAATTTAAATTGCATAAATTATAACTTTTATTATCAATTTTCCTTGGGCTCCCATTCCCCCACGCTCCCCTACCTAATAGAGTTCGTCCAGTGATGTACTGCCATCGTACCTTTGTCTGCCGCCAAGTAGTAATTTGAGCATTATTGCGTTCCAGTTTTGAAATGCGAGGATGCCGGTGAATTTACAGACACAAGGGAGTTGACAAATTCATGTCTCAAGGTTACATATCTTTTTGATTTAAAGCTGTGCAACTGTTATGGATGGCATGTCGCAGGACTTTTGTCCCGTTGTATCCTAGCCTTCGTGACAGTAAAATAAGGGTGGTCCACTTGAACTTGTTTGTTGTTAGATGTAGCAAATGAACGAACAAAAGGCCCAAGGCTATGTGTACCTACGTATTGTAATGATGAAAAAAAGTAAACCACGTGAAGTTAGAGCCTTTGCACACGGCGTAATTTGTAAGCATCGTAAACGCGCGTAATCTGCGTGTATACGCGCCGCAGATGAAATTTAAAGACGAAAATTAAAGCTATCTCTTGTCAAAATGCCCGATACATACGCGCGTTTACAGCGCCTGTACGCGCAGATGAAGTGGATACTTTCGACTTTGGACGAGGATACTTCATGAGCACATCCTCACGCTTTAAGATTTTAATAGGAGTGGTGACAGTAAGAATAACGAAGAAAATGAATTATAGAACGATTCAGAATGTTAAAAGTAAGTGGCCAGGTACCAGAAAAGGAGGTGATAACAAGGTGGAATGACGATAGAGGAGGTAGCATCGTCACGTCGTGCGTACAAGTCACACGTGCTGCATAGTGCACAACTGCCTCCGTGGCCGAACGGTTACCATGCCGGACTGCCACGCAGAGGTCCCAGGTTCGATTCCCGGGCCGAGAGAAATAGTTGTATGGCCTACAATTATTTCTCTCGTGAGTTTGGGTGTAATTTGTGGTTGTCTATATGTGTGTCCATGGCACCCGCGACACAGGGTTTCCCTAGTGCGGGGCTATGTTGAGTGTGTGCGTTATTTATTTATTTATAGTGAAATAAATATATCTATACTTTAAATACTTACATAACTGATACATAACGATGTTTCATAGTCCGTCGGAAACTCCGACAGGTCAAGTCGATTAATCATATTTGATTAACCGTTTGAAAGGTTGTTATGGAACCAATTTGCTTTTGCATTCAATTTAGATCACGTGAATAATTTAATTAGAAATCTTTAAGGCGTGACTTTTTACACATTTAAAACGTATATATAAAGCATGTATTTATGTAGTAACTTTAATTGAAACTGGGTTTTTTACATGCATAAGTTTGTGCAATTTCTCTTTTCAAGAATGACGTTTATGAGAAATGCTACTTTTTTAGGGGAGGCTTAGATATGTCTATAAATAGTTATTTGTTATGCAAGGCTGCAAAGTTGTTCGACGCGAGTGCTTGTATTGAAACCAGAGAAAGTGAAGGACTCTAAGATTCAACCACGAGGGAAACGTAGTGGTTCAAAAACAGAATCCTGAGCATAGTGAGGGTTTCAAGCCACGAGACTCAAAACAACTTTGCTGTCGAGCAAAACACACAACTTTTCACCTCACTATAGCGAGGAAAATGGTAGATGAAGAAAAACAATTGAAGTATGACAAATCAGTTTAGTACTTCGACAAATTAAAATTATTTAATAAAGAAAAAGAAGAAAGAAAAATTTAAGTATACCACAATCCATCATCAAGTTCGAATTTCAATGAGAAAAATTTTGTAATGAGAAAAAACCTTTCTGAGCTGTGAGGTGAAAAAAAAATTACTGGCTGTTGTTGTATGCTAACTGTAGAGAGTGGACTGGTGGTTTGATTGTTGTTGTTCTGTTGTCGCAGGAGGCTCCGTCTGACGAGGACTCTGCGGTGTCCTCTGCACCTGCCTCACTCTC
This sequence comes from Hyposmocoma kahamanoa, assembly GCF_003589595.1. Classification (NCBI taxonomy): domain Eukaryota; kingdom Metazoa; phylum Arthropoda; class Insecta; order Lepidoptera; family Cosmopterigidae; genus Hyposmocoma; species Hyposmocoma kahamanoa. Next base: position 21,027,458 of record NW_020653850.1, on the reverse strand, counting down.
GCCGCAGCCGCTCACCGATATGTGGGTCAGTAGTTCATTATCTACTATTTTTATTGTGCGTTTAGTACTTACTCAAATACCTAGAAGGAATTCTAGCGTCCGTGGAAAAACTGGTGGATATTTAGCGAAAACGACGATACTAGAATCGCCGTATATGATTGTACCACACGATTATTTATAGCGTAAGTTTTTGACAGACTTGCTTTTACTGTTCGGTGCAAAAATACTTGCGCCTGCTCTTTTTAAACGGCAATGCTAAAGAACTGGAAGGTCCTAGATATATAATTATTTTTTCATCAGGAACTACGAATTTTAGTAGTAGGGTATAGATATATCTGGCTATTATACCAGATTATATCTGGCTATTATATTTGGGAATTTTGAGCCGAGAGCTCAAAATTCCCAATGGGAATGTTAGCCCCCGCTCCAAAAGAGGTAAGTTTGAAGTTCAAAGCCTTTGTCTGTGTATCTGTCTGTGGCATCGTAGCTCCAAAACGGATGGACTGATCTCATAGCGGTTTTTTATTTATTTGAAGGCTAATTTAAATAAATTTTATCTGTCTTTGACGTACATTTGCTCAGCTATTAAAAGATCATCAGCTGTTTTCTCAGTTGCCGTAGAGAAGTATTATTTATTTTACTATCACATCGATGTGTACATATAGCGTCCCAAAAATACTCATGAGACGACTTTTATGTTCCAATGGTAAGTTCATATTATATTATTAGTTACTCCACAGTTATCTATTTCCGAGACCAACTTAATAGAGCACGTTTTGAAAATGCACATAACTGGTTCAACGCCATCTAGCGATATCTTACCTGAACTAAATATATTATGCTAACACGTTGTGACTTTCTTCGTTACGAGGGCACAGTGAGTCACCCACTTTGGACACTAAAAAATTGTATGACATTTTTGGAAATATCATAGCAGCCTCGTCATTATCACGCTTATATCACTGAATGTGACAATAGACGCTGTAGCATTCTATATCAGTTGAGTGCTATAGCACTTACGCCGATCAACACAAAGTGACAAAACGGCTGACGCGCGCGAAAATCACTTTACTAAACACCTAAAAAATCTCATACTAAGACGGATTCTACAGCATTCGTGTCATAATTGGGGAGGTGGCTTAACAAATATTGTTTCGCCAAAACGTTGTACGCGGCTTTGACTGAGTATTAAATGTCACTGTAAAGCCTGATCAATACTAATTTACTACGGTAAAGCGTATTCTTCAGCATTTCTGCCCAAGAAAGGAAGACGAACTTCGCACACTATAGCATTCGTGGCACATGCAAATGCTACAGCATTGCTGTCCGTGAACGTGTTAATAGAAGTCTTAACACGATCTTCTTCTCGTGGTATCGATGGCATGCGTACAATAACGCAAGCCGCCGTGGTGAGAGAATTTGCGAATCGGTGTAAGGTACTCGCCGACTGTTACCCAAGGTGTGCCAGGCGTACAGGAAAGGAATGTTACGTCGTCATGCGGGGAGGCTCCTTTCGTGCACCCCAAGCAAGATGATATTACAATAAGATGGTAGCTTTAATCAGTAGGCCATTTTTTTCGTGGGGAAACCGTCCTAGGATACCTCAGCACGGCGCGGGCAGCGGAGAGGTTATGCCTTCTACCAGCTAAAACCTCGCGGTAGCCTTCTCGGGTGCTCTAGTGCGAGAGATCCGGGAACGACTTTGCGCACCAGAAATCCCCCCAGCACCGAGGCGCAGCTACGTCCTTCCCCTCCCCTCCTCCGCACAAAGTGGGCCACATCCTCGCGACCGTCCTCCTCGCGTCTGGGTCAAACCTCCAAACTTACTGGCGAACGGAGCCCCCGCTCCGATTAATCTAATATTGCAAACAGGACTTTCTGGAGACTACCCAAATTCTCAAATATTTACGGTAGGTTTATCGTAATTATGTGGGCTCATTAAATTGACCTCGACGAGTTGTTAACTCAATGAAGGTGACTTTAAATTTAACCACTTTATATATTTTCAAATCGTCTTAAGGCACACTACCATGAATTTACTAGTAGTAAAGAAGCCCTTCACAGAAAAGTAAATTTGGAAGGAAGGTAATATCTTCTTGTCTGGAGTTTTACGATCTGCCGCATAATAATTCAGTTTTTTTTAACAATTGTTTTAAAGGATGTATTGCGTAAGGCTGTCCTTTTTCCTCCTGTTTTGATTTTATACAGCAAATTCTAATTAAAACTATTTTAATATCTACGTAATAACATCACTAATCAACATTTCATTACGAATTGTTGCCTCACAAGTTATTGAGCGTGTAATAGCAAAAAGAACGGACGATTACCGAGGAATGCGCTCGAGCGAATCTGCCTAAACATATGCAATGTTAGCAGTTTTAACGTTAAAAATACTGCTTATTAACAGCAAAGTCACCGAACGAAGTCACCGACATAGCTCAAAGGATTAGCAAGTTGAAGTGGCAGTGAGCAGGGCAGCTCGTAGAACTGACGGCCGTTGGGGCAGAAAGATTTTCGAATAGAAACCACTAACTAAACTTGACACTAACGGAAGGCGTTCAGTAGGACAGCCCCCTGCTAGATAGACGGATAGCTTGGCTATCTTTGGGGGAGGCCTATGTTTGGCTTCAGACGTCTTCCGGCTGATATTTACAATTACACCTTACAAACCTTTTCTCTATTCCGTAAATAAACATTCAAAATGTTGGGTCTAGTCATGGTCTAGTTCTTAATATGCGTGACATAACGCTGACACGTGACAGCATAACAAAAGTCCTTAAGATTACACTAAGCTGTATTAAGTTATATTATAGTCGTATTACACCTCTGTAAAGAGCGCCTACAGCTACACAAAATGACGTCAATTGAAGACCGAAGTCGAACAGAGGCCTTCAATGTTTTGTTATATAAAATTTACCTAAGCTATAGTTATTGTGTTTAAAATTCAGGCACTGTTGAGTAAAGGGACACTATCAGGGTGCGTAATTATACGACCATGGGACCTGTAAAGGCCCGAAACGTTGGTTTGTTTGAAAAAAAAAAAAAACAAATCATACGTGATTTAGACCCGAAAAAATAGTTTCATTTATTAGGTGCAATAATCGTCAAACCTAAGAACTGGATATATTTATTTTCTTTGATAATTATCCGATATATAGTCTATAATTCTCCGTGCTGAGTCATACCGTTGTCTCTTTAATTTTTTATTAAAAATGACCAAATTGCGAGAAAACTAAATAAACACAGAATTAAAGGACTATCCACACACATCAGGGCCGTGTCCGGGACGTGGACGGGGCGTGCTAGTTTGTATGAACTGCGGGCCCGTCCCGCCGCTGGCCCGGATACGGACATGTGAGAACGAGTTCATACAAAATATACACAAAAATATTTTTTTGAGCCCTTGACGGAGCACGGCCCGTTCACGTCCCGGGCGCGGTCCGGATATGTGTGGATAGACCTTTAATCTTTGGGAAAACGATTTCGTTTGTAGCTTTCTTTTGAGATTGACGTTTGACACGTTTAATTACGTCTCTGATACAAACACATGACACGACATTCCTAGCAGTGAAATTTTGTTGTTATAAATGTCAACATAATAAAATTATCAAGGTATATTTATCAAGATAATTTTCGTGATAACTGTCATGACAATTACCAATGATAATTATCACTACGAACGCTAGTCACTATACTATATAGTTGATAGATTCTACGCTAGGATAATTCTCCGATACGTTCCCAAAATACGATTGCTGCTATTAAATGTACAATACAATACATATATATAAGAGCTCTCTCGACCTTGACTCAGTTGGCATCTCCAGCTCCACCGGATCATCGAAATGTCGAAGTGGTATTAAAATATTGAAACATTTTGTCACTTCACTATTGGCGCCTCCGTTTGCGTCATAGCTTTGTATTTTATACCTTGTACGGTGACCAAAGTTTATGTGGGATAAATTAATGCAATTTTTTAAAGAATAGAGCTTCAAGCGAATAGGGCATATAATAATCTTCTCTCTCGTCGCTCACTGTCGTTTTTATATACAACAATAATTTTGCTCAATACATTAATTTACATTCAATCTTATTGGATAGGCAAAGCGCAAAAACTTACACGTCAAATCAAGATGGCGGCACACCATTCATAGCTTCTCACAATAGTTTAGGTTTAGGATTAGTTTAGGTGTGCACGCTCCATCGTCGACCTCATCGTCATTTTCAATCAGGCGAGATGGAGATCAAAATATGCGCAGTTATTTTTTTGTATAAAAAGACTAGTGGCTGTGAAGAGCTGAGTATGCCCTAAACGAAGTCAGTCATAAAATAATAACATTAATACGGTAATTATAGTAGCTTTTAGATAACCTAAAGGACTATAAGTGATTAAAAGTGGGACAAATATATGAAGTCCTATTAAAAAAGTAATAAAAAAACGGTAACATGTTATACATTTCTCAATATACACTTCCAGATTTCTTATCTTTTTAATCGACATGCAAATGCTTACATGAATAATGTATTTATATTCTAGTTTCAACGTTGGATGTAATTTAGTTAATTGCTCTATGGCGATATTACACGCGAACATTATTGGCGAGAGAATTTGGCTTGTTTGAAATTTATGTTATTTTGTTGCAAGAATAGACTGAGTTTGTTAATAACTTAATTCTTACAAACTATGTATATCTATGATGTAAGAAACATGTAAATAATTGCATGTGTAATGTTCTGGAATTACCAAGTAACTCTACAGTGATATCAAGTTTTTAGGTTTTCGCGATTGTTACACAAAGAAAATAAAACTATTTTTTTCGGATTTGAATCGCGTATTAGAGTGAATAAATGAATGAATGAATGAAATAGACAGTTAAATCCAAACTAATATTATAAATGCAAAAGTAACTGTGGCTCTTACGTTTTCACGCCTAAACCACTGACCGAACTTGGATGAGTTTTGGTATAAATATAGGTGGGACCTAAGAGAAGGACATTGGCTACTTTTTGCCACAAAAATTAATCTTAAAGGGGTTGAAATAGGGGGATGAATATTTATACGGAGAACCAATAAAACTATGAAAATCGGTAAAGTATTTGAAGTACACGCAGACGAAATCGCGAGCACCAGTTAGGAAAGCTAATTATCGAATGTCTAAGATTCTTTAAAAACATCAGCCTTGCCAAAAACTTAACTAACCACGTAGTAAGTAGTAGAAACAATTGATACAACACACAAACACAGCTATGTTAGAAGGTGTATACTCAACCCGCTTCACCTATTTGGTGTTATAACACGATTCCTTTCATTTCCTAACCTCATGGTCGTTGCAGTCATGCGGGCAGTGCCGTGCGGTGTCGGAGCGCGCCAGTGTCGCGGCGCGCGAGTGCACGCGGCTGGCCGACGCGCTGCGCGACGCGCGCGATCAGCTAGAGCTAATGGAGTTCAGGCTCTTGGAGCTAGAAGACGCGACTCCCGATAAGGTATGTAAGGCGTGCAAAAGATATTAAAAATTTCAGTATGTTTTCTTAGCGATAACATGTACCGCGCATCGTATTGCGACTAAAAACTTCCCGGAAAAGCGAGTGATTTTTATACTATGCGCAAAACGTTAGATTTTTAAAATTTACGAAGAATTTAATTGGTGTCCGGAATAATGCTGCAAGTGTAATAAATAAAATAATTTAATGAAATATTGAAAGTTTAGACGTGGGTATTGTGTGAAAATGTGCGCTAGGATTTGAAACCAAGGACGTGCTGTTAATGTGTGGAAATTTATTCTTTTATGCGTCATAAGTGTGATTTCGTGTCAAAATTTGAATTTCGAAAATAACTGTTGAAACGGAAATTGTAGTGCAAAACGGATTATCTATAACGTAAAAGCAATTTTACGGTATCGAGGAATGTAGAGTTCGAAAAGCTTATGCCTGTATATTATTATATATAACTTTTTGTGTGATTCATATATTGACAACAGGTTTCTCTAATGTTAAAACGCGTCTTAAATAAGCGTTATAGAGTTGTGTTTTGTTTGTTATGTGTAGATAAAATATTGGCGGATTTGTTTTAAAACAATAACACAAAGTATGTTTTATTGCAATGCAGAAAGTGTGAAGACAAATTTAACAAATTATGTTTTTATTGTTAACGCTACTCTATTCAGTTTTATATGCAGATTGCCAATACTGATAATTGCTTATAAGTTTTAGTTTACAACCTGTAATTTATAACTTTCAAGTTGGTTGACAAAAATAATTAAAACAATCTTTACACAATTAGGAACAGTGCATTATGATTTCCGTGAAATTCAACTGTGTTGTAACTTCGCTGATTATTATAGAAATTAATTTTGTACAAGTGCTCGATAGTGTCAATTTATGATTGTAGGAACTCGTTGTCGTTTTTAACCGACCTTAAAAAAAGGGAGAAGGTTCTCAATTCGACTGCATTTTTTTTGTATGTTACTCGAGTTTTCGATAATTTTTTTGCTGAAATGGGTACCTCAATAGTGGTCCCTTTCAAATTTGAAGAAAATATCCCACTGAATGAATTCGATTTATTGGATAAATGCACTTTGGACTTTGAACTTTATTCTCTATTACTTAAAGCTAGAATTAACTTCCCTTAAAATTCAGCTACAAGGTATTTTATCTAGAGATTTCAATCCAATTTGTTTGTAATGATTTCTTTGTTTTCCACATTGATTCTACCAATGTCAGGGCTGAAAATATACTTTTAGGTGGGTGTGTTACGTCCTACGGAGCCTAGACGTGGACATTAACAACAGACCTCATCCACAATTTTAAAGTCGCTCTGCGTGTAATGGCTGCGTGTAAATAAATAAAATAAAATAAATATACGTCAGAGAACTGAAGTGACCGCCATAGCTCGTAAAATCAGTAAGCAGTTAAGTGGCAGTGGGCCGGTCATGTCTGCAGAAGGGCTGAAGGCCGATGGAGCAGTTTGATTCTAGAATGGCGACCACATCAAGGCAAACTTATACAAATTCAAAATATTTTACTTCGCCAATATTACAGCATAGTATAGTACAGTACACGAGTCACAAAAATGAAATGAAATAAAATACAAACATTATAAAATACAATACATTAATTAAATTAAAATTAAAAATATATATTATTGAAAATTTGTTATATAAGAGTCTCAATCGCTACCACCTATGTGCTTGTCCGCATGAAAGCAGTGGTGTAGAAGCGGAGAGTCCCACCGGTCAGCAAAAACGTTCAGGATGCTGTTGGATGATCTACTCAGGCGGCTCAGCAGCGACGCAATGATTGAGAATTGAGAATCTCCTCCTTTTTAGAAGTCAGTGAATTAAAAAGGGATAGGCATATTGTATGATACATTATATACTACCATAACTACAATTTTTATAGAAAATATACGTTTTTAAATATAACATGCGAGGGTAAATACCTTTTTTAGACACTCTTTTTCAATTGATGCAGTTCATTATCATTCTGTTTTATCTAATCTGATCGCTTATCTAATAATCTAAATTTTTATCTATAGATAAATATGAGGGACTGTATGTAGTTTAAATTGTGTATGTAGTATGTAATTTAAGTTAGGGAGTGTTATATAGTATTGTACCGTTGTGTTTTTAACCGATTTCAAAAAGGAGGAGATTGTCAATTCGTCTGTATATTTTTTGTATGTGTGTTACATGGTTCTTTTTTGTTGGAAAGAGGGTACCTCGGTGCCACTACCGAGGTACCCTCGGGTACTTGGAAAGAGGGTACCTCGGTAGTGGCCCCATTTAAATTTGAAGAAAATATTCCACCGGTAACGTATCACAAACTCGAAAATGTTTTTGCCCGAAATAACGTTTGTTCGAATTTTCATTACACCGAAAACGGAATTATAACAAAACAGTTGCTATTTAGGATATGTTGAATGTTTACCGCAAAGAGTCGATTAGGTTCGGTTAAGTTAGATTTAAAAGAAAAAACATTTTCCTCTCAAAATTTCTTTCGAGGTTATGAAATTTCGACCAAACGTTATTTCTGGAAAATGTCATTTCGAACTACTGATAGGTAACCATTCCATCTCTAAGGGTGGGACTAGGGAATGAGTCCGGTTTCGCGCGCTTTCCGGTAACCGATCCACGAACTTTTGAGGTCGGGTTTTTACTACTCTTTAGTGAGATTATGTTATTATACCATTGTTTTTGTTACAGCCCTTCCTTCTCCTTTCCTTAGCTTTTCTTTGTTTCTATCTCTAAAATAAAAATCTTGCTATAAAAATTATGTGGATCGACCAAGAAAATCAAAAGCAAAACCACATTTTACATCAACAACTACATATCGTGCACTCGTGATGACCGATCAATATCTTCATTATCGTTATGCAGTCTACTATTTAAAATATAAGTAGAAACACCACCAAAAAAGATATGGTAGGTACAGTCGATGCTCGCATATCTGATCCCCTAAACGACCCTTTGGTTCTGAGAGTCTTCTTACGCATTAACAGAAAAGTATAAAGGAATTCCAGCTTTTTGGTTCAAATTTGTATTTGTGTAATGTAATTAAAGATCAAACTGGCTTCAAAAATGTCATTCACTAATGATACAATTAGGAAATTATACCAAAATGAAGTTTACGGGTCACAGGTTAAAAGTTAAAGTTCTTTTAAAAAACTTAAGTTTTTAAACGCCTTTCTTCGCACTGATCTACCTTTTTTTTTCACTGATCTACCTACTCAAAACCAAATAGATGACTATGGGGTCAGGAATCCAAGGGCATCAACTGTAACTTAATTAATACCGCATTGTCTATATCCAATAAAAAATTGCCAATAATGAAGAATTTCTTCAAACTTGTTATTCAATTGAGCGATTACGTCTGTCGTGATTTACTAACGTGTTTACAAAACAACAGGAAGAGGTGGCAAGCTTAGCGTATTTCACTTTGACAATTATTTATGATACATTGGTACATAACCGCGGAATGTCATATCGCACTGCTATTACAATAGTGTTATAACTCAAAATATGTGAAATTCAAGATTATCCCATTGTTGAACGTAAAATTTGATTATCTACACGTCAATAAAACCGTTGTTAGAATATTGTAAAAAACAACTAAAATATGTCTACTAAAACTAAAATATGTATTAATTAAATTTTTATTGAATTGATATTCAATTATTTTTTGTGAAATTACTCCACTAGTTTGTTATAATTATTAATACAAAGATCGAACACTCAGGAAAAACACTCAGAAAAAATTCCTTCGATCCGGTAGGATTCGAACCAACGGACTTTTGGTTGGTTCGTTCCGTGGCTTAGTTGGTATAGCGTCTGCCACGGTATGCAAGAAGACGTCGGTTCGAATCCGACCGGATCGAAGCAATTTTTTTGTGAGTGTTTTTTCTGAGTGTTCGATCTTTGTATTAATAATTATAACTAAAATATGTTTTAACCCAAAATGAGATACGCTTTATGTGAGCTAGTTCTGGCCAAAATTGTCCTTATTCAAAAATATGAAACTATTTATTCTCTTTTATTTTTAAATATGTATATTAGGCAAGTAGGAAATAACTTATACAGAAATTGACACAGATCTTTCACAGGAAGCGAAAAATAAGCTTTTCGTCGATTCTGAGAAAATACACTTTTTGAGTTAAATAAAGCAACTAAAAATAATTTCATTTCATGTAATTTCAATAAATATAATTTAATTTAATTTTGTTTCGTTTTTAATTCAAATTCATTACAATAAACAATTTATTGATTAAAACACATTGTGTTGATTATGTAATTGACAATTCTTAACCTAAATTAATCTTTTTTATACTCTGAGACTATCGATCGCCACCTGACAAACCTCTCTTGTCTCAATTACATTCATCGATCGTTTCATACAGGCCTTCTTATTCCTCTTCTAATAATGCCTTCCACGTTAGATATATAATTCTTTCGTTAATCTATTTACGTTCATTCATCCGCTCCATGTGGCCAAATCACCTCTTCATACCTTTTCTTTTATATTTTACCTTGACTAATCTAATTACTAAAAGTGGTCGATTTTGCCGTCGACAAAGGCCTTCCTTCTCTTTCTCTCTTGCTAGGTTTTGTGTTGTTTTATTATATTAAATATATGTATTTTTACATTTATTAAATTCGTTTAGGCAGTCGTCAGAATGAAGACAATTGTCCAAAACTTTCATTGTTCTATTAACAATGAAAGTAAGTAAGTTAGTTTTAAATAAATAATAAGTGAAAATTAAGTAATTCCCTTCTTTGTTAGATTTACTTAACTAATAGGATAACACACCTAATAATAAGTGTTTTAATCATGTTAAATAATTACGTTGCCGTCGTTTCCGTTTCTGTAGCTGGAGGTTTGTTAGAAAAGTATCCGGTAGTGACGTATTTAATTATTACGGAAATAAAGCGTTACCTTATATGTATAAAGCATGTTTTAGTGAATTTACTATTAAGCTTTTTATAATACGTATAACCTAGCTACCGCCTGCGAGATTTTCCTGTTAGAACTTATTTTTAATAAAACATTACTTTCGTTTATGTTACAGTAGGGTAAAGTACTGTTAGAATAGAGATTATATATAATTTTTTTTAAAAACACCGACCTCAAAAGTATATGGAATTATTTGCCGAGGAAAGTGAGTGAAACCCAATAAACCGAATTCATGAACTAATTTGTCATAATGGATGGAATATCTTCTTCAAATTGGAACGGGACTACTACTGAGGTAGAAATTCTTTTTTTTCACAAATGTTCTTATCGCGCAACAAACACATAATAAAAAAAATAAATTTTTAAATTTTTGTAAAAAAGAATTATCTCAAAAGTTAGCTTATCGATTTTTTATTGGAATTATATCTATTTGGCAAGTTTTATGGAATTCGGCTAAAGGAAAGTGTGCGAAACCGGATTCATCCCCTAGTTTGCCATCCATT
>NW_020653850.1:20999956-21016109 GCF_003589595.1 Hyposmocoma kahamanoa | reverse complement strand
AGATAATTATTCAGACAGATTATATAATTAAGATTATAAATTAATTGAATAAATTGTAAATTTTACTACGCCATTGGAAGGTTTGCTGGTACTTATAGCACAGGTTGTCCTTTTTTAAGTACCAGCGGTCATATCTACTGATTCTTTGATTCTTACTTACTGTACAATATGCATGTTGTATTATTATTATGGCAAATAAATTTATTATTATTATAATATACATATAACCGGAAAGATCCAACAAAAAATAATCATAACAATCGGTTCACAAATCATCTTCGGTTCACGAGTCATCGTGTAACTTACACACGAAAAAGCAGTCGAATTGAGAACCTCCTCTTTTTTTAAATCGGTTAACAAAATAAATTGTAAAATCGACTTATAATTTCACCTGTCAAGTCATCTAAGCTTGAATGACACAACTTTTTTTTTATAACGCACACACTCAAATGGCCCCGCAGTAGGGAAAACCCTGTGTCTCGGGTGCCCTGGACACACACATAACTCACGAGAGAAATAAATGTAGGCCATACAAATATTTCCCCCGACCCGGGAATCGAACCTGAGACCTCTGCGTGGCAGTCCGGCATGGCAACAGTTCGGCCACGGAGGCAGTTTATTATGTATATTAAACTGCCAAAATTATTTAATTTTGACGTTATGCAGTGTCGGTTTTAGTATATTAAAAAAGTGTACCTAGTTTTACTTAGTGTAGGTATTACTTAGTTTAATAAACTCACGGAAGAAAGAAATTTATGTGGTCTGTGATTATACTACTTATAGGGAAGTGCGATGTAAGAAAGTGAAGTCGAGTAACTTAAATTGCGGAAAGGGATCAAGTTACGCATTGCAGTAATTCAACACTTCTAAGGAGTCTTCCATTTTTCTCATGGGAATATTTTATCTTACATAACATCGGCTATATATTATGAAGTCTATAACACGTTATAATTTTGTTACAAAAACGTTAAACCTTGAAAAACAATCGACAATTACCTTAAAGACGTCGACCTTATCAATCGATTACCGTCCTACGCATTGTAGGTGTAGACATAACTACGCAATGTATCTTAAATTTAGTCTGTTTGTTCAAAAAAGGCAAGACGCAACTGGCGTCCTTAGCTGATAGACGTCCGAGAAACAATTGCTTCCAATTAGTCCAAATGTTACAAACTCCGTTATTTGAAATTGAAATTTTAAATCCTTCCAATACAATATTCGTATTTGTATAATAAAGAATTGTGTATTCAATTTTATTTAGGTAGGTAAAAAAAACAAAAATGTATTACAAACACACGAAAGGAGTTTGTTCCTAGATTAAATAAAAATATAGAATAGAGAATAAAACAATTTCGTTTTACTTTCTTTTCAGGGTGCTAGGGACAACCTAACAGATTCAGACTCGGGCTGCGTGTCCCCCGGCTCCCGAATAAAGAACTCTGCATCGCCTGAACTCAAGCGAATGGATTCAGGGTACAAGTCGCCACACGCTCCGAGCAGCCCTTGCAATCCAAGACGCAATCTAAACACCCCGCAAGATGATTTCAAAGAGGACTTCGCAAAGGCACAAGTATTGGCAGAAATTCTGGACAGGAACTTGGAGACCAGTGACTCGTTGAAAAGCAACCCAGTGAAGGATCATCTCGAGCAGATGATCTTGAATGCCGCTTCTGTTGAAGACAGAAATTGTCTGGAGCAAGTCCTGATGTTGCTTTATAACTTGCAAGCATTGAGTAGCTCCGTCAGCGAAGATGAATGTTATCAGGTATGTAAACTCTTCCGATTTTAATTTTCAAATACTATCAGTCCATAACGGAAAGAATTTAAAAAAACAACCATAGATCGTTACGTTTTTCAAGCGTTTTGCTCACGTTGACATGTTTTGCTAGACGTCAAAGCATTATATATATTAAAATATATAATATGGCAGGTGTGAATTAAATAAGAAATCCAAATAAAATGAAATACTTCAGTAGTTATTATATATGTTAAGTACTTTAATAATTTTTAGGCAAAACCGAAAAACATAAGCGATCTAATAAAACCTAAACCTGAAACTGATATTCCATCAAAGACACAAAAGGCGATCGCAACAGTAACCCCTTACCAGCAGAAGGGTTACAAATGTGAATCTCTAGAAAGCCTTTGCAGTGAAGAGAGGAAACCTAACAGTGTACTTCAAGAGAGCGGCATCTTCGAAGGTGTCGAGACAGAGTCCAAATGCACACAGACTGACGTGAATGACAGTTTCGAATGTACCGGTGAACTGAATACCGAAATTCAACGACTGAATAGTATTAGAGAAAAACTAGAGAAGCAAGGAGTTAGAAATAGATCACTAAGTAGTAAAGAGGAAGGAGATGGCCTGGAGTGTAAGTGTGTGAAGTTGGGACAGAAACACAAGCAGTATTATGAAAGGAGGCTTAAATTCTTGGAGGGAAAGATATCTATTTATGAGGCGGCGCAGGACGTGAAAGAGGCTAAACTTGCTGAGAGATTGCAGAAAGAATTTCTGCTTGAAAATCGGATACAGGTATGTAAACACGTAGTTGCTTGTTGAGGTCACAATAATTAGGATCGTATTCCAGAACTCAATGCTCAAGTCAGGATTTGAGCAGACTTGAGTATGATTTCAAGCACTGGAAATACGACCGTAATGGCAAGGACTTGAGTATGATTTCTAGTGCTTTGAATCATACTGAAGTCTTGGCTTGAGCATTGAGTAGAGTTCTAGAATACGACCCTGAGTTTTGTTTGGCTGCCGTTGTATTGCTAATTAGCTGTTCTGAACAATAGCGTAGCGCATTTAATAATGTTGATGTTTAATATGAATACATAAACGATAATGAAACATTTTCTTGCAGGAACTCGAAACACAACTTGTAGATCTTCAGGACAAGTACGAAAGATTAGAAGAAGAATGTTGTGAATTGGAAGAGATAGAAAACGATACACGATTGCATTGGCAACAGTAAGTGTTTTATTTCTTTAACGATTCTCTGCGGGCATGCTCTTCATACTGCTACTTTTAAATGCTAATTTGTCACGTGAAGGCTGATGTGTTATTGGCACAAAGTTACCTATTCCGTTAAAAACTCTAAGAGTCAATGTTTTCATTGTAAATGCTAGCATATTAAATGTAAAGTTAAATTGGTGACATTGTAAACGTTACAACCTACATCAATGTTATAAAAGGAAAGATGAACTGCGAAATCACATGACTTTTGGCATTTAGGATCTAATAGCTTGATCAAACACAAAATACCTTGTTAGTTTTGTCGCTATACATTGCCGGTTCTGGGGTTTTATGAAGAAACTGGTTTCGTACTATTTACATAGCTGTTCTCTATTGCCACTTGGATTTATTATTCATGCAAACGACATCAATACAAATATTGCTTGCAATACGTATGTACATTATGATTTGCTCTGAGACGCTCCTTTGTGTCATGCTAAACGTGCTGAACCTTGACATTCTTCATTTTGTAGGCGTGTCTTGCGGAATTTGTAATAAATGTAATGATCAAACCTTCTATTTCTTCTTCTTAGAATATGCTCCAGCATATCGACTTTTGTAGGTACTGTTTTAACGATCTAAAAAACTCCTGCATCCTTACATATGTTACCTACTGCTAGAATTATCGTCGACGTAACTTTTCATATTTCATTTTGAATTGTGAAAACTTGAGCAACGAATGATGATTAAATGAGTTTTATTTGTATTGAATAGGTTTTGTGTGTTGTAAATTCCTAAATTACAGATTTTCAATTCATCATATATATATGCAAAACGTATGTTCCCAATAATCGTTGTCTCTATATATAAAAAAAACCATTTGTGCATTACACCAGTCAATTTCCCGAAAATTCATTTAGAATTTTAGTGACCTGTTCCGCATTAAAAAGTAGCTCCTACGTACCTACGTTAACTTGGAGTTAGAGCTATTGATGACATATTAATCTGACAGTACAATATTTGTATCCAGGCTTGAGATGGACTATGAGCTCTGTTCAGCTCAACTAAGAGATATGACGGAGCAAAGGGAGTGTTCTCGTGCTCAGGCCGAAAGGCTTATGTGCCAATTGAACAAGAGGGAATGCGCTTTGAGAGCTAGAGAGGTAAGGAGTAATAAATATAAAATGAGAAACAAAATGAAAAATTATCTTGGTATCTTGAATGTTTAAATTTATCAAATTTATTGAAAAAGCAATTAAATCAAGCGATGTTACACAATCTGAATACTCTTTTGAAAAGCTTGGTTATAAAAACAACTAGTAGTATGTTTTGAAAATAAGCCGGATAAGATGTCTAAATTTAAAGTTGTACACATATGTAAATTATTAAAAAGCAAAGAATTTCCCATTCACCTGTTTCGGGTTGTTTCAGACTGAGCTGATGACAAGATTGAGCCAATTGGAGAGAGCCGTGCCGGCGTTAATAGCCTGGAACGTGTTTAGAGTTATTGGCACGGATTTGTCGCCTACGAGTAAGGTAAATAATTTTACAAAAAATATAATACTTAATAATAGAGACATCTTATATGGATTTATGACTCAGCTACAGAGGATTATGAAGCACATTGCCCTCACTGATATTCTTCCATAGATTTTGATGGTTAAGCACTGTGTTCTTAAGTAAATGCGATAATAATGAACATAAATAATTAATGTTACAAAATATCGAACCCTTGGTGTAGTAAAGCCACATCTGCAAAGAGATATTTCATCATCAGTCAATAACGTTTTATGCTGAAATAGGAGAGTTGAAAAATTTCACATAATACATAATTTGTTTCATGTAGTTTATATTATTTTTATAACATGTAAATGTGTAATAAAATGTCGCTTTATAGTACATATCATAAGGAACTTGCGTCCCGCTATTGCTTGTCAAAGAGCTAGCGTGAGCATTTACCATATATAACTTCAAATGAAATCTTCCGGTAGTATATTTTGTAAATGAGATGCCGATCAGTGGAAACCCAAATCACGTAGAATAGACAAACAATTTGATTTTTACGCCAACAGCCGTTTTATGACATTTAAACCGCAAATAATGAACAATACTCGGAATATCCTTTACGAATAAGCATTGTAATGCTTTTTCATCGCGTAAGAAAATCTGAATCTACAGTAATGATTGATGATGATTGATGATGTTTTTCCTTATTTAGTTAAGTAAGGAAAAGACATCAAGAAACCGTCAAATTGAAACTTCTATTGACAATATTTCAAAACAGAATCATGTTATAATTATTAATAACACAGATCGAACACTTAGAAAAATGTATTTGATCCGGCTGGATTTGAACCAGCACCCTCAGGTAATCCATGCCAGATGCTTTGCCAATTTAAACTGAGCTTGGGTGTAATTTGTGGTTGTCTGTGTGTGTGTTTATATTAACCCGCGATACTGGGTTTGCCTAGTGCGAGGCTATGAGAGTAAATAAAAATTTAAGCCAAGAACCAACCAGCGGACCCATTGACCTACCAAGCCGACGTTACAAATTTTTCTAAGTGCTTCTTACAAATCTTTGTTTTTGGTTTTCAACGACTTGCCGTAGCGACATCTGTGAGAAATTTATTTCTTCACTCAGAGAGGACCTTTACAACTACCATCACTGACTAGAGATGTCGCTATAATTATATTTTTGTATATAACGTAACAAGAGTAATATTTTTTGTTCACGTTCATCACTTTCATCATTATCATGGTTTAGGGTATAGGTAGATCAACACGTTAGCCCGATACAGGTTGGGCTTCATACCTGCAGGTTTAATTACGATGTTTGCTTTTAAACATTACAAACATTGACTTACCTACCACCGCTCGTTCATAAATTGTGATAAAAATGTGAATCAATTCTTTCATAAATATGTTTCACTTTCCAGCAAGTACTGCGGAATCGTATGAGTCCTCTCTGTGAAGACACCAAGATGGCGATAGCAAAAATAAAGCATGTTTCTGAAAAGAGTCAGCATATCTTGAACACTAAAGCTGAGTGCTTGAAAAACAAAAACGTCGAGGAGCAAATACGCAAGTAAGTTTATGACACTAGACTAAATAAGTAAAACAAATTAATTTCAATATTGAAAAACCGCATTTCGTAGATCCTGGATAGATATGAATGAGATTCTAGCACTAAACATTACGTTAAAAGTTCATATTTAGTTTTTTGTTTATTACTTTCCAAAGTACATTAAATTAGTTAATAGTAGCGAACGGCGTGGGCGTGGCAGGGTTAGTGCAAGAGGAACTATTGTAATTTTTATTACCATAATACATGCAGATATCATTACGATTAGCTGGTTTTCTATTCCAGTTATTGCAGCCTTGTTGGCTCATGTGTATTCATAGATAAGCAAATCTAATAACACGTGGTGCGATTAATAAAAATGTAATTAGAAAAGCAGATAGTAGAATCTAGAGATCTGATTTCTTAATTGTAGCACCCGATCTCTAAATTAAGAAATCTTAATATCAACACTTTTCAACTTTGCCAAAGTGTTAGTTCTTTTGTTTGCTATCAGGTTATTCATCCTAAATTTACTTCGTTAGAGATTTGAAGTATTAATAACGATTATTTATTTTTGTTTTCAGGCTGTTAGCCGAGAGGCATGAAATTGAGACTAAAGCAGAACACACCAAAAAAACACTTGAAGCAAAGATCTGTAAACTACAAAATGAGTTGGAAACGGCCAAGAGGCAGGTTTTAGCAACAGTTTGCGGATGTGAAGCTAAGAAGGGGGAAATTGATATAAAGATTGACGAACTGGAGAGGGTGACAAGGAAAGACCCGAAAAATGAACATGTGAGTATGATAAGTGATAAATTAGACGAATAAAATGATAGTCACTGCTGATTTACGTTCATTTAGCTCCTTGTGAAAGATTTTGTCCAATCTATTACAACCGCTTTACCTATTTCTGCTGCCAAGTAGTAATGTGAGCATTACTGCGTTCCGGTTTTGGAGGGTAAGGGTAATGAAAAGAAATTAGGCACATGAGATGGCAGAACCCTTCAGATCTATGCGATTTAATGGTCAGAGTGGCTCTACAACTGTTATGGACAGGCGTATCGCTTACCACAGAACGCACGGCTTGTTCTTCCATTCACTTTGTATGGGTAGTATTACACTGTCAGATAAATTATTTAACGTTGGATTAGTACAACCGTATTCTAACTGATTTAGAGAAATACAACTTTCGTTATACATTATTATTATAAATAATGATCATTTAGTTTAATAAATATTCCTGGTTGAAATCAAGTGGTTTGATTACCAACAAGTAATTTGTACGTAAAAAACCAGTGTGCGTAACGACACTAAAAGTCTTTAACCATGACCATTCCTTTGATGGAATCTCAATTGTTTTTGTGTAAGTGGCTGGAGCGTGTTAATAGTTTCGCTTAGACTATGTATCACACAAATAGGTAATTAGAACGACTTTAAAGTTCAACTACTTTCGGATTTTCAATTTTTTTCTAGTTAAAGGGTGATTCACATAAGACCGTGCCGGGCACGAGCCATGTTCGAGGCATCCGAGTCTCGTACGTGCCCCACAATCTTAAATTAGACTGAGTCAGCCAGTAGGACGCGGTTCACGCTCATATACGATCGTAGCGTTATATCATATTATAAAGCACTAATTTCTTACGCACTTAATTAATTTTTCATCATCCATATAAAAAAAAACATAGTCACTCTTTAAAGTGGCACACGGGGCACGTACGACGCACTGGAGAGTGTTCACATTACAACGAGCCGAGGTGGGCCGGGTCGCATCCGAGGCTCGAACGAGCTCGGAAGCAGCTCGGGCGTCACTAGTCCGTGCCACAGACGCAGCATGTTGTAATGTGAATCACTTCATTTAAAATGTACCAATGCAAGGGTCAGTGGAGAGGAAATCCAGTCTTGTCGAGAGTCCATGGTTAGCCGTTTAGATGTGACACTCCAGGCAGTCTCCGATTGGGGCAATGCCAATCTTGTCAAATTTAACGCTACCAAAACGCAGGCGTGTCTATTCTCCACAAAACGGAGTCCCTTTGAGCTGACTCCGACTTTTCGTGGTATATCCATACCGATAGCCGATTGTCTCCAGCTGCTTGGAATGGACCTGTCGTCCAATTTGAACTTCGGCAGATACATTGAATCCATGGCTAAA
The DNA here is from genome assembly GCF_003589595.1 of Hyposmocoma kahamanoa. Taxonomy (NCBI): domain Eukaryota; kingdom Metazoa; phylum Arthropoda; class Insecta; order Lepidoptera; family Cosmopterigidae; genus Hyposmocoma; species Hyposmocoma kahamanoa. Next base: position 21,007,943 of record NW_020653850.1, on the reverse strand, counting down.
AATGCAGCTTGGGATCCTTTCCAGGGTGAGGCGTTACTTTACACCGGGACAGTTGCTTCAGCTGTATCAAGCACAAGTCCGATCGTGCATGGAGCACTGCTGCCACCTATGGGATGGCTTTTCGACATATCAACTAGCCAAATAATAATTGAAAACCGTGCCAAAAAGCTTATAGGTGACTCGGAATTAGTGGAGGCGAAGCTGCAGAGCCTTGAACACCGCCGTAAAGTTGCCTGCTTATTGGTATTTTACAGGATATATCACGGAGAGTGTGCGATGGAATTACACGATTTAATTCCGCCTTCCCCTTTTCATCACCGGGGGACTAGGCGTAGGCTTTGGTTCCACCCTTATGTTGTGGATATTCCAAAGATTCGCACGAACCGTTACGCTTCCACATTTATATGGCGAACGGCTATGGATTGGAATTCCCTGCCTGCAGACTTATTCCCTGAACGTTATAACTTGAGAGTGAATAGGCATTATTTAGGTGTGCATGCTCCATCGTCGACCTCATCGTCACTTTCCATCAGGTGAGATGGAGGTCAAATGCGCAACTATATTTTATAAAAAAAAAGTACGCAGCATTTCCAATTCGAGCCCGCGCCGGGCACGGTCTAATGTGAATAGTTCTTTACTCGTCAGTATGTATAGAATTTTATTTTTAGTTTACATGTAGTCAAAATAATATTCTATTATATACAATCATTTTTGGGAAAATAAAATTAAACCATAAAATACATAATATGTTTGGGCTCTATGTCCTTAACCAATTTATATCAATTTGATTGCACTTATAGTTTAGTTACGTTTGATACAGTACAGGATTTTGTAATGTCATGTTTGTGGTTTGTAATTTCAGTTGCCGGTAGACCCTGCTACTGCAAGGAAACTGGATGTACTCATAGCCCATGAAAAAGAACTGAAGCAAAGAGTTGCCGAGTTAGAGAAACGGGAAGCCGCGTATTTGGAGATGCTTACTCAAGCCGACGACATGTGGGCTGAAATGGAAGGTGGTTACAAGAAGAAGATTCAAGAGTCTAAGGCGACTGAGGGACATTTGAAGAAAAAGGTGAGGTCAATTTAATTTGTTACTACATTATACCTGACAGTACATATTTTAGAGCTAGTTTCTCAATTATGCATATTTTTTAAACGTTTGTCGTATGATGATGAATGATATTTTAAAATATTCAAAATTACCACAGCATTATTAGTGTTAAAGTCATGTACTATGAGAATGTTTTTAACTTTGCGCAGATCCAGGTGTTAGAATGCGAAAAATCTGACTGGAAAAAGGTATTAGATCCTATAAAGAAGAAGGTCAAAGAGATAGAAGAATCAGAATCAGCAGCGCGAGTCGCATTGGAGAAGGCGGAAAGGGATGCTAATGTACTCAAGGTTGAAAACGTTTCGCTTAGACAAATGTTTGAGAAATCCGACGCGGAAGCTAAGAAGATGGAAAACGAGTTAAAATCTCTTGATAACAAATTTAAAGTAAGTTTTAAAACATAGACATTCGTCAAATGCGCGTGTATTATTGAATTAACTAATAAATAAAATAAATTAGAAGCACATACAATATAGACAATAAATAAAATTTTTCGTCTACAGAAGGAACTGGATCATTTGCGTAAGATTGCTAGACTGGCGGAGGGCGAGCTGCTCACCCACAAAGACTCGGCTAAGAAGGCGGAGAAAAAATTTGCAGGAGATCTGGACACTATCAGAAAAGAGCTCAACAGATGCTACAAGCAATGCCAGGAGCTGGACGTGACCAACAGTGAATTGAAGGAGGAGGTAGGTGTCGTATGAAGCTATTGATGTAACTTTCGATCCTAGTCTCTACTAGGAGAGAAAGTTACAAAGTAGACAAAGAGATAATGTTAAAACCGTCTAAACCGTAGTAAACCCAAATCTTAGTTTAGAATTAGAGTTTGCTTGTCCGTAAGGCAAAATAAAGTACAGTGTTTTTGTGTAGTATTTGGTAGTTTGTAGATGCTTTGCACCTTGACGCTTTTCTTGTTTAGAGCTTCATTTTCGTTTAACTAACACTGCATGTTGGCTTCATACGCGGTTCCCGGACTTTTTGAACTTTGTTCACAATCGGCGCATGTTTTTGCATGGAGTGTGGCGTGTACATTTGCATGGAGAGGCTCAGAAGAGGTTTTAAGAAGACGTGTGTTCTCAGGTTGAATCTCTGGAAAAGCAGTTAACTTTGACTCAAAAAGCTTTAAATCAATGCAAGAGGAAATGTGACGAGAAAATAAAGACCCTAAGTCACGAACTGTCTATAAAAACTGAAGAATTAGAAGAGTTGAGGAGCGAAACTATGAGACAGACTTACCACGCATCCCGCAATGACTTAAAACCTGATAGAACTGAGTATGTCGATGAAGGTTACTCGATCTACACGGCGGTACCAAAGAAAACAGATTACGGAAGGATGCACCACAGCATGAGTTACATATCGTCGGACTCGGGTTGTTCTTGTCCGTCGATGAGGAGTCAGCTGGTGAGCCAGCTGATCGAAGATTTATTTGAAAGGATTCACAACACTGTTGATGATGATTTGACGAGATTGTGTAAAGAAATCACTCCGGTGAATTGCAAAGAAGCGAGTGCTGAAACCAAAGCGAAAATTTCGAATTACCTCTTAATGGCGATATCAAAGGAGCTCGTTAGGTCCATTGGAGACGCTGACGCAAAGACTGACACTGACGTAAGTACGACCCTATTAACAATACGTTTTAACTCATACTTTGTAACTAAATACGATAACTGCATTAGATATCTAAATGTCTCTAATTTAACCGCTAATATCCGTCGTAATTTTAACGGTTGTGGTTAATCGTTTTAATTAACTGTAAACGATGTACAATACAATTGATTATATTGCCACTTCTTTACGACTCAATTCCGTATTTACGCTGTACTTGTAATTCAGCGGCGTAGTGTAATTTTATCTAGCGTTATCATCACACAATCTGTGATTGATATTTTGAGATTGTATCGCAATCAATTTATTGTGATTTTAGGATTGGCAACGCGCCGTCTCGTCCATGACGTATTCAGTGCCCGGCTACACAAACGAAGCACGCGGCGACTTTGCTTCCCTGCGATTGGCTGGCAATGCGGGCGTACTACACGGAGCCACGCGATTGGCCAGCGTGAGCTGCGCTTGCGCTGCTGCTAGGCTCTGTGCCGCTGTTCCCGAGTTGGCTGATACAGTTAAAAGCTGTCAGGAGGTGAGAATTATCAGTCCATTTAACATTTGATTGAATCGTTTTATGTAAAGTTGAAACTCATCTCGAATTTATAAAATTATTATTACGATTCCGTGGCTTAATTGGCACAGCGTCTGGCATGGTTTGCTGAAAGACGTTGGTTCGAATTGAAATGGGTTGAAGGAATTTCTCTAAGTGTTCGATCTTTATATTAATAATTATAACAACCTAGTGGAGTAATTTCACAAAAATAATTGAATATCGTGGTGATCAAACATCGTGATATTTAATAAACTTAAAAATTACAATTATTATTACGATTCAAAATATTTTGATTGTTCGAGCGGATTGTTGTAAATAGTATTTTTAATTTCAGGAAGTTTTGGATCATGGAGATGTGAAAATCATGGAGGAGCAGTTGGCGAACGCTATTGAAAGTATTGTTGTAAGTATCTTTATAGATCGTAGCTCATTTAGTGGGTAATTATATACTTTGTTGTAGTGACGAATTATTATGTGATTTTTCAGAATTGTCCATCTTGTGCGTTGGGTACAAATTCGATAGTTTGGAGCACGGACGTGTAAGGACGAGAATCGTGCAAATTTATGTAAGTTTACTACAACAAAAGGTACTGCTTATGTATTTCTAACAGAAATTTCTTCCTGCAGATCTAAATACTACTATAATTATAATAGTGGGTATACGTGCACAACGAAACAAAAAATATGAATAGGAAAAAACCAAAACCATTAAATTATTAAAACTATATAAATACTTAGACAAATACATATATAATACCTATAAAATGGATGGAACAGTCGATGAATAGTGCTCCTTAACTCTCATTTTGAAAATTACTATTATGAAAAGTAATTTAATTTTTTTTTATATATTTAGCACAATTATTGATACCGTAATAATGCCGTAGAACTGCTATTTTACGAACAATTCAAATACCAAAAGAGCAAAATCTCCGTGGGTGAATACTACCATCCTATTTATTTCTCCCGTTAAACAGCACGGACTTAACGGCGCGTGTACACGCTAAGAAATTCAACGTGTCTGCTACAGAAAAGATGAGAATGGTCTTGTACATGACAAGAACTTCGTCGGATCTAGCCACGAAAATATGTCGTGTCTGTTGCAGACAAAAAAACGATGAGTATGTACAGGATACGAATGCTTTCGGGCAGACGTGTGTAGGACTAATTATTTTTCCTCCTATATATGTAGGTGCATTACCGTGGCAAGATAAATACGCATAAATCATATACTACCTAAGGATCTACTTAATAATAATTTTAAGAAATGTGTACTTAAAATTAATGTTTTTAATTTAATTAATTGTTTTTTCAATTTTTTCCGTATTTGTCATTTCTTGAAAATCTTCCTTGAATAATAAATATTTCTCTCCATGCCTCAAAAGTACGTCGTTTATCTTTATAAATCTCTAAGGTTTTGGCCCACAATACGGGTCATTCCTCTACTAAACTTATAAATAAATAATGCATTTTATTAGTCGCAATGAAATTAGTGGTGCAACAATGGTACTTTGCAAAATCAGTCCACGCTCATAAACGTTCGTTTACTGACAATGCGCCCTTTGCAATAGCGGCAGAGCGCGTCGCGTCGGGGGTAGACAAATTTTTTTTCTTGTCCGGCGCCAAAGCTATGTACACAGTTCCTGTGTAGAAACGACAAGAATTCTTGGATAGACCCGGCGATTTTTCTTAGCGTGGACACGCGCCCTACGTGTAGAGAGAACCTACTGAATCATAAGCATACGAAGGAGACTTGATATTTCACTCTAACAAGCGATTGTAGGTTATTTGCCAAGTATCCAAACTAAGTACGAGACGTAATATTAATTCCTTACTGAAACACAGCACTTTCTCTTATTTTACTTTTACAATTGACTATTTTGCTGATAGACTTATTTTACAATTGAATATTTTGCGCATAGACTTAACATGGGTAAGGTGACCTTTGACCTGAATTAATTTAGTTTTAGTTTGGGCTTGTTACTATCTAGAATTATGTTTTTTTATGCCAGGCTCCAATTTCATATATAGACGCCAGTACATCAAGCAAACATTGAATCTTGTTCCGTTGCACTGGAGGCGATATTCGAACAAAAATGTATGGCTTGATGTGCTGTTGACTGTAAATTATCGGTTGAGGAACGGCCGAATAATTAAGCGCCAAGAAATTCTTTATGTTTGTTCACTTCTTTTGTTATTTTTGTTGCTGACCATCGAGTATGTAACCAGAAATAGTGACGAAATGTCATTTAATTTGTTTGAAAACAATTCTGCCAAATCATTTCAGTGACAATTGAGCTCCGATTGCCCAGCCAGAATTCGAAACAATTGACGGGTGTCGCCAATTATTTCACTTCAAATCGACCGGTTCAACTTGAGCGGTTCAAATATTTAATATTTAATTACCGATATAGATACGAAATGTACGATCTATTTCAGTCTTCTAATTGTGATTTCAGCGCAAACGAGAGTTGATATTTAAAAGTGATACAAGGCCCATTTGCCTGTTGAGTTGCCAGGGATGGATGGCCCTTATTTCGTCTCTATTTCTGGTTATATACTCGATGATATAGACACAAGGGATTCCCCTACGACCTATTTAGTTATAGTGTTGTAATAAAACAATTAAGGACAGGTGTAAAATCTATGATATAATTTCATAATAACCTCACCTATGTTTCCCGTGTAAGAACTATTTAGTTCGGGGATAATATACAGTTGTCGCTACACTATAATACTCGATGTGGTTGACTTTTGGTTCCCTTTAAAAGCACATCTTGGGAACCGGAACGTTACAATGGCATTATTCCTTACAATGCTAATAGATGTCAATTACAACATAGAACAAGAAATATTCAATCGAATTGTGTAAATAACTTTTTCGTTCAAAAGTGTATGTAAGTTGCTTTTGCTTGGTACAGTTTGCCGAGCACATCATGCTTGACGCGTAAGATTTAAATTTAACTCGATGTCACTTATGATAAGAACGATCGAAAGTCGCAAAGTGTCAAGCTAGACGTGCTCTTAAGGCCGGCCACATACAGTCGGAATTCCGTTTCGTAACTTCGATTCCAGATTCCGTATATCACACACATACGTTTATTCCATTCGGAATAACAAGACTCAGTTGAGAGACGCGAGGCATTGAGTCCGGATGTTCTCGCAGCGAAAATACGTACGGAATTTGTGACTGAGCGTTGCTACCCTTGAAAATTTATGGAAGAAATTTCAGACAAAGACACTAAGTATAAAACATGCTTTGTGTAGTGTCACTAAATCATTATAAAACGCAAAACGTTCCAGCACTGATTTTCAGTTAGGATCCTAACCATAAACTTTTTTCTTGTTTCAGGTGTTATAACTCCACCGACCTCACTCTGGTGCCTTCATTAGTTAAGCTAAGCCAGTATATTTACGAACTGTACATATTTTGTATTATATACACTATACTCTAAATATACAATACAATTTGTACTAAGCGATCATATCGAACAAATCGTAATTTCAATTCGAATCTAAGTTTTTTTTCGACGTGATTTTTTTTTTAATTTATAATTTGACTTCCGTGCCAATTGTGTTTTAGACTTTTTAAGTTTTTTTTTGTAAATAGTTAAAAACTACCTACGATTAATTTTAATCAACGACGTTCTTTATAATATCGAACGATAATATCTGTATTTAAAGGGTCGTGTTTAGATAAAAACTGACCTTCGAACTTAAATTGTTATTTCGTTTCTTCTTTAACAACTTTCTCACAAATTAGTGTTTTCATCTTTGATTATATATTATTAAAAGTTTTTGGTTTTATTTACGAAATGCATGAATTACATTGAGGAATTAAAATTTTATTTAAACTAGTTGTTTTATTGTAAGATCCTGCAGTTGTACAGGGTAAAGAATACGTGGCAATCTTGACATGGTGAGTAGTGAACATATAATTTTTAACAGCGACACAAACGCGCGTTTCTAAAACGCGATTGCATCGATGCAATCGCCTATAAAGAGCGATGCAATAGCTGCTGCCCGCTAACTAAAAAATTGTAACCCAGTTTTGGAATACTGAAATTGTTTCATGATATTTCAGCTATGCACCGTTAGGATAAGTTCCGATAATTCGAACACGCTAACTAATTTTACCTGTTTTTAAAGGAGAATTTTGTGCTCTATTTTTTTTGCTATTTAAAATGGTTATTTAGCCATTTGTCACTAAGCCGCGTTTTAATTAATGGACGGCAGATCGCGCGTTTGTATCGATGCAGCCGCTTGCATCGCGTTTGCATTGCTGTTGAAGGTCGCCGTGTGTAAGCGCTCTTAGAGATTTAAATTTGACTCTATAATGCTCACGATAAGGACGACTCAAAGTCCAAAGTGTCAAGAATGAAAATTTTTTAACTGTACTATTCTTCATGCTACGAGTAGAAAGTATTGGTAATTACTAAATTTAAAAAAAAATATAAGTTAGTTAAATCGTCCTCGAAACATTGTGGTATTACATCTACACAATACAAATGTGTCTAGGTATCAAGGTAGTTTTTTCAAATATTTGACTAGGTACCACATTGACTTACAAATAAATGGACGACGGGTCTAATACAAAAACCACGAAAAAAATGTCCCAAGTCAACCTATTCGAAATTTAAATTGTAATGTCATCGCAGTATCGCGCTGTTAGTAGAACAAATGAAGACTAAAGCGGAGTGTCGCGCTCTGTATACGAT